>NW_022631031.1:10372584-10780859 GCF_010015895.1 Lontra canadensis | reverse complement strand
TTTTATCAGTCTCCCAGGACCTTTGCTGACCCCTAACCTATCTGCCCAACCCCAATTTACACATTCTGAAGAGGCCAAAAACTGGAGCCAGTAGGAGAGAAATAGTAAACCAGTGCATTCCACCCAAGACAGACACAAGCTGAAGAGTTAAGGTGTTTTCAATTGGCAGAAAGTTGAGAATTTTAATACTGGTTGTTGCTGGTCACATTAATAATTATGTATTATTCAACAGCTAGTGTTAAAGGGAAAAATTAGAGAAAACAAAATTGCTTTGCTTGGTATCCTACCAATTTTACCTTATCTAATAAGTCAGCATTGTCTTATAATATCATTCTCTTCTTGTATCTTGTATTCTGTCTGAAAGATAAGAAAGAGTGGTACAATGGGAAGATTACTCAGATTATAAAAATGGAGATTGGCATTTGAGAGTTAGATCTTTTTATTAGCTACAATGCCTCTCTGAGCCTTCATTTCCTTATATATAAAACAAATCAATTTTCCTGTTTAGTTCACTGAACTTTAAAAATTATTAGTCTTTAGATTATGTTTTATTTTAATGTACCAAAGCCTGGTAGAAAAAATATTCCTCTTTGTGATGCCAGTTCAGATCATAAGAATCTATGGTGTAGTTATCAGGACTCATTTACTATTCTCACCCTCTGGTCCTTGAGTAGATGTGTTTCATCTATGAATCTACTACATTTGTTTTTTGTGAGATTGGACCATATTTCTTCAATGCTCCCTATTTCTTCATTCTGCATCTATGATTTCTTTGAGCTTGTTCCTAGTTTTTTAAACCTATATCAACCTAGACATGTACTAGGAATCACAATTTTATATATATATATAATCTTTTTAAAAACATGTATAGATTTTTAAACATATATTTAGTAGAATTTATTTTTATTGCAGTTTTACATTCACAGCACAATTGAGAAGAAGGTACAGAGATTTCCCATCTACTCATGCATAGCCCGAATCCATGCACAGCCTCCCCTATGTTCAGCATCTCTCCTTAGAGTGGTATATCTGATCTGTAACAAAATTAATTTATCAAAATACATTCACAAACCATTATCACCCAAAGTCCAAAGTGTACATCAGGGTTCACTCTTGGTGTTGTATATTTTATGGCTTTGGACAAATGTGTGATGACATGTATCCACCATTACACTATCATATCATATCATGTCATATATCATATCATATCATATCATATCACATCATATCATATCATATCCTACATACATGCCATAATAGTGTCATACAAATATGTCTGTTCCACCTATTCATCTCTCCTTCTTTTTCAGATGTAATGTTTAATAATTTATCAGTTGCATATAACACCCAGTGCTCATCGCATCCCGTGCCCTCCTTAACGCCCATCACCCAATTACCCCATACTCGCATCAACCTCCCCTTCAGCAGCCTTCAGTTTGTTTCCTATAGTTAAGAGTCTTTCATGGTTTTCTCCCTCTCTGATGACTTTCCATTCAGTTTTCCCTTCCTTCCCCTGTGATCCTTTGTGCTGTTTCTTATATTCCACATATGAGTGAAATCATATGATAATTGTCTTATTGACAATTGACAAATTGACTTATTTTGCTCAGCCTAATAATACTCTCCAGTTCCATCCATATCAATGTAAATAGTAAGTATCCATCGTTTCTGATGGCTGATTAATATTCCATTATATATACATACATATATATGTATATATGTATGTATATATATATACATATATGCATATGTACATATATATGTATATATGCCTGATTAATATTCCGTTATATATATACATATGTATGTATATAATATATATGTATATATACACCACATCCATTCATCTGTTGATGGACATCTCAGCTCCTTCCACAGTTTGGCTATTGTGGACATTGCTGCTATGAACACTGGGGTGCAGGTGCCCCTTTGGATCACAACATCTGATTTATACATAACTCCTTGCATTCATCTCTTTTCTGCTTCTACCTTCATCCCTTCCTTCTCCCTTTTTCTCGCTTTCTCTTTCCCTCTCCCTCTATCCCTCCTGACTCTTGACCCATTCAATAATCAACATTAGCTCAAAAGAATGATGAAAGTATCATTTGAGAAGATTCATTTCCCTCAATCTCTTCCTTACCTACTTCCTTTGACCTAATTGTCCCCATTCTCCTTCAAAGTGATTTTATAGTCTATTTTTTCACCTCACCATGCTAGTTCATTATGTCTTAACGTAATCATTACCATAGATTGTAATAGATGTTCTCATCTCAAGGTTTTCACACTCAAAGCTGTATAGCTCTGACATTTCTGAAATATGTGTCCAGTTCTGTCATTTTCTGGTTTAAAACTTTCATATTTTTCCACATTATATTTAGGATGGTTTCCAACTTCTTACTTAGCATGACATTTGGAGGCTGTTTTCAACATGATCTCAACTTGCTTTAGCAATTTCATCTCTTATCTCTCTCTATACTCTGGTCAGACTCTTGTTCTTTTTTCCCATGACATGCCATGCACCCTCACGTCTCTTGTCTTCTACATATGCTATTCTTTCCACAAAGATTCCAGATAGCCTTTTCTTTTCTTTCTTATCCAGTTGTCAAATTCCTCTTCTTCACCTTCTGCTCAAGTATCAAATACCCTCCTCTATGAAGCTTTCCATATAACTTTAAGTAAAATTAATCATCTACATCTGTGCCTCAGTATACCCTCCAACTCTCCATTTCTCCTTAGTTGGTAGTGTTTGTGTTTCTCCTGGAGATTATCCAGGCCTGAGGACTGAAAATAAGTTTGCTCATCCTTTCAAACCCTTTTGGGTGAAGGAAACGCTTTGGTTTAATTAAAATAGCTAATGTATTTTTAGGGTTTACTATACATGAGGCACTGAAGACATTACTTACACTTTTCTCATTTAATTCCAGCAACCCTCCACTGTGATTTCCTGAAGGAAGAGACTTGGTTTATTCATTGTAGGTTCCCTGGTGTCTGGAATAGTGCGTGGTTTCCACAGATGCTGAAGAGTTCTGTTGACTAATGGAATGAGTTAGCAAATGAACCAACAGCTCCATGAGGAATGGACAATCACAATTCCCATAGGACAAATGAGGGGCATAAAGCAAGTGCAGTGAAGTGATCTGACTGTTACACATAAAATATGTTGTAGTTGAAAGCCTGTCTACTAGCACCATAGTCAATGTTTTTTAAACATTAATGTGATAGTGTTCTGTTCAGTTGGGCTGGGCAATGGCAGTTATTTTAGAAGCAGCCTTTGGAAAGGAGACAGCATAGAAACCAATTCCTACATAAAGCAAAACAAACAACAGTAAGTTCAGGACACCTTCACACAACCAACCGCAATACTTTCATCAGAAATGAGATTTAAGGCCAGTGAAGGTTTTCAGATGAATTTAACTAATGATTCTACAGGCATTAATTAATTCCACTTGAATTTGATTGAATTACAAATGAAAAGAGTAAGTTGGGTTTTAGATACCTCTCCTCACAAAGGGAAGGTGTTTCATAATCTAGAGCATGTGAATTAGGATCTGTGTGTCAGAAAGGGCTGGGCTTCATAGAGGAAACAGACATTCTTTCCATTGCAACAAAAGAAAAATATTTAAGTATTTGTTAGATATATACAGTAAATACATGAAAAGATGTATTTAATTATGTCTGCAAATAATTTACTCCTTCATATCCCACAAATATTACGATTTCTGAGTGGACTGAAACAGGTAGAAGGATTGCTTTAAAATGTTATCATCAAGGTGCCTGGGTGGCTCAGTGCATTGAGCCTCTGCCTTTGGCTCAGGTCATGATCCCAGCTTCCTGCGATCGAGCCCCGCATCAGGCTCTCTGCTCAGCTCTCCCCCTCTCTCTCTGCCTGCCTCTCTGCCTACTTGTGATCTCTTTCTCTGTCAAATAAATAAATAAAATCTTTAAAAAAATAAAACAAAATATAATGTTATCATCAAAAGGTAGAGGTATTTAAAGTTTTCAGAGTTGAGTGCCATAAAAAAACAATTTCTTTTTGATTACTGATAAAGCGGATCTCGGTGAAAGTTTATGGCAATCGAGTCATAAAAATTGCTTAGATACTGAAACTGCAAACAATTTTTTTGGAGATGCCAGTTTTGTCATTCTTCTTTAAGCTCCTGTGTCCCTTCAGTAACATCATGGCATAATTGAGGACACGGCTCCAGAAGACCCAGAGCTACATGAGTTCAAATCACAGGTTAGTCACTCAACAGCTGTAGTGTTTTGGGCAAGTTACTTAAGCTCCTTGTGCCTCAGTTTAGTCATTTGTGTAAGGGTAATAGAACCTCATAGGGTCGTCATGAAGATTCAGTAAATTAGAATGCCAAGCACTTAGAATAGTGCCTGTCATACGAAACCAGTTAATAAGTTTAGCTGTTGTTTGTGAAGGGAGGAAATCAAAACAGAAAAAAAAAATAGTTCTCTTGACAATCCAAATCTCAGTGGCTGCTTTACCTATTCAGGTTTGTTTAAGTATTAATAAGTGAGACAGTCTACAAGGAGACACCATGAAAGGCAGGTGGGCACATGGAACTGAATACGAAATGGGCCTTGTTTTTAAATGACAAGCTATGCAAATTCAGCAACCTCTAATAACATCCATGCTCAAAGCCGATGGGTTTGGAATTGTTTTTAAAGCTTCCATGAAATTCTCTCTGCTGACATGAAAATAACATTCTATTAATTTTGATAGTATTCTAATTTCTTTCCTCACCAATTCATAGGTGTCCATGCAATAGAAAGAACACGCACTTACTACCAGCTGGCTATGCCTTGTTCCTTATTTAATTCACATCTCCAGAATGGGGGGCACACAGCCAGGTCTCTAAGTCATGGCTCCAAAGGTACCTACAAAATTCTTTGTACTAAAATCAGAAGGTCCTTCCCTGGAGAGCAAAAGATAGCTATTGCTGTGAGCTTTTAGCAAAGGAGGCCAGTAAGCAGATCCTAGAGTCTATGCAAGGCCACCAATCTTACAAATTGAACTTGGAAAGATTGATGTGTGTCATGCATTCACATTTGGACATTCTATAATTTACTGTTTTACATTTATGAGAAGAGTCTAACCTGGAAAAAAAAAATACCAGGATCCTTATCTCAATAGTGTTGAGTCAGATTGCGCAGTTTGGTAGTGGCTCTTAGAATCTGTCAAAAGAGTGGCATTCTCTCCCTTGAGAGTACAGGAGTAGAATTTGGTGCCTCGAGTCCAGGTCATAGAGTTTCACTGATGTGATGTGTTCTAGGATAGGCCAGATATTGAGAACATTTTTCTTGAGCGTGAATAAGAAATCTGGACTCTAATGCTGTCCAGGGACATATTTTTTACAGATTAACCCATTGCAGATTGTGGGCTACATTGTCCACATCATACTTAAAATATTGTTCATTAGATCCACTTTTTGCCTACATGTTATTTTCTACTCTCTACAACACTAGAACTATATTGTTATGGTACCTTATGACATTGTTATTTTACGTAGTATAATTGTGCATTTTTGTGATTTTTTAACTTGATTTCTCTGTAGAGTAAGGACAGAGGGAAGCACAATACACTAAGGACATGCTTAATTCTCCTGCACTCTCAAAAATAAGATTATCACACATTAGGTCCCCATAAAAATTCATTCAGCAGAACAGGGAGAGGTCTCACATTTCACAGTGAGCCACCACTGAGAATATGCTGAAAGCTTTTCCTCAGACAGACTGTCATTTCTACAAATGTCAGGCTTACGGACATGCCATGCTCCAGAAATTCACTTTAACTTGGATAATAACTAGGAGCTTGTCACATGCTAAGTCATTGGAACTATTTTGTACTCAATTCTGTGGTAAAGGAAGCAGCACATTGTCCCCAAGCCTCTTCTATTTTCTTCTTCACATCCCACCATCAAAACACACTATTTTATAGCATCAAAAAAAAGTTTTATATACACAAAACTTTTTTTGATGCTATAAAATGATGCTATAAGGTCTCTGATGATGCATTATTTTCAGTCATTTTATTCCGGTTATTAGAGGCTTTTTCTGTGTTGTTCCTTAATAACAGCTTCTTAATAGATAAATAAGCCTGTCTCATTCCTGAGAAAGCATGATATTACTGTATTCATATTTATTTTGCAAAGACAAACAAGATCTCCAGCATTACAAAATTAATGTGCAGAATCTTACGTACATGCCCTCGGCTTCCATGTGGGTTTAATATTTGTCTTCCTATGAATTCTGGGGGACACCAGCTTAAGGTTTAGATACATCCTTTTTCTTCCTAGAGATGAAAATTAAATAAGGAGCAATATTGATTCTGAGTTTGTATTCCTGAGAATTTTAAGGCCTTATGCCCTTAATTAACCACAGTTCCTGGAGGAATAGATACTCCTGAGTTATAGGCAATTATAAAAGAGGGATTTTATTTGCCAGAAAGCAAGAGATGGCACATGTTTTAGGAATGTTTCCTTGGTGTTGAGTCTCAATCCCTGGTTTAAATCTCTTCAGTATCTTTAGGGACTACCCAAGGACCATCTGCTAGCCCACTGTCTATAACCAACGTCTGGCTCTTAGGAAAGGGTAAACAAATGGGACAGACATTGGTGGCAGAGGGCATTCACAGACCTTAAACATGTTAAGAAGCCATTTTGATGAAGGATCTTGGCTCGACAAATTGCTGTTCTAATCCAGTAGACTGGATCTAGAGTGAGTATTGCAAAGAGTCAGAAGCAGGGAAGATGTTACTCTAGGGGCAGTAGAAACAGCAGCAGTGACTTTGTGTAGTATCAGCAGACATCTTGAGTGTCTGGTTCCACTGTGACAGTGGTGACAGCAATGGCGTTACTGGCATTCTCACCATACTGTTCTGAAGCTGATTTTGGTGGCATTTCTGGCCATTCAGTTTCTTTTAGTTCCTTAGTTTATCCAGGCCTAGAACTTCACCTACCTCATGGATTCTGGAGGCCGGCCAATATGCTTATACCACATTCATTTTATGCTATAGGAATGTTACAATAATGTGGAGGAGGTCTACCCAAATATTCTGTGGTGAAGGGCCAGGTTTCTTTATTACAAATCTGCTACAGCCTGGTCTCTGTGTTAAGTTAAAGTGAAACACGTCTATAAATAGAGAAATGGAATAAGGAAATTGAACTGATAATTAAAAACTTACCCCCCAAAAACAAAACATCAGGTCCAGAGATCTCACTGGTTAATTCTACTAAACATTTGAAGAAGAAATTATAAGAAATGATATTCCTTACAAAATTTTGCAGAAAATAGAAGCAGAAGGAATATTTCCTAGCTCATTCAATGTCAGCCATTACATTTAACAAAGATTCTCTGCTTAACCAAACATTAGTCAGACTCCTGAAACTTCTCCTAGGCTTATTTGTGCCCTTGTAAAATCCAGTTTTAGTAAGAATTCTGCTAAGTCAGTTTAGCCAGAAGTCCCCACCCTCAATATCAAATTCCCCTCCATAATGGATAAGGGTTTTCATCCTCCAAATCCTCTAGGTGATGTCTACTCAACATGACCTGTCTAAAAAAGTCTAAAGAATAAAAATTATATCAGTTGACAAGAATAATTCGACAAAATCCAATAACTATTCATGATAAATACTGTCAGCAAACCAGGAATAAAAAGGAAACTTCTTCAAATAGATAAAGGATATCAATAAAAAACTAGAGCTAACATCATATTAGATGGTGAGAGACTAGCTAGACCTTTTCATCTAAGTTCTGGAACAAAGCAGAGATGTCTTCTTTCACTATTCCTATTCAACATTGTACTGGAAGTCCTAGCTAATGCAATAAGACAAGAATAAGAAATAAAATATAAATACATATTGGAGAGAGAGAAATAAGACTATCTTTACAGACGAATTTATGTAAAACTCTTGGAACTAATAAGAAATTACAGCAAGATTACAACATGTTACATAAATATGTGGAATCTAATTGTTTCTCTATATACCATCAATGACCAGTTGGAATTTAAAATGAAACAAGATTGCAATACCATGAAAAATATATTTAGACACAAATGTAAACATATGCACAATTGCTGAATATGGAAAGCTACAAGACACTAAAGAAAGAAATAAAAGACTAAATTAATGGAAAGATATTCTATGCCCTTGGGTTAGAAGATTCAACATTGTTAAGATGTCTTTTTTTCCTAACTTGATACATAGACTCAATTACTTCCTTCCTTCCTTCCTTCCTTCCTTCCTTCCTTCCTTCCTTCCTTCTTTCCTTCCTTTTCTTTCTTTCTTTCTTGGAGAGAGGAAGAGGCAGAGAAAGGGAGAGAGAGGATTTTATGCAGACTCCATGCCCAGTGCAAGGCCAACAAAGGGCCTGATCTCACAACCCTGAGATCATGAGCTGAACCAAAATTAAGAGATGGACGCTTAATGGACTGAGCCACCCAGGGGCCCCAGATTCAATTCAATTCTAAATAAAATGCCATCATTATTATTTTTAGATAATGAACAAAATGATTCTAAAATGTATCTTGAAAACCAAGAGACCTTGCTTAGCAGATTGCAATACATAAGAAGGAAAACAAAATTGGAGGAGGACTTGCACTAATGGATTTCAAGACTTACTCTGACATTACAATAAACTGGTTTTTGATAAAAGTGCACAGATAAGTCAATGGAGAATGGCTAGTCTTTTCAATAAATGGTGCTGGATCAATTCAATATCCATATATAATTTTATACACCATCATTATGTGGCCATTAGAGCAACATTGGCTTCTACCTATTTATTTAAGCTTTTGTTCTACTGATTGGATCTGTGCAAGAATGTGATCAATTGGTTGCACTGACCTGAGCTGAAAGATATCCGGACGTTGTGGCTCCATTTCTATCTGACAAATTGTGTTTTTTCCACAGATTTTAATGTGTTTTGACGTATCCATATTCTAAATCTGTGAGGTGAAATGTATGTCATCACACTCTCTCTGCTCTTGTTTTTAGTGATGAAACTGTGCTGTAACAGCTTTTCTTTCCCACAAGAGTTATAAGAGTAGAAGAGAATAAAGTGAACCTATCTCTGGATCATCACCTTGTTTTGGTAGTGATCCAGGTGGCATCAGATTTATTTTCATTTAGAGATAACCAAACACAGTGAGGACATACACATTGTTGTCCTATTTTGGAGCCTGACTCAGATACTTCCTTTTCTTCCTGTTTGTAAGCTCTAGTGGTCAGGAGGACCTGTTATTGACCCAACACTCACAGTTATCATTCAGTTGCCAAGAGTGGCCTGATGAGGAGACATATTTTCCACATGTTTTGGACAGAATGTGGCAGTCCTGGTATTTGCGATTCTTCCTGCTCTAAAAACAAAATTCCTTTATTATGATTCTTTTCTGTGTGTGTGTGTGTGTGTGTGTGTGTGTGTGTGTTGGTTGCCTTTTCACTATTTTGACCAATCTTGCTATCTTTCCCCTTTTCTAGGTCACATTTTGACTTAGAGCTTCCTTCATTTGGGAATGAACTTTTGCTGTGTGATAGAAACAAACACTCTGAAACCAGCCCAGATATTTTCTTTTGAAAGAAGTCTTCAAGGAGATGTGTTGGTGCAAATCTTGTTTCTTAAAACTACTTCATTAGAGAAGAAGATACAATTTACCATTTGGGAACATATACCCCTCAGACCATTTCAAATGAGTTGTGATTTTTTTTTTTTTTATTGAGGTACACTTAACATATTAGCTTCAGGTGTATAACATTAAGATTTTATGTTTGTATATATTACAAACATATTAAGTCTAGTTAATCACCATACATTGTTAACTTTTTTCATGTGATGAAAACTTTTAAGAGGTACTCTCTTAACAACTTTCCTATAGATAATAAGTGTTATTACTTACAGTCACCATTGCTGTACGTTACATTTCCATGACTTACTCATTTTATAACTGCAAGTTTGTACCTTTTGACTCCCTTCATTCATTTTGCTCACTTCCTACCCATGCTCTCTTCAGGCAACCACCAATCCTTTTTCTATATTTATGAACTTTGCTTTTTTGCTTATTTGGTTGGTTGGTTGGTTTGGTTTGATTTGGTTTGGTTTCTGATTGTATATAGGTCATAGGTGTGTATTACAGTGATACAGAGGTTATTTGCCTTGAAGACCAATATCATAGCCATGTCTACAATTGTCTCAGCTGATCATACATGGAAACAGAGGAAGGAGCAACTACATGACTGAGTTCAGTGCTGTGCCCATAATATTGTCCCTCTACCCCATGCCTTTGAAGATCTCTCCATTTGATAGTTGGGACTGACATTTTACTTAATAGAACTTTAACCTAAGACTTTGGTCCCCGTTATGTGTTATTCCTATTATGTGTGCATGTGGGATCTGAAAATAAGCTTTAAAGGGTAGACGAGAAGAAGGTGGAGGAAGGCTGGAGGGCCTGAGGTTGGTAGAGGTAGCAGTGCTAAGAGTGAAAAGAAACCGGAGGATGTAAATACCTTACTGTTTATTTTAAAACATTATGTGAGTCTATACCTTACCTGAAATTGTCTTTGTTATTGGGCATGCTCTTTCCCCTTACATGTACCCCTTAAAAAGTCTCTCTAGGTCATCCTAGCAAAGTCTGTTTCCAAAAACACAGATTATTTCTTTTAAAGGAGTGGGAGAAAAAGACCATTTCACTTGTAAGTGGTCTGAAAATCTTAAATGTGTTCAAAACTACCAATAATTAAACCCGAGTATAACATTGAACTGTTAACTGTCATTAGTTTTGGTGTATCTGGGGCTACTTCAGTGATTTGATATGATTATTCATTATTTCCTCTCTGTTCCCTTTGGAGACAAAGAGGATCTGAGCCCTTTGCCCCCCTCTGACCTTAGTTCCGTCCACAAATAAAATTACACGTGAAAAGAGGATATCTCTAAAAGAAAGGGTTGTCATCACTGCTATAGTCACATAAATAGTAAAATGAAAAATTTAGTAAATTGTCCAGATAACTCATGTCAAGTACACCTTAACCTTTAAAATTATTAGAGTAATGGCCATAGTCCTTTTCCAAGAATAGATAAATTCTGATGCCTACTCTAAAACTGTAATGCTCTTTAAATTCAAATTTAAAATTTCTGCCAAATTTAAAATTTCTGTGTATTTGGAACACTCTTATTTTCAAAAGCTGAATGTCTTATAATTACTAAACTAAACTTCATATCTATTTTTCAAAATTATGGCAATTTTTAGAACAGATTCAGAATGGTTTACAAAAACCAATTTTCAGTTTTAGCAATTGTAAAAAATGGGAAAGCTGAGATTGTCCCCCTTTGCTGCCACCTGCTGTTCTACCGAAGAAATGCCTCACTTGTGACATTTTTCCTTCACAGAAATTGCTCATCAAAATCATTATTTCTAAACTTAAGATCAGATTCTCTTTATAGTACTTTTTTCTATGGGGAATATTTTTGTTTATAACAGTTGGGGATACAGGTTTTCAAGTAGTCATGCATGACCATACAGAGATTTAGATTTTCCCCTGGCACATGCAGTAGACATTTGAGAAGGTTCAATACACAAAAACAAAGAAAGCCTCTGATTCCTAAACAAGCTTATAATGCCCAAAAGAGCTTGTAAACTAATCTTTGTAAAGTAAAAACATTTAACGTAATGACAGCACTCTTAGCCCTGGAAGCCAAATTTAAATTCAAGCTTCCTTCCACCCCACAACTGCTGTATACTGGGCGCAAGGTTCTATATGACGCTGTGTGTCAATTATACTTGAAAAATATATTTAAGAAAATTTAAAATAAATAATGGAAGTATTTTAAAATTAAAAAAAATACTGGAAGTATGTAACATGGTCCCCAGCCTTTGAGCATTTCAGAATTTAAAAGAGAAGGCAAATTACATTGAGAAAGATGTCCCTTGTTCTTGTGATGTATTGTGCAGGAAATTGATACACCCGGAAATCAGCTATGATAGCAGTCCTGCTACGGGCTAACATCAGTAAAAAGAAGAGTGCTGCTCATGGGAACAGAGAAGACACAATGAAAGAGATAACCTGAAGGTTGAGACTTGGTGAATCAAAGAGTTGGGAGAGAAGAGACTGTTTCAAGCTCAGTGAGGGAGGCTGGAAGGGGATGTTGGTTGGCAGGAATGAGAGGTTCTTTAGGAGTATTTCACTCACCAGGAGATCCCCACAAACTTCCGTTTGTGGTCCAAACAGACCACAATAGTAAACAGAAATCATATGGCAAGCCATTGAGCAGCTCCAAAATATAGGTATGACAAAGATATCTCAACGTAAGCTCTTATATTCTATCCATATTAGGTTATTTTTGCCTCTGGGTAAGATGGTATTAACTTTTCTTTGAGAAAAAATTTTAACTTAGTAAAAATTTTGATGCATGGCAGAAGAGAAGCAGGAAATTAGGACAGGGAACAAGGTTGGTGAAATAATCTCTGGAGACAGACACTGCAGCTGTTAAGAGTCTGACAGCTTTCTAAATATCTTAGACAGCAAATTTTAAAAAAATTTACCTGACTCTATGTTTTAATATCACTTTCTTTCTTTTCTTGGAATCTTTTGACATTCTCCTTAGCCTTAGACCGATGCTCTAACCAGGGCAGTTCAGTTTGTGAATGTCCTGATGTGAGTTGGCAAGGAGTCTCCTGGGAAGGCGTGGTGGACCCTGCTTCCGACTCTGGAGGGAGCACACCGCATGACATCCAATCATGTTTTCACAAAACTAACAGCAACAAAAATAATGCAAACACTAATATAGCACTAAGTAGGTGCCAAGCACTGTTCTAAGTACTTTACGTGTATTAATTTATTGACTCCACCCCATTACCCTGTGAGATAAAGGCTTTCTCCTATGTCTGTCATAGAGATAACAAATGGAGCAAAGAAATCCCACAAGTAATGGGAGATGATGGATCAATGACACATATCAGGAAAATCTGGGGCTGAGCCTGTGCTCTTCCCACTACCCTGTTATACTCGACAGCCAGTGAAGAGCCTTTCCAAAGGGAGTACAATTTTATTAGTTTCAAAATATTCAAAGCTTGCAAGCAGTAGACACATAAAGCTAAAGATAATTAGGTTGGGGCTGTGCTTTGTGTTTCAGGCAGCCCTCTTTTATTTATGGTGGAAACAGTCTGCACCATGGGTTATTTTCTCACAGATGAATTTGCAGATATATATATCTATAGATATATATATATCTATCTCTCTCTATATATAGAGATTAATTAATTACTCTGAGATCAATGAATTACTCTGTCTCCTAGGAAGTGGACTACACATCTCTAAATTGCTACTACGTGTTATTCTTGTCAAATGACTTTTCTCATCATTTTCAGGGTTAATAAGGCATTTTATTGAGCACCCTCTACTTCCCAATTTCTGATTAACTTGTTACATTACTTGAGGTGGGTTTCTCATACACATTCTAAATATTAAATTACTCTTCATGTATATGGAGTACCATATAATAGGAATATAATTGACATAAAAGGAATAAAAATTGGAACATAATAGTATACAGCATAAAAAAATTCATTTCCCCGTTAGTTTTGTCCCTACTAGATTATCCACATTGTTTACAAAACTGAAACTGCTCATTTTATTTATTTTTTAAATTTTTATTTATTTATTTTAACATCTTAATTTAATTTTATTTTTTTCAGTGTTCCAAGATTCATTGTTTATGCACTACACCAGTGCTCCATGCAATACATGCCCTCCTTAATACCCACCACCAGGCTTACCTAACTCCCACCATCCCTCCCCTCTAAAACCCTCAGTTTGTTTCTCAGAGTCCAGTTTCTCATGGTCTGTTTCCCCCTCCAATTTCCCCCAATTCACTTTTCCTTTCCTTCTCCAAAGAGAAAACAATAACCAGATTTAATTTAAAAAAGTAACAATTCTTCAACTTCTACTTATCTGAAGTATTGAGTATTAATAGCCCAGTCTGTTAAAGACAGGGCGAGAACCTTGGAAAATAAAAATACAAAAATGAAAACAAAAACACAAAATCAAGCCAAACCAATATGAAAAAAGATAAAACCTCCCAATATTTACCCCGACATTAGTGTTATATACCCTCAACTAAAATTATATATGACTTAAATCAGCAGGAGAAAACAGAAATACACACACACACACACACACACTCGCATCTGTGTATCAGCAATATCCCTGATAGGTTTCTCAGTAAAAAGATCAAGTCACCAAGTAATATGTGGAGCATGATTCTAATTCAGTAGAAATAAGCAAACCATTATGTATGTGCAGGTGCTTGTATATATTCATATTTGTTTAAGCAAGAGTAAAGATGAGAAAAAATATACCCTGGGCTGTTAACATTTGTTATCACAAGGAGCGGCTTTGGAGAAAGGGAATAGAGACACGAAGCAGGGGCAATCATTAGTGTTTTCTTTGTATATCTTTGTTTTACATTGTTTCATTTGCTAAAGTGAGAATATTTTTTGTTCTTCAAAAAGAAAGAAAATATAATGTAAAGGATTGTTTAAGATGGGAAAATATCACATAGCAACAAACACACAGCCTAATAGGTACACTTTTTTTTTTCATTCCCAGAAGCAGATGAGCATGTATGTAGGATTTTTTAAAATCTGAAACTGAATCATACTATATACCTTAACTTACAGCTTGATTTTTCCATTGACCAATACAACAAGTGCATTTTGTCTCACCAAGACAGCAGACATAGCTCAAATATGTTCTCTCAAATAGTTGCATAATATTCCATAGTTCTTCCATTGATAAACATACAATGAGTTTATAGTATTGAAGTTAATGTTGCAATCCAGCTTCTACACATATGGATTTATTTCTATGGGATAACCCCCAAAGCAACTTTCCAGGCATAAGTCATAGCACCTTTAATTTTGATCAATTTTGCCAGATTAATTCCCAAAGATTATAGCAATTAATATTCTGCCAACATGTGATGTTATTATTTTTTTAAATTGTATGCCAATTTAACGTCTTAAAGAATGGCTATCTCACTGTAGTTATAATTTGCGTATTTCTGACTACTCATGTGATTAAACATCTTTTTATTTGCTCATTTTCCATTTTAATTCCTCTTTTGAAAATAGTTTGTTGAACTGATTCACTCACTCTATTGGATGACTTGTCTTTTTCTTGCATAAGATTGGTAGGAAATTAAAATACATTTCCTCATACTTGCAAAATATTTTTCTAAATCGTTGGCATTTAACTTTATGTCTTTTTCTAACATGTGAAATGTTTTGATTTTAATGTCCACGTTTGTTCTTTGATTATTTTGAGTATTCCGGAATCTTTAACATCTGGTGAAGATGGCTCATGTGCTACGTTTGTACAAAAAATTTCCTGGATTTTATTGTAATATTTCAGTCTTAAAAGCCATCTAAGTCCTTTATTTATTCGCAAATAAAGACAATTCAGCTTACTCTTGCAAATTGATAGTAATTATTTCTATTTATTGTGTTGAAGCTTTGTCTTAGAAGTCTAAAATAATTTTGAATTAGCAAATTTTCTTTCTCTTTTCTTATGATCTAATGGAAATGATTGCAGTATTTCACCATGTAGTGTGTTTGCTATTGATTTGGGGCAGACTTTAACATGTATAAGTAATTTATTTTTCAAAGAGTTTTTATTAGGAATGAGTTTGCATTTTATCATATGTTTTCAGCCTCTATTGCTATAATCATATATTTTTCCCTCTTTAATTTAATTTTTCCCAGTGAATTACATTGACAGAATTTCTACTCCTGAACCACACAAATAATTTCAGTAGAAAACTTAGTTATGAATCTTTTCATATACTAGTGGATTTGATTAGTTAGAGTCATGCACTAGTATTCATCAGTGAAACTGGCCTACATTTTTGGGTTTTTGCACCGATTGTGGTATCAAGATTTTCCCTTCATAAAATGAATTAGAGAAATTTTCTATTCATTTCTAAGTCACCTATGCTATTTTAAATAACATAGTAATCAACTGATTTTTTTTAAAGATTTTTATTTATTTATTTGACAGAGCACAAGTAGGCAGAGAGACAGGCAGATAGAGAGAGGAGGAAGCAGGCTCCCCACTGAGCAGAGAGCCTGATGCAGGCTCGATCCCAGGACCCTGGGATCATGACCTGAGCCGAAGGCAGAGGCTTTAACCCACTGAGCCACCCAGGTGCCCCTCAACCGATCTTTAAACACCAAGTAGAACCCAGCTTTTAAGTCCAGACTTGTTGCCTTTTAAGTTAGTAGATGTTTGATTGGTCTTTTGTATAATTTGGTCTACTCAGATTTCCTCCTTCTTTCTCCTTCAAATTTGGGAGGTTATCCTCATTTCCTCTGTGTTTCCCCATGCCCCATAAGGCAGTTACCAACCACATGTGACTATTTAAATTGGATAAAACTGAAACAATTTAGTTGCCTAAACTTTTTTTTTTAAAGATTTTATTTATTTATATGACAGAGAGACAGGGAGAGAGTGAACACAAGCTGGAGGAGAGGGAGAGGGAGACACTGGCTTCCCACTGATCACGGAGCCCAGTATACTGGGATCATGATCTAAGCCAAAGGCAGACACATAACGACTGAACCCACCAGTCACCCCTTAGTTGCCCAATCTTATAAGCTACACAGCCACATATAGCTCATAGCCACCATGTGGGAGAGTACAAGGAGAGAATGCTTTCACCATTGAATTAGTATTAGGCAGTGCTGCTGTAGCCACTTCAATATGTTGCTATGAAGTCATGTGTTGTAATTCTTTTAATTGTTGCCTTACCTATAGTTACGTTCCTTAATATTGCTTTCATTAGATTTTTTATTTCCTTATTCAGATTGTTTATCTATTTAGTCTCCAAAGAACTAGATTTTGCTTTTATTATTCTTTTAATATTTTGTTTTCTATTTTAATTATTTCTCACTACTTACAGTGTTTATTATGATTAAGTCCTTATTAGTTTATTTTTCCTTCCACTTTCTTAGATTAAACAGTTCACTTATTTTTCAATGTTTCTACACATTTACTTTGGTCCCGTAACAATGGTTTCATTCCCTAAATTTTACTTAATTGACTATTTTTTATCACCACTTTTTTCTTTTTGCTCTTGCTTTTCCTTTTTTTGCCTTGTCTCGGGCAAGTTTCTCTTTGTTCCCTTTTATCCTTATTAAATGTAGAGCTTGATTCCAGTTTGATTACCTTCCAGTCTTTAACAATCAAAATTATACATATATTTTTCTGATATTTTAGGAGTGACAAGTAGTAACTATACTTTCTTCTTAAGATGTTTTACTTGCTATCTCTTCTACACTTCACACATAGACACGAAACCTTTAGAAAATATTTTGTTTCCTACTTTCTTCCATCTTTGTCACAAATCTTTAGTTAAAACAATTCAGAATTTTTAGTCTCATGTTATTATGTGCCTGATCTTAAATTATGTCTTTTTCAATAATTGTTTTTTTTTCTCAGTCTTATTGAGAAATATGTAACTGGATAAGCTTAAGGGGTACAGCATGATGGTTTGCTTTACATCTTTGATACTCCTTTTTAAAGGGATTTTATTTATCCTTTTTAAAGGGATTTTTCCCTTTTTAAAAGGATCAAGATTTTACAAAATCCTGATCATTCTGCCACCATCAGTTGAGACCTAACTCTTATTGAAAGATGATTTGAGAAGGGTGCCTTCTTTCTTTTATAATTTTCTCTCTGAAAATTTTAAGATTTTTCTCTTTCTCCTTGCATTACAGAAATGTTGTCATGACCTGTCTAGATGTGAGTGTGTACGTGTGTGTGTGTGTGTATGTGTGTGTGTATGTGTTCCTTAATACTGCCTATGACATGGTAAACTTGATCTGAATACTTACAAGGTACACCCTTTTCTTATTTATTTTTTTTTAAGGATGTATTTATTTTAGAGAGACAGAGAGAGAGAGAGCACGAGAGACAGGAGGGATAGAGGAAAGGGTGGAATTAAAATCTTAAGCAGACTCCAAGCTGAGTGCAGAGCTCCGTGGGGGGCTCGGTCCTAGAACCCTGAGATCACAACCTGAGCTGAAACCTAGAGTTGGAGGCTTAACCGACTGAGCCACCCAGAGGCTCCAAGGGTAGATTCCTTTTTTAAAAGAGTTTTGTCGGGGCGCCTGGGTGGCTCAGTGGGTTAAAGCCTCTTCCTTCAGCTGGGGTCGTGGTCCCAGGGTCCTGGGATCGAGCCCCACATGGGGCTCTCTGCTCAGCGGGGAGCCTGCTTCCTCCTCTCTCTCTCTCTACTTGTAATCTCTGTCAAATAAATAAAATATTAAAAAAAAATAAGAGTTTTGTCTAGTAATTCATTTCCCATCTATACTCCATGTATCTTTCTTATTTTTTAAATTTAACTTTTTAAAAAGCAGAAACCATATTCATTCATTCCAAAAAGTCTTTTTGGAGCTTTATTCTATCTCCTGAGGATTTCCATTACTTGTCTGAAGATTTTATTCATTTCTTCTATTAATTCTATTTCAGTGGAAACTACCAGTTTTCAGTTTTTTTTTTTTTTTCCAACATGATTTTTCTGCCTTAAGTGAATGAGTACCTTAAAGAAATTCTGTTTCTTGTTACTGTTTACCTGTAGATATCTTTCCCCTTCGTGTTGTGGGTCAGGCTGGTGACGTCTTTATAGGGAAGGAAAATGGCGCTGTTTCTGTCCTGGGGCAAGGGATATGAATGGTGTTCCTCTCCGGACCACTGGGAGGGTTCTGCGCCAGCCTCTTAGTATGTGCATGCTTCAGTGATTCTCTTCCCAGCAGCTAGCCCCCAGGCTCTTTTACCCATGGGCATATTGTTCCTCCAATTTGCTGCTGTCCGTGGGTTGGGGGTTTGCAGAGACCCGCAGGCAGAAAGAAGTCAGAAACATCTTTCTGAAGCCCTGAAGAAACCTGCCAGCATGTCATTATGGAATTCTAGAGAGAGAACTGAGAAAGAAAACAAACCAGTTAAAAAAAGTTTTTGAAATGTGGATTCTATTTGGAAAACAGATAACTTGCAATGTTCAGTAAAAATATTTAACTGTAGAAGTTGTCAATAGCTCCAAGTCATATAGATCTCAAAATTTATGAAAGACGTGAAAGTATTCTTTTCTTATGCTCTAAGCAATTCAACCGTCAATTTGCTAAAACTTTGTTTCTTGGTGTGCAACATAAGTCTGGCAGATTCTCAAAAAAAGAAGGGTTAGGAGTTCCCTTGATGTGATTATGTAAGAACATTCATAATTTCAATTATTTGCTAGGTCTGGTTCAGATCTATGATGGATGCAGAACATCTATTTACCATTTGTAGCCCCAGAATAAGTCATTTAACATCAACATAACAGTGTTTCTCATCTAAAATATACATAATATGAATAGGATATTTGACAATTAACTGAGCTGACCTATGACCAAAAAACATAGTCTGGCAAAACAGCCTCAGAAATCTTTTACTTCAGCTAAATTAAAAATCACAAGATTTCCTTTGAAGCTGTGTTTTGTGAATAATGAAAACCTAGGATGCTACATCTTTAAATACTGAAAGTCCATGCTACAATGTTGGTCTCATTTTGTGGGTGGGAGGGCAGAGGGAGAGGGAGAAAGAGAGAGAGAATCTTTAGCAGGTTCCATGCCCAGTGTAGAGCCCAAAACAGGGCTTGATCTCATGACCCTGAAATCATGACCTGAGCTGAAATCAAATTGGGTATTTAACCAACTGAGCCACCCAGATACTCCAATGTTGGCCTCATTTTGAATTTTCAGCCCATGTATGTGAAGCATTGGTGTGCATAGATATACATACAAGAGGCCATGTGAGAATGTGATACAAGCTTTGGATCTTACCAACAGGACTTTCCATAAGGTCAATGTTGAGCCAAGAAAACAGAATGGAAACCTGAAAGAGTAAAAACTCGGATTTAGGGAGCACCAACTCAAGCTTGCTCCTATAGAAAAAATTTCTAGATGGAGGATACCAGAAAGAGATAGAAGCTAGGATAAGGTATAAAGAAATTACAGGTGTATATCTATAAAGCCAGAATGTTTTCCATCAGGTATTTCTTTTTTTCTGAGATTCTATTAGCAGTTGCTCTATGTCTTTGGATGATTTATTGGAACTACTTAAATTTCCCACTAGCTGTCACAGCTGAGCAGACTAATAGGCCTTTGGGAGGCTAACCATGTCCCATTACATTTATTATTTTTGTATCCAATTAAAATAGATCTGGAACAGATATTTGCATAGATTGCGGCAGGTGACAATCACATACCTAAAAAGGAGGCTGTGTGTGTGTGTGTGTGTGTGTGTGTGTGTGTGTGTGTGTATCTTTGTTGAATATCTTGCTAGAGATATAGAAAACAATTCACTTTATCCCTTACTGATAAGTAAGGTGATTTTGATTTTGATATTTTGATTTTTCATAAAAAACGTGAATGATGCTTATTGCTCATCTTTGCATTGCTGCCTTTCCAATGGGATGCTGAGGCCTTCCTTTACTGGCCATTAGCTTTTCTATCCTATGGTGAATAAATGTTGCTGTAAAGCTATGACTCTGAGGTTCTAGCCACATCATATAATATCTGCCCAGCAGTAGCATCAAGAAATATGTCTTTCTCAGATTTAGGCTCCTAATGATATGCTGTGGCATGCCCAGAGTAGTCACAACCCAGCCTCTGACCTCTGTAGCTAATACAGATTGCTTTTCTCATTTCTGCATTGCTGCCTTTTGGGAAAAAAAAAAAAAAAAAAAAAAAAAAAAAGGTGGGGGAAAGGGTTTGTTTGCTTTGTGAGAATCCATATTTTTGAAAAATCAATTTTATTAACACCTTCCCATTATTATATTCATCAGCACCTCAAGTCTATCTATCGTATCTAACCATTTAGAACCAGGGTGTTTTGTGTATTCTGTCTGCCTCCTCACACACAACTCCTCACATACACTCCTATTTCTGAAAAATTAGATCTTTGTCCGTTGCCTGGCAACTTAATTTTATCCCGAAAGAAGCCCAAGTAATTGGACCAAGATATTTCTCAGCGGGGCTGCATTTATGTTTCTAAATATTGCACGCTCATTGCTAATTTCTCTATACATTGCCTGCATGTCTATGCTGGAAAAAAAGGAGAGATCTGGTGTTGAATAGAATATTCCTTTGTTATTTTCTTACAGGTGACTATTGCACTCACTTCCTTCCTCTGGGATTCTTTCAGTCTCTGCATACCACCAATTAGTCAGCAATCATGTGTTGAGCCTTCTTTAAGTCCTTCTAGTAAAATATGATGCATGATAAATATTTCTAGGTGAATAAGTAAGTATTGTGTATGTTGATTTTAGTCAGTAGTGATTTACATCGAAGTCGGTGCTGACAGCTTCTTGCTTTATAATTTCATTTATCTCTTCCTTTGATTCTGTCAGCAAAGCCTCATGACTATCAACTAAAAAGTGAAAGTTCTTTTTGTTTGTTAATTACTTTGTTTACACAGGATTAAAATACTAGTTTAGCTACTTGTTTTGTCACAGTTCAAGGATGTAAATTTTAGCAAGAATCTGAGGTTGAGGCAGTAGCAATGAACAATGGAGTTTAACTGTTATGATGAAGGTGAAACATTTTAAAAATAAATGTGTCGATCTATCTGGTTTGCTATGATTGAAAGGAAAGATGATGGCATTTTCTTGAAACTCACACACAAAAAATGATATCACCTTTTTCGCTGTAAAGACTGCTTAGGATCTCTGGCATTGTAATAGAAGGCAATGACATTGCAGTTCAAGCCTGGATTTCATTCCTTGCTTTGTCATGAAGCTCTGTGACTGCCGATTGTTAAAGAAACCACACTGTTTTTCACTGCGTGTTCAGTTCAAAGAAAATCTATTTTATTAGACCTCTGTTTGTACATATTGACTAATTGAAGCCATCTTTTGTGACCAGTAATATGAAATCAAAAGAATTTTGTATCTAGGAAAAAGAACTAGCTATGAAATATGCAGTGGCGTGCATGTGATCCATTGAGCAGATGCATCTGGAAGTGATGTCTACATGTCACTCAGAGTTGCGTGGACAGTGTGCTAACCAGGAGCAGGTGGGGGCTGGGAAGTTCCTTCCTCCTGGCTAGAAAGGCTGCATCTGAACTGAACTTCCCACAGAATTGGAGAAAATGCTATTTCCCATGGACCCCAAGTTCTTTTACTGCTGGGCAGATGGCTTTTCAAGCCAACCCTTCTGGTAATGAATTCTAGACTACTTGGAATTTAATTCTTTGGTCATCCCCTATTCACCTTGTAAGAAAGAAGAATAACAAAGAGAATGCGATTCTTCTACTCAAGGACATACCATGTCTCTAGCAGTGGGTCCTACTTCCCTCGCTGTGGGTCAGTGAAAGGAATGAAAGGCTGAGGCCTCCATTTCAGGCCCTTGGCATACAATCTTCCTTCCTAGCGCTCATTATTTAATCCACACTATGTGACATAGAGGGTTTCACTTCCTTGCCCAACAGTTGTCTTCCCAAACTATTTCCTTCCTCTCTTACCTTCCCTGCCCTATCCATTCTGTGTTTAACACCTGAGCAGCTTAGGAAATTTGTGTTGCTGGACAAGAAGAAAATTTCCTGGCCTTGCAGGGAGACTTTGTAACCAGGGATCCAAGCAGGTTAATTTCTGTATTGCTGGAGACTATCAAGGCCAGAATTTTCTATTATTCTCTCCATTTTCCTTCCAAACTCTACTTTTCCTTTTCTCCATGGAGACAGTTGACAAATGTACTTTTAAAAATTATACTAAACATTAGAAATACATAATAGACAGAAAATATATGCAGAAATATATAATAGACACATTCCCCCTATACCACTTATTATCATCGGCTAAAAATCCTTGAAATTAGGTATAAAATAAACAGAAAATTATTAAAAGTGGAGAGAAAAAGGGAAATCAGCTAGAAACTACCGAACCTGAGGGATGGCATGATGGGGAGTTTCCTGGGGTTTCTTTTTGCTGTATATATCCTGAACTGAGTGCTAGAGAAGCCAGCAACCCATCAACATTAAGGACCAGGGAAGAGAAAAGGCCAAAAAATTTTTTTAAACTGTAATTACATTGTTCCAACCAAAGATCACACAAAAATTTGTGGCCCTACTTCAACCTACACCAGCAAAGGCTAGACTTCTACCCTCAACCTGTGGAACAAGACACTCTCCTTGCCAGGTTGGTGCCAAAAAGTACCAAGTAAGAAGCTGGATTTTCATTCCTACCTAGCAGTAATGAGCTCCCCTGATCCCAGTGTCAGTGGAAATCCTGGACTTCCATTCCCACATGGCAATAATGAGATGTCCTTCTCTCTACTGGTGTTAATAACTTCAGAGGAAACCTTGAAAATAGTCAGAGTTTCACCAATGTCCAATGATTATGCAGTCATCACATGATACAACATCAGTGAAGGCAACATAGTGTGGAATAACAAGACACCTACTTCTATCTCCATGGTGGTAGCAATGGAGACCTAGTGGGTGATGTGGAGCCAGTGAGTGAAAGATCAAGAAAGAATTCTTGAGATGTTTTCAGTGCAGAAATGTGCTATAATAATAGCATGGGGACAGGACCCATGGGCAAAAAGAGCTGCAAAAAGATGCTTTTATTATAACATGGGGACAGGAATAAAGAGTGGACAGAAAGAGCTGCACTGGGATTGTGAGGAGTAATTGATTTTATACTTTTTAGTACTGGTAGTTAGGGATAGTGTAGGTCTCTAAGGAATTTGTGCATGTTAAAAGGAGGTCTCTAAGACCTTGGAAGGCTAGCTATTGTCAAGATAAGGTTACTCTTTATAACCTAGTAAAACATTAGTCATGAGACTTTAGGATCATCATGTCCTCTATATCTCAGATGTGCTTCAGTGGGCCACATGTTGTAAGATGACACATTTCTCTTGCCTTTTTTCTCCTTATCAGAGGGGAACCTGAAATCCCACCCCTGCCCAGCAGTAATGATGTACCCCTCTCCCTCCCCCAGGTGTCACTGGAAGCCAAGTGGGGAACTTGGAGGTCCTCTTCCTTCTAGCAGTCATACCAGAGTTCCCCGTTTTCTCACTGGTGTGATGTCAAGAAGGGTCTACTAAAACAGCAGACTTAAATAAGATTCAGTGCCTCATAACACTATTTCAAATGTTCAGGGTTCTTGAAAATCAGTCATCATACCAAGAACCAGGACTATCTCAATTTGAAGGAGAGAAGTCCATCAACAGACGCCTACACCAAGATAAGAACAGATATTATTATTATCAGACAAGGATTTTAAATCAGCTTTCATAAAAATGTTCTATCAAAAATTAAGAAAATTCTTGAAACAAATGCAAAAAGTCTCAGCAAAGGAACAAGATATATGAAGAACCAAATGGAAATTTCAGAGCTTAAAAATGCAATAACCAAAACCACCCCAAAACAAACCAAACACTAGCTGCTGGGCTCAACAGCAAAATGAAGAGGATCAGAAGAAAGAATCAGTTAAATCGAAGACAGAACATAGAAATCACCTGATAGCAAAACAGCAAGAAAACGCACTGAAACGCACTGAAACAAAAAGTAAACATAACCTCAGGACTATAATGGAAGATCTAATATTCATGTTTTTGAAATCTTAAATTCAGAAAAGAATGAAAATGGGACTGGAAAAGGATTCAAAGAAATAATGGCTAAAAATTTCCCAAATTTGGCAAAATTCATAAAAGATTCAAACACTGAACAAACCACAAGACAGAGTAAATCCAAAGAAATCCATGCCAACACAATTCATCATCACACTTCTGAAAACTAAGGACAAAAAAAATAACCTTAAAAACAGCAAAAGAAAAACTTTACCTTATCAATAGAGGAAACATCGCTTAAATTACAGCAAATTTCTTATCAGAAACCATGGTGCCCAGAAGAAAGTGACACAATATTTTTCAAGTACAGAAACACTGGAATTGACAACCTGAGTTCTATACTTAACAAAAAATACTGTTCAGGAATAAAGGGTAAATCAAGACATTCTCAGATGAAGGACAACTAAGATGGTTGTCAGTAGACATACTCTAAAAGAATAGCTAAAGGAAGTTATCTAAGCAGGCAGGAAATGAAAGAAGCAGGAATCTCGGAATATCAGAAAGAAAGAATAATAGAAAGAGTAAGAAGTTGGGTAAAAACAATACACTTTCCTTCTTCTCTGGAGTTTTCCCTTTTTTTCCATATAAATTCAATTTAGTTAACACATAGTGTACTATTAGTTTCAGAAGTAGAATTTGGTGACTCATCAGTTGCATGTAATACCCAGTGCTCATTATATTAAGTGTCCTCCTTAATGCCCATCACCCAGTTACTCCATTCTCCCTGCTGACCTCCCCTCCAGCCACCCTGCTATCAGGTTTGTTTCCTGTAGTTAAGAGTCTCTTATGGCTTGCTTCCTTCTCTGTTGTTATCTTATTTTTCCTTCATTTCCCCTATGTTCATCCATTTTGTTTCTTAAATTCCACATGTGAGTGTATGGTATTTGTCTTTCTATGACTGACTTATTTCACTTAGCATAATAGTTCCAACCACATTGTAGCAAATGGGAAGATTTCATTCTTTTTTGTGGCTGAATAGTATTTCATTGTATATGTGTACCACATCTTTTTAAATCCATTTTTATCCATCTGTCAATGGACATCTGGGCTTTTTTCTTGTTTTGGCTATTGTAGACATGGCTGTTATAAACACTGGAGCCACTTCAAATTACTATTTTTGTATCTGTTCAATAAATACCAAGAAGTACAATTGCTGGGTCATAGGGTAGTTCTATTTTTAACTTTTAAGGAACATCCATACTGTTTTTCAGAATGGTTGCCCCAGGTTGCATTCCCAGCAGTGTAACAAGGTTCCCCTTTCTCTTCATCCTTGCCAATATCTCTTGTTTCCTGACTTGTTAATTTTAGCCATTCTGATCATTGTGAGGTGGTATCTTGTCATGGTTTTGATTTGTATTTCCCTGATGCCAAGTGATGTTGAGAATTTTTTCACATGTCTGTTATCCATTAAGTTCATTATAGATTTTGAATACTAGTCCTTTATCTGATAAGACATTTGCAAATATCTTCTCCCATTCTGTAGGTTGTCTTTTGATTTTTGTGGACTATTTCCTTTACCGTGCAGAAGCTTTTTATCTTGATGAAGTCCCAATAGTTCATTTTTATTTTTGTTTCCCTTGCCTTTGAAGATATGTCTAGCAAGAAGTTGCTGTGGCCGAGGTCGTAGAAGTTACTGCCTGTGTTTTTCTCTAGGATTTTGATGGATTCCTGTTTCAAATTTAGATCATTCATCCATTTTGAGTTTACTTTTGTGTATGGTGTAAGAAAATGGTTCAGTTTCATTCTTCTGCATGTGGCTGTCAAATATTCCCAACATCATTTGTTGAATAGACTGTCTTTTTTCCATTAGGTATTCTTTCCTGCTTTGTCAAAGATTAGTTGACCATAGAGTTTCAGGGTCCATTTCTGGGTTTTCTATTGTTCCATTGATCTATATGTCTGTTTTTTTTGTGCCAGTACCATACTGTCTTGATGATTACAGCTTTGTAATATAGCTTGAAGTCTGGGATTGTGATGCCATCAACTTTGTTTTCTTTTTTTCAGTGTTCCTTTGGCTATCCAGGGTCTTTTTTGGTTTCTCTACAAATTTTAGGATTATTTGTTCTAGCCCTGTGAGAAATGTTGAAAATATTTTGATTGGCATTGTATTCAATGTATAGATTGTTCTGGGTGGCATAGACATTTTAACAATATTTGTTCTTCCAATCTATGAGCATGGAATGTTTTTCTATATCTTTTTGTCTTCCTCAATTTCTTTCTTAATTGCCCTATAGTTTTCAAAGTACAGATATTTTACCTCTTTGGTTAGGTTTATACCTAGATATCTTCTGGTTTTTGGTGCAATTGTAAATGAGATTTATTCCTTGATTTCTCTTTCTGTTGCTTCATTGTTAGTGTATAGAATGCCATCCATGAAGAGTGAAACTGACTTCTTCTTTGCCTATATAGATGCATTTTATTTCTTTCTGTTGTCTGATTGCTGAGGTTAGGACTTCTAGTACTATGTTGAATAATAGTGGTGAGAATGGCATCTGTGTCATATTCCTGACCTTAGGGGGAAAGCTCTGTTTTTCCCCATTGAAGATGATATTCACTGTGGACTTCTCTATATGGCTTTCATGGTATTGCGGGGTAGTCCCTCTATCCCTACACTGTGAAGTTTTAATCAAGAAAGGATGCTGTACTTTCTCAAATGCTTTTTCTGCTCTATTGAGAGGATCATATGGTTCCTGTTCTTTCTTTTATTAACATGGTGTATCACATTGATTGATTTGTGGATGTTGAACCAACCTTGCATCCCAGGAATAAATCCCACTTTGTCATGGTGAATAATCCCTTTAATGTCTGTTGGACCATATTGGCTAATATCTTGGTGAGAATTTTTGCATCCCTGTTCATCAGGGATATTGGTCTGTAATTCTTCTTGGTGGGGTCTTTGTCTGGTTTTGGGATCAAGGTAATGTTGGCCTCATAGAATGAGTTTGGAAGTTTTCCTTCCATTTCTATTTTCTGAAACAGCTTCAGAAGAATAGATATTAATTCTTTTTTTAATGTTTGGTAGGATTCCTCTAGGAGGCTATGTGTTCCTGGATTCTTGTTTATTGGGAGGGTTTTGATTACTGATTCCATTTCTTTGCTGGTTATGGTTATGTTCAGGTTTTCTGTTTCTTCCTATTTCAGTTTTGGTCATTTATATATTTCTAGGAACACATCCGTTTCTTCAGATTGACTAATTTGTTGGCATATAGTTGCTTATAATCTGTTCTTGTAATTGTATTACTTCAGTGTTGGTTGTGATATCTCCTCTTTCATTTATGATTTTATTTATTTGGGTCCTTTTTCTTTTCTCTTTGATAAGTCTGTCTAGAGGGTTATCAATTTCATTAATTCTTTCAAAGAACCAGCTTCTAGTTTCATTGATCTGTTCTACTCATCTTTTGGCTTCTATTTCATTGACTTCTGCTCTAATCTTTATTATTTCTTTTCTCCTGTTGGATTTAGGCTTTATTTGCTGTTATTTTCCCAGCTCCTTTAGGTGTAAGGTTAGGATATGAATTAGAGATTTTTCTTATTGCTTGAAGAAGGCCTGTATTGCTATATACTTCCCTCTTAGGACTGCCTTTGCAGCATCCCAATTGTTCTGCACTGTCATATTTTCATTTTCATTTACTTCCGTGTATTGTTTTAAATTCTTCTTTAATTTCCTGGTTGACCCTTTCATTCCTTAATAGGATGTTCTTTAACCTCCAAGTATTTTTGGTCCTTCCAAATTTCTTCTTGTGGTTGACTTCAAGTTTCATAGTATTGTGATTAGAAATAAGCATGGTATGACCTCAATCTTTTTGTACTGGTTGAAACCTGATTTATGACCCAGTATGTGATCTATTTGGGAGACTGTTCCATGTGTATTTAAGAAGAATGTGCATTCTTCTGCTTTAGGATGAATCTGAATATATTTATTAAGTCCACCATGTGGTTCTGTGTGTCATTCAAAGCCTTTGTCACCTTGTTGATCATCTGTTGAGATGATCTGACCATTACTGTGAGTGGGGTGTTAAAGTCGCCTACTTTTATGTATTATTATCAATGAGTTTCTTTAGTTTTGTTATGATTTGTTTTATATAATTGGCTTATGCACCTTGTTAGGTGCATAAATATTTACAATTGTTAAGTCTTCTTATTGGATAGGCCTCTTTTTTATGATATAGTGTCCTTCTTCATTTTTTATTATAGTCCTTGGTTTAAAATCTAGTTTTTCTTCTTTTTTAAAAAAATTTACTTATTTTACTGTTATGTTAGTTGCCATACAGTACTTCATTAGTTTTTTTTTTATGATTTTATTTATTTACTTGACAGACTGAGATCACAAATAGGCAGAGAGGCAGGCAGAGAGAGAGTGGGGGAAACAGGCTCCTCACTGAGCAGAGAGCCCAATAAGGGGCTCGATCCTAGGACCCTGAGATCATGACATGAGCTGAAGGCAGAGGCTTAACCCACTGAGCCACCCAGATGCCCCAAGTTTTTATTGTTGTGTTTCATGATTCATTATTTGCCTATAACACCCGGTGTTCATTGTAATACATGCCCTTCTTAATACCCATCACTGGGCTAACCCATCCCTCCACCCCTTTCCCCTCTGAAACCTTCAGTTTATTTCCCAGAGTGCATAGTCTCTCATGGTTCATCTTCCCCTCTGATTTCCCCCACTTCATTTTTCCCTTCCTTCTCCTAATGTCCTTCATGCTATTCCTTATGTTCCACATATAAGTGAAACCATATGGATACTTGTCTTTCTCTGCCTGACTTAGTTCACTTAGTATAATCTCCTCCAGTTCCATCCATGTTGATGCAAAATTTGGGTGTTCATCCTTTCTGATGGCTGAGTAATATTCCATTGTACATATGAACCACATCTTCTTTATCCATTCATCTGTTGAAGGGCATCTTGGGTCCTTTCACAGTTTGGCTATTATGGACATTGCTGCTATGAACATTGGGGTGCATATGGCCCTTCTTTTCACTACATCTGTGTCTCTGGGGTAAATACCCAGTAGTACAATTACTGGGTCATAGGGTAGCTCTATTTTTAACTTTTTGAGGAGCCTCCATACTGTTTTCCAAATTGCCTGTACCAACTTGCATTCCCACAAACAGTGTAAGAGAGTTCCCTTTTCTCCACAACCTCTCCAACATTTGTTGTTTCCTGCCTTGTTAATTTTTGCCATTTTAACTAGTGTAAGGTGGTATCTCAATGTGGTTTTGATTTGAATTTCCCTCATGGCTAATGATGTTGAACATTTTTTTTCTGTGTGTCTCTTAGCCATTCATATGTTTTCCTTGGAGAAGTGTCTGTTCATGTCTTCTGCCCACTTTTTGACTTAATTTTTTTGTTCTTTGGGTGACTTATTTTTTTTGTTCTTTGGGTGAGCTTGAGAAATTTTTTTATAGATCTTGGATACCGGCCCTCTATCTGTAATGCATTTGTAAATATCTTCTCCCATTCCATGAATTGCCTCTTGGTTTTTTTTTTACTGTTTTCTTAAAATCCAGTTTTTCTGATATAAGGATGGCTACTCCAGCTTTCTTTTGATGTCCATTAGCATGATAATGGTCCTCCACTCTCTCACTTTCAATCTAGAAGTGTCATTGGATCTAAAATGAGTTCTTGCAAGCAGCATTTTTAAAAAGATTTTTATTTATTTATTTGACAGAGAGAGAGAGAGAGAGAGATCACAAGTAGACAGAGACGTAGGCAGAGAGAGAGAGGAAAGCAGGCTCCCTGCTGAGTACAGAATCCGATGTGGGGCTCTTGCAAGCAGCATTTTGATGTTGTTTTTATTATTTGTTTTTTTTTAATCCATTCTGATATCCTATGTCTTTTGATTGGAGTATTTAGTCCATTTACATTCACAATATTATTGAAAGATATGAATTTATTGCCATTTCATTACCTATAAAGTCACTGTCTCTGTGGATCATCTCTGTTCCTTTCTGTCTTTGTTACTCTGTTCAAAGTATCCCCTTTAATGTTTCTTGCAGGGCTGGTCTAGTGTTCACAAATTCCTTTTGTTTGTATTTGTCCTGGGAACTCTTTACCTTTCTGTTCTGAATGACAGACTTGTTCAATAAAGTATTCTTAGCTGCATATTTTCCCCATTTACACATTGAATATGTCATGCAAGTCCTTTCTGGCCTACAGGTCTCTGTGGACAGGTCGACTGCCAGCCTTATGAATCTATCCTTGTAGGTTAAGGACCTCTTGCCCTGAGTGCTTTAAGGGTTTTCTCTTTATTTTTGTAACTTGAAAGCTTCACTATAGTATGTTGAGGTACTGATTTATTTTTGATAATTTTGAGGGGAGTTCTATGTGCCTCCTGTATTTGAGTGTCTGTTTCCTTCCCCAGATGAGGGAAGTACTCAACAATAATTTGTGCAAATAAACCTTCTGCCCTTTTCTCCTGTTCCTCATCTTCTGGGACTCTTATAATAGAGATATTGCTTTGCTTTATGAAATTACTGAGTTCCCTCAGTCTACCTTTGTGATTTAATAGGTTCCCCTCCCCCTTCTTTTTGGCTTCCTTATTTTCCATCACTTTATCATCTATAGCACTAATTCACTTTTCTGATTCATTCATCTTCACTTTTATGGCCTCCACGTGGGAACTATATCTTGGTTGTAGCATTTTTAATTTTGGCCTGACCAGACTTTAGTTCTTTTATCTTTGCTGTAAGGGATTCTCTAATATCTTCTATGCTTCTTTCAAGCCCAGAAGATAGTCTTATAATTGTTTTAAATTCTAGTTCAGACATTTTACTTATATCTGCATTGATTAAACCTCTGCCCATCATATCTGCCTGTTCTTTCTTTTGGAGTGAATTCCCCTGTCTTCTTATTTTGGAGAGGGGGAAAAAAAAGAAAGAAAGAAAGGAACAATAGAAAAAGGAAATAGGAATAAGAAAAAAAATGAAAAAATAAAAAATGTATAGGAATCTAGATCTTAGGTGTGTGTTGGTTTGCTTGTTATGAAAAGTTTGTTAGAAAAAAAGGTAGAAAGAAAGAAAAGAAAAATAGAGAAACAAAATTAAAAATTAAAAAAATGAAGTTCAATAAAAAATTTAAAGATGTTCTTTCTGTATCCAAAAAAAACCAAAAGAAAACAACAAGAAAAAAAAAACAGACAAAAACAAAAAGAAACAAGTAACAAAAAGAAGAACCTCAGGACCTAAAGTTGAAGCATTGCAACATTCTATAATAAGCTGACTTATCGTGAGTGACAGGCTTCTGCTGGTTTTTTGGGGAGGGACCTATTGTTCTGTTTTGCAGGTGGAATTGCCCTAGTGGAGATGTACCTGCAGGGGGGGTAGTGGGCCAGGGCTTGGTGTAGTGTCTCTGTTCTGCACTCAGCACTGTTTAGCTCATGGAAGAGGAATAACTGTTGTGGGTGTTCAGAATGATCTGATCTTTATCTAGCCCGAAGAGGCCAGCTTAGGGTGACCCTATTCCTCTGCCATCTTATCTAGAGTTTTCTTAATTGTACTTGTCAGTTGAAATAAAAATTATAATATCATCTGATGTGGTTTGCAATATATATATAGGGAATATTTAAGACACTTTGAAATGGTGCAGTTCATAAGGATGTAAGCAGAAATAATTTTCTAAATTTCTCATACTGGTAAAGTGTCAGTGCTGATAATACTGTGGAGAAATAGCTGACAAGGATGTGAAGAAACTGAATCTCTCATGTATTGCTTTATGGGGATGTAAAATGGTGCAGCCACTTGCAAAAATAGTTTAGTGGTTTCTTGTAAAACTATAAATATACTTATCAAATGACCCCACTCCATTCCTGGATACTTATCCCAAAGACATTAAAAATTATATCCACATAAAAAACTACATACCCAAATTTCATAGTTCCTTTATTTGTAACAGGTAAAAAACTGGAAGCAATCTAGATCCTTCGATGAGCACGTGATATGAGCACTGGGTGTTATACTGAATTAATGGATCATTGAACAATATATCAAAAACTAATGATGTACTATACCTTGGCTAATTGAATTTAAATTAAAAAATGGTTAAATAAGCCATGATAGCTATGGTACATCCATACCAAGGAATACTACTCAATACTAAAAAGGAACAAACTATTAATATATGCAGCAACTTAGATCTCAAGGTCATTATGGTAAATGAAAAAAATTCAACCTTAAAAAAAATCACAAAAAAAAATCTCTGATTATATTTAGATAGCACTCTCAAAATGACAAAATTATAGAGGTGGAGAACAAACTACTGGTTTCCAGAGACTAAGGAAGGAAAAATAAGGAAATGGGAGTGACCATGAAATGGTAAAATGAGGGAGATCTTTATGGTGATGAAATAGTTATACATTTTGATTGTGGTAGTTTTACAAACTGTCAAAAGTGACAAAATAGCATATAGGTACATCTACTTTGTACTAGTGTCAGTTTCCTGGGTTTGATGGTGTGTGATGACTATTGAGGGACAACTGGGTGAAGGATTCCTGGGACTCCCTGTACTATCTGCAACTTCTTTTAATTCTGAAATTATTTTAAAATAAAAAGTTAGAAAATAAACTTAAAAAAGAAAACAAAATAAGAATGTCATGATCTTCTGTTGGAAGGTCATCTATTAAATTTTGGGCATAAAATGAGTAGTTAAAAGCACCCTAACACTGTCTAGTCATCTTTCTTTCCACAAACTCTATATTACATGTTGCACGTGGTGGCAGTGATGAGAATATGAGAGAGAATAACTGAGTCCTTGTCCCAGCTCATGGAAATTGGAGAAGGTGACACAGAGAAGTAAAAGTAAATAAGCAGATAGAATGCCAAGTAAGAGCCTCAGGATAATTACGAAATACCATGTCTATCCTAAAGTCTTTCAAACTCACCTTAATCCATTAAAAAACAAAAAAAACCCAGATCCCTCAGTATTGAAAGCAACTCTTAATCTTTCTCTTCCCTTAATTAAGCTAACCTCTACTGAATTATTTTTATGTGCCACGTAGTATACTCAGTATCTCACATATATTACCTCATTCAATTTTTGCGCATCTATATGGGAAGTATTATTACTAAGGTACAGAAGAGGAAAGAAATTCTCTGAGTGGCTGCAGTCACACAGTTGGGAGTGTTGGGGGTGAATCAGGATTTGAAACTAGGTGGTTTGACTCCTGAAAACATGTTCTTACTCACTATCCTAAATTTCATGGTGTGTTGGGGGTAACATTCCTTATCTCATCTATTTGTGAGGGCACATGGCTTTGAATATCATTTGATCACCTCAGGATTTAGATTTTATGATAGCTAACAAGGACACATTTATATACAACTATCTCTAACTGGAAGGTGATGCAGATGCCACATATTTAAATCCCTTTTGTCTACCCTATTAAAGGAGAACATTTAGTCAGTCAATACAGCTATGTAATTGCTTTTCAGTGTCACTTTAAAGAGTTTGGCTTCTTGTAAAGGACAAGTGTGGCAACTGACCACCCCACTGTCATGAATCACTCAGGGTCAGAATCCGACTGCACTGGATACCAATGAGTATCTCTCAATTTAGGGCAATTGCTCTTTGTGGCTTGTATTCCAAACTGAGAAAGCAAATTATACTGATCCTATTCCATGTTGTTGTACAATATCAAACATGATGGAGTCCTTATATCTGCTCTTACCTGTTTACTTTTCTCCCAACAAAGTCATTATGAAGAACAGCTTTGCATCCTTGGGCTGAGGAAGAACAACAATACTGGACTATTTCCACTGGATTCATTATCTCCCTTCAGAAATTCAGCACTTCTAGTCTGCCTCTTATATCACTCTATGTTCCTTTTCTAGTCTTCTTTCCCAGATTTCCTCTCTTGAGTGAGAGAGAAGAATGAATGTCAAACAAGAAGGGAGTCAGAATGAGGAAGATGTACTGTTTTACAAACAGAGGTACACAGGTGAAACAAAAGGAGGAGATAAAGACCGGGAGAGGGAAGACATATCTTTGAGAGATACTGAACCATGGTGTTGCAACATAAATCTCCAGCAAGTCAAATGTAGTAAAGGCATTTCCACCTGTAAAGAATCTCACTTCTTTCTTAAAAGGAAAACAGGGAGCAAGAGCTCCTTGGAGAGATCTCATGATCAGGAAGATGAGAACAATTACCTATGCTGCTCCTTTTATCTGCTTGTCAGTTTCACTCAGGTTTGCCATCACTGCATAACTAATCTTGACTTTAAGAAAACTCTATGCATTTCTAAAGCCAGGTAAGGGAAACGCCCACAAGTACTCTTCAAAAATGAAATAATAGAAGCAAAGAAGAAAGGAAAGATGGGAAGGAAAGAAAGGGGAACAAGCCAATCAGTTAGAATACCTTTCTTCTCCTATTAAAATATTGGTAAGTCAAGAAAATGATTTGATTGTTCTTAGAAATTTGAAAATAGAATAGATTCTTTGTCACATTATGAATCAGGAATGAGAATACTTATTATGCATTATCAAACTTTGGGGAAAAAAATCTGGAGCCTACCAAACAAAAATTAGCTAGTTTTGTTTACTTTTGGAGGGAGTAATACTCACATTTAATTTATTCATTCTAAAAATCAGTCATCAGGACATTAACCAATTACAAAATTTTTTTAAAAAGCTTAATTTCCTTTTGCTTTTAAATTAATTGCAGTAACCCACAGTGGTTAAGTGTATGAGTTCTAGTTATACAGAGTTGAGTCTGTTCGCTATGTGACCTATGGCCAGTTGCTTCCCTTCCCTGTGCCTATACTTTTCATCTGTAAATTGGGAATAATGACAGTACCTACCTCAAAGGAGTTTTGTGAGGATTAAATCATTATAGTGAATTTAACAAAGCACCTAAATATTGTACATCTTCAACATGTGTTGGCATCATTATTACTAGTTTAAAGGAAATACAGAAAGTTATATTATAGTTATCATAAATGAGGTCAACAGCTAAGCCACCAGAGTGTAAAACCATTTAAAATCATAAAATCATTTTTAAAAAGCCAAAACAATGAAAACTATTTCAGCAAGACCAAAAATATTCTTATTTTCTTCTTTTTTTTTTTTAAAGACTTATTTATTTATTTTAGAGGGAGAGAGAGAGTGTGCAACCACATGAGCATAGTGTGAGGAGGGTCAGAGGGAAAGAAAGGATCTCAAGCGGATTCTGAGCAGAGCTTGGAGCCTGTCATCAGGCTCCATCTCACGACCTTGAGATTATGACCTGATCTGAAACTGAGAGTTGGACATTGAACCAATTGAGCGACATGGCCACCCCAATATTATTTATTTCTAAATGTGAAAATCTCAGTGGCAATTTAATGAAAACCTGACAAAGCCAAGCAGTGGGCTTGGTTGCCCTCCATCACTGATCAAATAAAATGCTTCCTGAAATTTGCCAGATAAAAAAATGAATCTGAGCCCGGCTTCATACTAGGCAAGCTAAGTTAACTTAGAAATGAGTTTATAGAAAACAAATTCAATAACTGATAGATTCAATAATTCATAAGGCAAAATGCCAAATCTTTGCAGGGTTTTGCTTAATTTTCCACAACTGAAGGTTTTAGAAAAAGGCTCCCAGAAAAAAAAGACAAATTTGATCAAACTATGCATAAAGGATATATTTCAGTTTTGTTTGAGTTTTTTTATTGTTATCATGTCAGATTCAGTCTAGTCCCACAGTTTGCTCATGCCTGTGGTATATAGTCTAAGTTGTAATAACAGCAGGCATGTGCTTCCTGTCTACATCAGTTAGGGTTCAACCAGAGAAGCAGAACTATTAGAAGATAAACAGAGAAAGTTATTACAGTAGTTAGCTTATGAGGCAAGCCTAGGCAATACCAATGCCTACTGGGTAGCCACTAAGAAAAGCAGACTGGGATTCTCGGGCATAAGCTGAAACTATTATCTTCAGGCAAAATTTCTTTTCTCAGGAAAACTTCAGTTCTGCTTTTAAAGCCTTTCAATTTATTGGATCTGGTCCAGCCAGATTATCTAAAATAATCTCCTTTACTTCAAGTCAATTAATTATAGACTTTAATTACAGCTACAAAATACCTCCACACTAATACCTAGATTTGTATTTGAAATCCTGGGTCTGAAGCCTGGTCAAGCTGACACATCAAAAACACGACCACATTGGGGCACATGAGTGGCTCAGTTGGTTAGTATCCAACTCTTGATTTTGGCTCTGGGTCTTGATAGGAATGGCTGGAGAAAAAAGTAACTAGTATCCATGAAGTGGGCCCATCCTATATGCTTGATTGTTAACATCTTTCTCTGCTAAGGTTATCCTTTGGTGAAGGTTCACATGAGACACAAATATCTTCATTTATTTTGCCCATTCATAGAGGTCCATCCACATGCCTCTTCCCTGGACCTCTTTTTTACTTTCTCCAAGTTTGTTCCTTCCAAGTCCTGCTGGCCTCAGCCCATGAAACTATATAGATTCATACCTCTAACTATTTTGCCCTCCAAAGAAAATGGACAACTAGGTGAACTGTTCCAGTTCTGCTCAGTGAGAAGATTTTCCTTTCATAGTATCTTTCAGGAATATACCTGAAAAGTTGTGAACCTGCACCATCATATTGGCCAAGAGTTAATAAGACTCAATTTGTTTTGTCTGTGTGAATGGATTAAAAGATTGACCAAAATTAATCTAAACAACGCCCAACAAGTACATTTACTCCCTATATCTTATGCAGAAGTCTTCATTAGCCCTTCCCAAACATGACAGCTTGCTGGCCTCTCCCTCCTTCTACATTTTCTCTCATGATCATTGGCACGAAAATTCCATTTGGTTATCAAATCCAGAATCTCAGGATGATCTTTAAGCTTGCCCTCTCCTTTAATCATCTGATGCTGCAAACTACACCCCATGTTCCTCATTTGAATAATTACCATTTTATACCCTAAATTTGTCCCCAAATACTTCTGCTGTCTGTCACCACTGTTTCCATTTAGTTTAGGATTTCACTGGATTCCCCCTCAGAACTATTATAATGTCCTTCTAATTGTTGTCGCAGCTTAGTTTTGCTTTTAGCTAATCTATTGTCCAATGACTGTCAAAATGATCTTAAGTTCCATATATCAGTCACTGCATTACTCCCTATTTTAGCTCCTTCAGTGAATTTATTATTAAAGAACAAAACACGGGTACTTGGATGGCTCATAGCCTCATTGGAGGCTACCTTCAGCTCTGGTCATGATCCTGGTATCCTGAGATCAAGCCCCACATCAGGCTTCCTGCTCAGCAGGGAGTCTGCTTCTCCCTCTCTCTCTGTCCCTCTGCCCTGCTTGTACTCTCTCTCTCTCTATCTCAAATAAACAAACAAATAATTTAAAAAAGAGATTTAAAAAAACAAAACAAAAACAAATTGCTTGGAATAACATACAAATCTGAACTCATCTGAAGACTCACTCTCAGAGTTTACATGAAGAAAACAGAAGAAAACAAAAAAACTAAAACAAAATGGCTCAATTATAAATAATATTTTTTTCTCACTTTAAAAGAATTCAGCCCTTATCTCTTCCTTGTCTCATATTCTGGTGTTCTTTCTCTTTTTAAAACTTGCCCTCTCTTTATATCAGTCTACATTAGGGGCGTTCATGTTTCCATACATTTAAACATGCTATTTCTACCCCACAGGATATCTTTTCTTCCATGTCCTAAGGTGATACCCAAATTATTCTTCAGTACCAGATGAGTTATCAGTTCCATCATAAGTCATAAAGTTATTTCCCAATCCCTCTAAGCAGATTTTATCATGTCTTCTTATAGAGAATAATGGGTTTGATTTTATTATTGTACTTCACCTTTTTCATAATTTTATGAAAAATTTTATTTCATGGTTATTGCTACTTCATCAAAGTGAAGTTGTTCTTTTTATTATTATATCTTCAAAACCTAATCTAGTGCCTGACTTAAATGTGCTACACAAATGTTTAGTGAGTGAGTTAATGACTGAATGAATCAATGAATTAATGAATGAAGTCAGATAGAATGGCAATAAATATGTAGTTCAAGCAATTGTTAATAGGGTCGCAGCCATGGTGTATGAAGACTATATATAAATATATATGTTTTTCTTTTCAAGAAAATTGGAACAATGTAGCATAATAATTCCAGGGGAGCTGAGATATAAAACAGAGTGCCGAGTTAGAGGCTGCCTCTCTGCACCTCAATTTCCTGGTCCAATCATGTGAATATTTTTATTTTTTCATTTTTAACTGTATTATCTATTTAGATATAATATCTGATACTGGTGGTAGTTATGTAGAGTCTGAAGCAAAATCATAAAATGAATATTTCTGAACCCACCACACAACAGTAGAACTACAACCCCATCAAAGAGTTTTTTGAAATATATTTTTTAAACTTGGGAAACATAAAGCTATTCTGGGATATGCATGGTAATGCATTTCCCCCCACACTTTCAAGGTAGATGTGCCCATGTCACTTATTTTAACAACAATATATGAACGAAAGTGAAGTATGATTCCTCGTGGTTCTTTTTGCCCACCACGATGCTCATAGAAACATCTGTTTGTTAAGATGGATCCTCTGTCAGCCCAGGTCCACAAGTGACTACCATAAACAAATACCCCATGCTGACTCCCTTTGTACACCTAGTGAGGGTAACAAATAAATTCTCATTTAAATCATGAAATTGGGGATATTTTTGTCATTACAATTTAACTTAGCCTCTCCTGAGTAATTTGTAATAGGTGGACCTAATGAAGACTTTTTAAAAATCTATGTGATATTGAAAACTCCCTGTCCTGTTGTTAAAAGTTCTGCGAAAGTATTATTTCGATAGTCTTCTGTTGATGTGGCATTTTTTTTCTTTTTATTTTTTTAAGATTTTATTTATTTATTTGACAGAGAGAGAGAGAGAGATCACAAGTACACAGAGAGGCAGGCAGAGAGAGGGGGGGAAGCGGGCTCCTTGCTGAGTAGAGATCCCGACATGGGGCTCAATCTCAGGACCCTGAGATCATGACCTGAGCTGAAGACAGAGGCTTTAACCCACTGAACCACCCAGGCACCCCATGATGTGGCATTATTTTTAAGAAGTTCCCTAATTGTGGGTTATTTAGATGTTTTCACATTTTTATATATTTTTTTAAGATTTTATTTATTTATTTGACAGACAGAGATCACAAGCAGGCAGAGAGGCAGGCAGGGAGAGAGAGGAGGAAGCAGTCTCTCTGCGGAGCAGAGACCCTGACGTAGGGCTCAATCCCAGGACCCTGGGACCATGACCCAAGCCGAAGGCAGAGGCTTTAACCCACTGAGCCACCCAAGCACCCTGTCCCATTTTGATATTTTATGTTACTCTACAGCAAACCCCCTTAAACTTAAATCTGTGCATCTCCATTTATTTAAGATAAAGGAACAAAAGTAGAATAGGTCTAAGGTAAGAACTTGTGAGAACTTTTTATACAGTTTGCTATTTTTTCCAGAAAAAAAAATTGTTAAATTTATAATTTCACCATGTGTATCTGATCACACATATAGTGTCTTGTTTTTAAACATGTAAATTTGAGTTACTAGTGATAGTAAATATCTTTTCCATATACATGTGGTTCTATTTTTATAAATTTGATAATTCACACACTTTAATTATTTTTCTTTTGGATTTATAAGACTAATATATTAAGTATATTAAACATTTTATCATAATTTTGAAAATATTTTTCCCAGTCAATATTTGTTTTTAATTTGACCTAAGTATTATTTTTAATAAAAAGAAATTTAAATTTTTATGTGACTAAATTCAACAATCTTATACTTTGTGACATCTGTTTTTTATTTTCATTATTTTTTGATGCTTCGAAACCTTTCCTCATCATGAGGTAGATTTTCATTGAGTCCAGATTTTCATTCAATATCTTGAGATTTCATTTTTATATTCAACTTTTTTTTTTCAGCATAACAGTATTCATTGTTTTTGCACCAAACCCAGTGCTCCATGCAATCCGTGCCCTCTCCAATACCCACCACCTGGTTACCCCAACCTCCCACCCCCCGCCCCTTCAAAACCCTCAGATTGTTTTTCAGAGTCCATAGTCTCTCATGGACTAGTCTCTCAGTCCCTTCCAATTTCCCTCAACTCCCTTCTCCTCTCCATCTCCCCTTGTCCTCCATGCTATTTGTTATGCTCCACAAATAAGTGAAACCATATGATAACTGACTCTCTCTGCTTGACTTATTTCACTCAGCATAATCTCTTCCAGTCCCGTCCATGTTGCTACAAAAGTTGGGTATTCATCCTTTCTGAGGGAGGCAAAATACTCCATAGTGTATATGGACCACATCTTCCTTATCCATTCGTCCGTTGAAGTGCATCTTGGTTCTTTCCACAGTTTGGCGACTGTGGCCATTGCTGCTATAAACATTGGGGTACAGATGGCCCTTCTTTTCACTACATCTGTATCTTTGGGGTAAATACCCAGTAGTGCAATGGCAGGGTCATAGGGAAGCTCTATTTTTAATTTCTTGAGGAATCTCCACACTGTTCTCCAAAGTGGCTGCACCAACTTGCATTCCCACCAACAGTGTAAGAGGGTTCCCCTTTCTCCACATCCTCTCCAGCACATGTTGTTTCCTGTCTTGCTAATTTTGGCCATTCTAAGTGGTGTAAGGTGGTATCTCAGTGTGGTTTTAATTTGAATCTCCCTGATGGCTAGTGATGATGAACATTTTTTCATGTGTCTGATAGCCATTTGTGTGTCTTCATTGGAGAAGTGTCTGTTCATATCTTCTGCCCATTTTTTTATCTGATTGTCTGTTTTGTGTGTGTTGAGTTTGAGGAGTTCTTTACAGATCCTGGATATCAACCTTTTGTCTGTACTGTCATTTGCAAATATCTTCTCCCATTCCGTGGGTTGCCTCTTTGTTTTCTTGACTGTTCCCTTTGCTGTGCAGAAGCTTTTGATTTTGATGAAGTCCCAAAAGTTCATTTTCGTTTTTGTTTCCTTTGCCTTTGGAGACATATCTTGAAAGAAGTTGCTGTGGCTGATATCGAAGAGGTTACTGCCTATATTCTCCTCTAGGATTCTGATGGATTCCTGTCTCACGTTGAGGTCTTTTATCTATTTTGAGTTTATCTTTGTGTACGGTGTAGGAGAGTTTCATTCTTCTACATATAGCTGTCCAGTTTTCCCAGCACCATTTATTGAAGAGACTGTCTTTTTTCCACTGTATATTTTTTCCTGTTTTGTCGAAGATTATTTGACCATAGAGTTGAGGGTCCATATCTGGGTTCTCTACTCTGTTCCACTGGTCTATGTGTCTGTTTTTATGCCAGTACCATGCTGTCTTGGTGATCACAGCTTTGTAGTAAAGCTTGAAATCAGGTAACGTGATGCCGCCAGTTTTTTTTTGTTTTTGTTTTTCAACATTTCCTTAGTGATTCAGGGTCTCTTCTGATTCCATACAAAATTTAGAATTATTTGCTCCAGCTCTTTTTGACATACCAAAGTATATCTAGTTTTAAGAAGTGAAATAAATGTATTTTCCCCCCAAGTAGTTAACTAATTTTTATTTACACAAAAACTATAGTGTTACATATTCTATATATTTTTTTTAATTTAAAGATTTTTGTTTATTTATTTGACAGAGAGAGACCACAAGTAGGCAGAGAGGCAGGCAGAGCAAGAGAGAGGGAAGCGGGTTCCCTGCTGAGCAGAGAGCCCAATAAGGGGCTCAATCCCAGGACCCTGAGACCATGACCTGAGCCAAAGGCAGAGGCTTTAACCCACTGAGCCATCCAGGCGCCCCTCATGTTCTATATCTAAATATTGGTTAAATCCTGGTTATATGTGAATATATGTGTGTGCATATAATAAATGCATATATATGTATTCACACACCCATACATACATGTATTTTAAATGATAAATGTTATAGATATTTCCTAGTTAACCCTGTTTATTCTTTAAACATCCTTTAAGCTGTCTTTCTGAGTCTCATGTTTTATTACAATAGATAGAAGGTACAAAAATGTTAAAAAAATTAGCAATGTCAGACATCATATTCTGGCAACTGATATTTTTAAAAAGTCATTTTTGGGGCATCTGGGCAGCTCAGTCCTTAAGGGTCTGCCTTCAGCTCAGGTCATGATACCGGAGTCTTGGGATTGAGCCCCATGTCAGGCTTCCTGCTCAGCGGGGAGCCTACTTCTCCCTCTCCCACTCCCCCTGCTGGTGTTTCCTCTCTCGTTGTGTTTCTCTCTGTCAAATAAATAAATAAAATCTTAAAGAGAAAGAAAAAATTTAAAAAGTCACTTCTTAACCAAACTATTTGGAGGGCCCAGGTAGTGTTTTAAGGACCTGTGTTTGATGAGAGTCTAGCAGATGTGTGGTATTTTGTGACCTGGGAGTAAAGTAGTGAACAAGATAGATAGTCTTCCTCTTCTGTAAAGCATCATTTCTACTTAGGGTAAGATAGTCAACAAGTAGTCAAGGAAATTGACAAGATAATTGCATACAGTGATTGGAGGTGTGAAGAAATAAAATAAGGCTAGAACCATGAGATGTAGCATGACGAGTAGTAGTACTGTTGTTTCAGTGGTCAGGAAAGGGATTCCTAAAGGGGCAACATCTTAGAGGGGATAAGATAAAATGCCAACCAGTAATGATCAGAAAGAACATGAATGAAGGAGTAGTAAATTCAGAAGCCCCAAGGCTTGTGATATCAGAAAAACAAGGGGATGATTGCTGTGTCTGTAATTTAGTGCATAAGGGATGGGGAAAGTGGAGCAATAGTAGAAGTGGAAAGTTTGGCTGAAGCAAGCTTGTATAAGCTTCTCAGGCTAAGATAAAGATTTCTAATTTTGGTTACAGCAGACGTTGAGTTATTTGATGTGGTTTACACTTTTTGGGGAAAAAAATCACTCTGGGTGTTGTATGAAAAATATATAAAGAAGAATAAGAGGAAAGCTAGGAGGTCACTTACCCATCTGTTAGAACACCTCAGTGAAAGATGATGGTACTTTGGACAAGCAAGCTGGCAACAGGCATGGAAAACAGATGGGATTCTGGGTAGATTTTGAAGGCAGAGCTCTGGCAATGTACTGATTATTTTGCTGTTGAGGTTAGAGAAAAAGAAAAATCAAGGACAGTTGCTATGGGTTGATTCCTAGAAGGGTAAAGCAATAGCATGCTGAGATAGGAAAGATTTGCAAAAGAATAGGTCCGGTGTGGTGGAGTGCAGCTGGGAAGAGTTTTGGCTCTATTGAGGTTAAGACATCTATTTGATATCCTAGAATAGTATGGAGTACACACATGTGTATAGAAGTCTGGATTTCAGGGAAAGTTTTAGAACTGACGAAAGAAATACTTTTACTGCCTCTTGGGTCTCACCAGTAAGAATGAGGATAGTTATTAAGCTATTATTATATTTGCAAGAAAATAGTTTGGGGCCATTTTTTTTTTCACTATACTGCTGAATATAAACATAAAATTATTTCTACATTTCTGATCTGTAGAATTCTCTTGAGAAAATGTTATGTTGGTTTAATTATAAGTACAAAATTAATGCACAAGCACAAAGCCATATGTTAAGTAACAAATAACAGAAAATTAAGGAAGTCAGTCAAAATATGTGAGAGTTAAATTTCTAGTTCCTAAGTAAAATACAGCATTATTCAAATTAGTGAGCTAACTTATGACCTTCACTGCTAGTAATATATTGAATGTAAAATGTTCACCCAAGATTCTTTAGTACTTAAAAAAGTGTTTTAACTATTTGTCAAAACATTTTCTAGAAATTGTTTTGACAATTGTCCTCTCATTTATTAAATAATTGTTGCAAAAAATATTAATCCTAATGAGTCCACATTTTATCTTATCATCTTTTAAAAAAATACTCAATAAGTAAGCTGTTAAAATATTCTGTTGTTGATTTTAAATGAGATATTATAAACACATGTACGTATAGATGATAGATAACAGATACCTAAGTATTATTTTCTTATGTGACATGTGCTTTATTATTGTACTTATTACATTTTACCTGGTTTTTTTTTTTAATATTTATTTATTTATTTTAGAGAGAGAGAGTGAGATAGTGGGGGGTGGGTGGAGCAGAGGGAGAGGGAAAGAGAAAGTCAAGCAGACTCTGTGTTGAGCCTGACACAGGGTTTGATCTCAAGACCCTGAGGTCATTCCTGAGCTGAAACCTAGAGCTGAATGCTTAACTAACTATACCACCCAGGTTCCCCTCATTTTTACCTGTTTTGACTTTGTATATTGGCATTGGGTCCAGCAACGTTGCTGAACTCTCTTAGGTTAATAACTCATCAGCAAAGTCACTTGGATTTTCTATGTACACAATCATAGGATTTCTAAATAATGAAAGTGTTGCCTCTTCTTTCCAGACCTTATCTAATGTGCTCTGTATTCTTGCCTTGTACATTGGCCACACCTTGTAGAGGGCAAATGACAAGGTTGGAACGAGCTTACTAATGAGGAGGCTAAAAAGAGAGAAAGAAAGACGTGAGGACAAAACTTTTAGACAATACTTACCCTAGGGAGTTTAAGGATAAGCCAGGGAAGGGACCAAAAATTCTCAGAGCAGAAAAGAAATCTGGACATGATAGTGTCCCAGAACAAGAGGAAGATTTTCAAGATGAAAGCCGTTATAAGCAGTATCAAAAGTTGGAAAGAATCCATCATTTCTGAGAAAAGTCCACTGGATTAGTAATCCCTCCTGATCACTGAGAGACTGGTTTCAGAAGAATGGCTAAAGGTAAGTTATTTTCCAATAGGTGAAGTACTGAAATAGTGATGAATTAGGGCTGGGGAAAAACTATTCTTTCAAAATGTTGCCAGGAAAAAGAAAGAAATGAGATGAAGCAGTACTTTAAGGGGTTATATGGTCAAAGAGAAATCTTCTGGGTTTTAAAAATAGTGAAGATAGAATTTATTGTAGGCAGAAAGGAAAAAGCGATCGGTGATAGAATGATTGAAGTGTGGGATCAGTTTCCAAAAGCAGATTAAGATGGAAGAAAAATCTAAGACAAGGAGTTAAGCCTAAAAGAAGAAGGAAAGCTTCTCTCCCAAATGCTGATGCGAGAGCAGAGAGGGAGGGCAACAATGAAGAAAGAGTAAGAGGAATTGAAAAAACACATTTGAAAGGGTCAAGAATGACTTCTGGGGTTAATGTGAGTACCTAGAAGACCAGTTTGCAAGCCCATTCTCTAACCTAACCCCACAGTCTCGAGCTCAAAGGAGGCTACAGCGAAAGGCCAGCACCAAACAGAAGCTTAGCTTCCTTAACATCTCTCTAGGACCTTGTGATCACAAGATGACACTGGTGGGTTTAGCAACAAACGCCCAGCGAATTCTAGAGCAAGATTTACAAGACCAAATGTCTGAAGAGGCAAGGGACAAACACATTGGAGATGTCCTTTCCATATAAAGGCATTCAAGCTCAACCATATTAATTAATATGCAGCTGAAAAGCAGCAAGAACAATAGAGACAAAATAACACCGCCATAAACAAATCTTTGACCTGGATTTAATCAGGAAGCGACCGATCGCAGCCACTCTTGCAGAGGGGAAAGTGACTGTGGCTCAACATTGGAGATGTAGCCTCAGCGTCCACAGCTTTGGCTTCACATACCTGTAGCTTTATATGGAATTCTCTCCTTACTGTTTCCTTCCTTCTCACCAGCCAAAGACTAGACAAACTGCATGATGGATTGAATTAGGGCTGGTCTTGGTATTTTCAGGGCCAGACTATCTGTGGGGAAGGATGAGGCTTTGTCATAAGGTTGCAGGGGGTTTAAACAAAGATTCTTCCAGGCCAGCATACAAGGTACAAAGACAAACCAATACCGGGTTATCCTTTTGAAGGAGTCGGGCCGAGCAGATTCCTTAACAGTACAGAACTCAGGAAGGGAGGTATTCCACAAGGAATTCCCAGCATTCCTGGAACCTAGCTAAGGCATTTTAGAGGACATCTATCAACTTTATGCATCTTTAAAGCGGAGCTGTTAGGAGAAGATAACTTTTTCCAATACGTCAGATCAAGGTCATTTCTGGGTTTGAAAGGTCCCAGGGGTTTGACAGCAAGAAATGCTGGATAGCAGATGGCACTAAGGTACAACCACCTGAGGGATTCCTAAATGTGGTAGAGAAGAAATACGAGAGGACTGTAGACCACATAAGGGAGTAGGAACAGATGGAGAGAAGTGCTGTTACATTTCCTGTTTAACTCTAGGAAGCTGTGCCCTGGGGAAATAGGGTTACATTTCAACAGGGATTAGAAAATTCAAGTTTAGAAGGTGGACTTGAATCCAGAATTTGTTACAGTAGGAGAAAATAGGTAGATGTTAATTAACGGTGTGTGTGTGGGAGCATTGAACTAAATGTGCCCAGGGGCAGGTATAGTATAGGAAGGCTATTTTGTTTCTGAAAATCTAGCTTATTGGCTAACTCACAATTTGGTAAGTGAAGGAATTATTCTTTTTTTTCCATCTTTTAAAAAATATTATATTATATTTAAATAAATATATATTAATATATATTATATATATTATATTTTAAATATTATATTATATTAAATAATATATATTTAAATATTATATTATATTAAGAAAGGTGTTCACTTACTTAATTGTGGCTAATTTTTATTATTGAACAATCCAGGGAAGACTTTTGATTTGAATTTACGAATTTACTAGATATTGGCAGTGAATTACTGCTTTTATCTGTAGAGTCACTCTGTATGGCCCCAACAATCATAAGGTATGCGCCCTATTTCAGTTTTCAATGGAGATAGGTGATTGAATGCATTGGCTTTGGAATCAGCCAGATTTGGTTTGAATACTAGCTCTGGAAGGTATTTTTTGATTTCGAGCTAGTGAGTCACTTAACTTCTTGGAACTTTAACTTCCTCTTTGGTCAAACAAAGTCTTCTAACAGTCACTGTTAAAATAATGTTAAATGAGACAATGTATATTAGGTGGTTGAAGCACTATAGATATTCAATTATTAATGCATACTATTTTTATTAATATTATTATTATACTGAATGCTACTCTAGTAAAAATGTTTAAAATGTATATAAGTGAGAGATGAGTATTAAGTGGGGCATGTGATGTGATGAGCAGTGGTGTTATACACAACCAACGAATCATTGGTATATCAAAAACTAATGATGTACTATATATTGGTTAAGTGAATTTAAATTTTTAAAAATGTACATTGCTTAAAGTCAGATTGGCTTAAATTCAAAAGTAAAGACTATGTGCTATGGTGAGTGCGGTGAAGTGTGTAAACCTGGCAATTCACAGACCTGTACCCCTGGGGAAAAAAATATATGTTTATAAAAAATAAAATTAAAAAAAAAAAAGTAAAGACTGTCAAAGGCTAGATCATCTATGCTACACTGGTTAATTGGTTATATGCTCACTATATGTTTTGAATTGTTCTCATTTTGGAACTAGTTCATACTGGAATTGAACTGAAATCTCAGTGTCATAAATTAGGCAATGTATCCCAGGCTCTAAAGAGGCTTCAGAAGATTGCACAGCTCATCATCTCTTGCCATTATGAGATAGCAAAGAGAAATATGACAGCAAGGTGTTGTGTTAGAGATAGCAGTACTCACCAACACTCCACCTGCTTCTCGGCAATCTTGCAATGAGTCAGGTCCGTATCAGCAACTCTGGCAAATGTCCCGTGGTTGGAACTGATATCTGCATTAGAGAATGGAAAAGCAGTTTGCAAAGCTCTCTTTGTCTCTTTCCTTATCACAGTGACCAGGGACGTTCTAGAGAGCTTCAGATCAACTTGGGTGCCTCAGCGACTATGTGGCATGAGTTTCTTCACAGACTCGTGTTGCATACATTGCAAGATTAGAAAGATCCTCTGTGGTGTGAAGCCCTTGGGATTTTGAGGGTGACTTGTTTGTGCAGCATACCTGGCCTATCAAATTAATAGTCTCAAAATACAGCATATATACAGAATACTTTATTTACCTGCTTATTTCATGCATTGTATATATGTTATAATAGATTATGGTATAATAAATTACATACAAATATGTTATATGTAGTTATATATTATATGAATAGATATCCTATATATCTATTTTATATGTATGCAGATTTATCATATATTTGTGTATAATTATATGACTATACAAATTAATTTTTAACATATGTAAATTATTATAAATATTGATATAGGATATATGTGTGTGTGTGTATGTGTCTAATGAGAGAGACAGGCAGTTATATAAAATAACTTGGAAGACCCTATATTTTGAGACTATAGATTTTTAATGTATCTTTGCATGCAAAATATTTTCATAAATTCATTCATTCAAAAGCAAGTATCGAGAACCCACTATTATCTGATTGGAGAAGCCATAAATAGGAGCATAAAAATCAATACCGTGATGGAGCTTATATTTTGAGATAGGACACAGACAATAAACATAATTTTAAAGCAAATTACATATCAGTTAGATTATAATTGAGAATTAAATTGAATTCTAAAAATTGCCAGGAAGAAGACTGAAGATGGGTAAGGGTAAAAGTGTGCGCTGGGGGTTTGAGTCTTGTTATTTTAAGCAGGGTGGACAAGACAGGACCACTATGATGATGACACTTAAGAAAAGCCTAGAGGGAGGAGAAGCAGGTGAAGAAGAAGCAAGAAGAGACTTTGGAGGATACTGCACCAATTCAGACAAAGAAAGGTAATGGATCTGACAAGGAGGTGGTAATGGAGGTGGTGAGAAGCAGCTGGATTCTGGAAATACGCTGAAGGTAGAAATGGCATATAAGATTAAGAAACTGGGAAAGATCATCCAGGGAGTGGGATTAGATAGACAGGAGAAGTTTAAGGACAGATCCCCGAGAACTTCCACATGAAGATGTGTGGGAAAGGAGCAGCCACAAAGACAGCTAAGAAGGAGGGGCTGTTAGGTAGGAGGAAAGTGCAAGTGGATGGTGAGATTGAAGCCAAGTGAAAAAAGTATTTCCAGGAAAAAAGACTGGGTTCCTATGTCAATGGTTTGGAGAAGTCAAATACTGTGGTATTAAAAATCCACCTTTGGGAGCACCTGGGTGGCTAAGTGGTAAAGCCTCTGCCTTTGGCTCAGGTCATGATCCCAGGGTCCTGGGATGGAGCCCTTCATTGGGCTCTTCTCTGCTCCGGAGGGAGCCTGCTTCCCTTCCTCTCTCTCTGCCTGCCTCTCTGTCTACTTGTGATCTCTGTCTGTCAAATAAATAAATAAAGTCTTTAAAAAAAATAAATAAATAAAAATCCACCTTTGAAGTTAACATCATGAGAGAATTGATGGACATGATAAAAAGAGTTTTAGGGACAGAAAGCACCTAGAGACAGTATGGACACAGACGAACCTCTGTAGGAGAGCAGACAGGAGCCATAGCAGTTTGAGAAAATGGGACAAAGAGATTTTGTTTTGTTTTGTTTTTAAAGACAAGAAAAGAAGCATGCAAGTACATTGATGGAAATATTCTCGTAGAGAGGATAAAATTAAGAGCAATATAGGAGAAAAGGTAGAAACTGTCTGGAGACATGCTCTTGGGCAGGCAGTAGGCGGGTGGTTCTGCTGTTCTGGTGGGGAGAGACATTAATCTTTGGAGCACTAACAGGTGAACTGTAATAAGAAGGAAGGAACAGCATATGGGTACATATACTTGCCTTCTAGTGGAGAAACTCCTCATTGGTTGGGAGAGTCCACATTCTATGAGTATTCATAGCAGCGTTCTTTTTAGTATGAGCTTTAGTGGTATTTAAAAATATCATTTGATTTATATAAATCAACAAAAAGGTGAATTTTAGATACAGTGAATTTAACTACCATAACTAAGGAATCTTAAAAACGAAATGTTACCAAATTTTAGAGCTTGACATTAGAGTGTTGTCTTCCCTTGAGAAAAAAAAAAATTCAATGGGATTAGCATTATTAATATTTTCTTCCACGGTTAGCCATAACACACTGGAAAAGCCGTTCTAGCTAAGTCTTTGCTCTATAAATCTGGGTTTCACAAACTACAGCCTGCTGGTCAAACAGGCCTGCCATCTGTTTATGTAAATAAGAGTTTATTTTAGCACAGTCATGTCCATTCATTTCCTGATGTCTGTGAGTGCTTTCATACTACAAAAGCAAAAGTGAGGGACCTTACTGCCACAAAGCCAGATATATTAAGTATTGGTCCTTTACAAAATAACTCTGCAGACCGACAGTTTAAAACTATTGGCTCAACTGATGCTGATCCTTGAAATTCTGGATGAAAATAATGCATTTGTACAAAAATATAATTTTAACTCAAAATAACTGTCAATGAATGTTTCTTAGAACATTAAAATGATGCTATTGTAAACATCTCTTATTGTTTCAAACAACTGTATTTTTTAATGTTTTGACTTCATGATTGTAACATTTTGTTAGTTACCGATGGTAATGGTGGTAGCAGTTAAGTGTGTGTGTGTTTACTTAAAACATTTTTTTGTTTTGTCTAGCTTTGTTTGTTTTGGTGATTTGGCACTGAGATGCCATAGCTGGAATGAAAAGCCCTGGGTACAAAATGAAAACGTTATCCAGATGGTGTCGTAGCAAGGAAGAAGAGCACATTATTTTTTCTTTAGTTTTATTTAAAAAATGTTTAATAGATTCAGTTTTTTAGAGCAGTTTTAGGTTGACAGCAAAATTGAGTGAGAAGAACAGACAACCTCATTTAACCCTGTCCCTACACATGCACAACCACGATCAATATTTCCTCACCAGACAAGGACACTAGTTACAATTGATGAACCTACATTATTCACATATCATTATGTTGACAGTTTACATGAGGTTATGCTCTTGATGACATATGTTCTATGGGTTTTAACTAATGTAGGATGACATGTTTCCATCCTTGTAGAATCATAAAGAACAGTTTACTGTCCTAAAAGTTCTTGGTGCTTTGCTTATTCATTCCTCCTTCCCCACATCCCCTGACAGACTCTTGTCTTTTTATATCAATAGAACATCTTAATTGCTCTCAGGTTTTGAAAGTTATTAACAAAGCTGCTATAGTGGGTGCTTGGGTGGCTCAGTAGGTTAAGAGTCTGCCTTCAGCTCAGGTCATGATCTCAGGGTCCTGGGATCAAGCCCTACATTGGTCTCTCTGCTCAGTGGGTTGTCTGCTTCTCCCTGTCACTCTCCCTCTGTGCTTTCCCTCTCCCTCCTCTCTCAAATAAATAAATAAATAAACTTCTTTTTTAAAAAGCTGCTATAAACATCCATTTGCAGGTTTTGTATGGGTATAAGTTCTCAAATTCTTTGGGTAAATATCAATGAGAACGATCAGGTAAGAGTATGTTTAATTTTGTTCAGAAACTGCCAAACCATCTTCCAAATTTGTGTACTGTCTTGCATTCCCATTACCAATGAATGAAAATTCCTGTTGCTACTCATCCTTGTCAGCATTTGGTTTCTTCAGTGTTTCAGATATGGCCATTCTAATAGGTGTGTAGTGGTATTTCATTGTTGCTTTAGCTTGTAATTTTAGTTTCTTTTCTTTTTTTAAGATTTTATTTATCTGAGAGACAGAGCACAAGCAAGAGAGTAAGCACAAGTCTGGGGGAAGGACAGAGGGAGAGGGAGAAGCAGGCTCCCCACTGAGCAGGGAGCTCAATGGGGGTCATGGAATCATGACCTAAGCCTAAGACAGATGCTTTACCGACTGAGCCACCCATGTGTCCCTTAGCTTGTAATTTTCTAATCACATATGGTATTGAACATCTTTTCATGTTTATTTGGCTTTTATATATTTTCTTTAGTAAGGTGTTTGTTCAGGTCTTTTGTCCACATTTTAACCAGGTTTGTCATTTTCTTATTGTTGAGTGTTGAGTGTTTTGTCTGTTTTAGATAATAGTCTTTCATCAGATGCTTCTTTTGCAAATATTTCCTCTCAGTTTGTAGCTTGTCTACTCATTCTCCTGACATTGTCTCTTACAGTGCAGAACATTTTAATTTTAATGTAGTCCAGCTCATCAATTCTTTCTTTCATGGTCTGTGCCTTTAGTTCTTCATCTAAAAAACTTATTACCACACCCAAGGTCATTGAGATATTTTCCTTATGTTATCTTCTAGGAGTTTTATAGCTTTGCATTTTATATTTAGTTAATATATAGACTAACATCTATTTTAATTTTTTTTTTAATTTTATTTTTTATAAACATATATTTTTTTTCCCAGGGGTACAGGTCTGTGAATCGCCAGGTTTACACACTTCCCTACACTCATCATAGCACATACCCTCCCCAATGTCCATAATAACCCCATCCCCCCAAACCCCCCTCCCCCCAGCAACCCTCAGTTTGTTTTGTGAGATTAAGAGTCACTTATGGTTTATCTCCCTCCCAATCCCATCTTGCTTCATTTACGCTTCTCCTACCCCCTTAACCCCCCATGTTGCATCTCCTCTCCCTCATATCAGGGAGATCATATGATAGTTGTCTTTCTCCGATTGACTTATTTCGCTAAGCATGATACCCTCTAGTTCCATCCACGTCGTCGCAAATGGCAAGATTTCATTTCTTTTGATGGCTGCATAGTATTCCATTGTGTATATATACCACATCTTCTTGATCCATTCGTCTGTTGATGGACATCTAGGTTCTTTCCATAGTTTGGCTATTGTAGACATTGCTGCTATAAACATTCGGGTGCATGTGCCCCTTCGGATCACTACGTTTGTATCTTTGGGGTAAATACCCAGCAGTGCAATTGCTGGGTCATAGGGTAGTTCTATTTTCAACCTTTTGAGGAACCTCCATGCTGTTTTCCAGAGTGGTTGCACCAGCTTGCATTCCCACCAACAGTGTAGGAGGGTTCCCCTTTCTCCGCATCCTCGCCAGCATCTGTCATTTCCTGACTTGTTAATTTTAGCCATTCTGACTGGTGTGAGGTGGTATCTCATTGTGGTTTTGATTTGTATTTCCCTGATGCCGAGTGATATGGAACACTTTTTCATGTGTCTGTTGGCCATCTGGATGTCTTCTTTGCAGAAATGTCTGTTCATGTCTTCTGCCCATTTCTTGATTGGATTATTCGTTCTTTGGGTGTTGAGTTTGCTAAGTTCTTTATAGATTCTGGAGACTAGCCTTTTATCTGATATGTCGTTTGCAAATATCTTCTCCCATTCTGTCAGTTGTCTTTTGGTTTTGTTAACTGTTTCCTTTGCTGTGCAAAAGCTTTTGATCTTGATGAAATCCCAATAGTTCATTTTTGCCCTTGCTTCCCTTGCCTTTGGCGATGTTCCTAGGAAGATGTTGCTGCGGCCGAGGTCGAAGAGGTTGCTGCCTGTGTTCTCCTAAAGGATTCTGATGGATTCCTTTCTCACATTGAGGTCCTTCATCCATTTTGAGTCTATTTTCGTGTGTGGTGTAAGGAAATGATCCAATTTCATTTTTCTGCATGTGGCTGTCCAATTTTCCCAACACCATTTATTGAAGAGGCTGTCTTTTTTCCATTGGACATTCTTTCCTGCTTTGTCGAAGATTAGTTGACCATAGAGTTGAGGGTCTATTTCTGGGCTCTCTATTCTGTTCCATTGATCTATGTGTCTGTTTTTGTGCCAGTACCATGCTGTCTTGATGATGACAGCTTTCTAGTAGAGCTTGAAGTCTGGAATTGTGATGCCACCAACTTTGGCTTTCTTTTTCAATATTCCTTTGGCTATTCGAGGTCTTTTCTGGTTCCATATAAATTTTAGGATTATTTGTTCCATTTCTTTGAAAAAAATGGATGGTACTTTGATAGGAATTGCATTAAATGTGTAGATTGCTTTAGGTAGCATAGACATTTTCACAATATTTATTCTTCCAATCCAGGAGCATGGAACATTTTTCCATTTCTTTGTGTCTTCCTCAATTTCTTTCATGAGTACTTTATAGTTTTCTGTGTATAGATTCTTAGTCTCTTTGGTTAGGTTTATTCCTAGGTATCTTATAGTTTTGGGTGCAATTGTAAATGGGATGGACTCCTTAATTTCTCTTTCTTCTGTCTTGTTGTTGGTGTAGAGAAATGCAACTGATTTCTGTGCATTGATTTTATATCCTGACACTTTACTGAATTCCTGTACCAGTTCTAGCAGTTTTGGAGTGGAGTCTTTAGGGTTTTCCACATATAGTATCATATCATCTGTGAAGAGTGATAGTTTGACTTCTTCTTTGCCGATTTGGTGCCTTTAATTTCTTTTTGTTGTCTGATTGCTGAGGCTAGGACTTCTAGTACTATGTTGAATAGCAGTGGTGATAACGGACATCCCTGCCGTGTTCCTGACCTTAGCGGAAAAGCTTTCAGTTTTTCTCCATTGAGAATGATATTTGCGATGGGTTTTTCATAGATGGCTTTGATAACATTGAGGTATGTGCCCTCTATCCCTACACTTTGAAGAGTTTTGATCAGGAACGGATGCTGTACTTTGTCAAATGCTTTTTCAGCATCTATGGAGAGTATCATATGGTTCTTGTTCTTTCTTTTATTAATGTGTTGTATCACATTGATTGATTTGCGGATGTTGAACCAACCTTGCAGCCCTGGAATAAATCCCACTTGGTCATGGTGAATAATCCTTTTAATGTACTGTTGAATTCTATTGGCTAGTATTTTGGTGAGAATTTTTGCATCTGTGTTCATCAAGGATATTGGTCTGTAGTTCTCTTTTTTGATGGGATCCTTGTCTGGTTTTGGGATCAAGGTGATGCTGGCCTCATAAAATGAGTTTGGAAGTTTTCCTTCCATTTCTATTTTTTTGGAACAGTTTCAGGAGAATAGGAATTAGTTCTTCTTTAAATGTTTGGTAGAATTCCCCCGGGAAGCCGTCTGGCCCCGGGCTTTTGTTTGTTTGGAGATTTTTGATGACTGTTTCAATCTCCTTACTGGTTATGGGTCTGTTCAGGCTTTCTATTTCTTCCAAGTTCAGTTGTGGTAGTTTATATGTCTCTAGGAATGCATCCATTTCTCCCAGATTGTCAAATTGGTTGGCATAGAGTTGCTCATAATATGTTCTTATAATTGTCTGTATTTCTTTGGTGTTAGTTGTGATCTCTCCTCTTTCATTCATGATTTTATTGATTTGGGTCCTTTCTCTTTTCTTTTTGATAAGTCTGGCCAGGGGTTTATCAATCTTATTAATTCTTTCAAAGAACCAGCTCCTAGTTTCATTGATTTGTTCTATTGTTTTTTTGGTTTCTATTTCATTGATTTCTGCTCTGATCTTTATGATTTCTTTTCTCCTGCTGGGTTGAGGGTTTCTTTCTTGTTCTTTCTCCAGCTCCTTTAAGTGTAGGGTTAGGTTGTGTACCTGAGACCTTTCTTGTTTCTTGAGAAAGGCTTGTACGGCTATATATTTTCCTCTCAGGACTGCCTTTGTTGTGTCCCACAGATTTTGAACCGTTGTGTTTTCATTATCATTTGTTTCCATGAATTTTTTCAATTCTTCTTTAATTTCCTGGTTGACCCATTCCTTCTTTAGAAGGATGCTGTTTAGTCTCCATGTATTTGGGTTCTTTCCAAATTTCCTCTTGTGATTGAGTTCTAGCTTCAGAGCATTGTGGTCTGAAAATATGCAGGGAATGATCCCCATCTTTTGATACCGGTGAGACCTGATTTAGGACCGAGGATGTGATCTATTCTGAAAAATGTTCCATGGGCACTAGAGAAGAATGTGTATTCTGTTGCTTTGGGATGAAATGTTCTGAATATATCTGTGATATCCATCTGGTCCAGTGTGTCATTTAAGGGCTTTATTTCCTTGTTGATCTTTTGCTTGGATGATCTGTCCATTTCAGTGAGGGGAGTGTTAAAGTCCCCTACTATTATTGTATTATTGTTGATGTGTTTCTTTGATTTTGTTATTAATTGGTTTATATAGTTGGCTGCTCCCACGTTAGGGGCATAGATATTTAAAATTGTTAGATCTTCTTGTTGGACAGATCCTTTGAGTATGATATAGTGTCCTTCCTCATCTCTTATTATAGTCTTTGGCTTAAAATCTAATTGATCTGATATAAGGATTGCCACTCCTGCTTTCTTCTGATGCCCATTAGCATGGTAAATTCTTTTCCACCCCCTCACTTTAAATCTGAAGGTGTCTTCGGGTTTCAAATGAGTTTCTTGTAGGCAACATATAGATGGGTTTTGTTTTTTTATCCATTCTGATACCCTGTGTCTTTTGATTGGGGCATTTAGCCCATTTACATTCAGGGTAACTATTGAGAGATATGAATTTAGTGCCATTGTATTGCCTGTAAGGTGACTGTTATTGTATATTGTCTCTGTTCCTTTCTGATCTACTACTTTTAGGGTCTCTCTTTGCTTAGAGGACCCTTTTCAATATTTCCTGTAGAGCTGGTTTGGTGTTTGCAAATTCTTTCAGTTTTTGTTTGTCCTGGAAGCTTTTAATCTCTCCTTCTATTTTCAATGATAGCCTAGCTGGATATAGTATTCTTGGCTGCATGTTTTTCTCGTTTAGTACTCTGAATATATCATGCCAGCTCTTTCTGGCCTGCCAGGTCTCTGTGGATAAGTCTGCTGCCAATCTAATATTTTTACCATTGTATGTTACAGACTTCTTCTCCCGGGCTGCTTTCAGGATTTTCTCTTTGTCACTAAGACTTGTAAATTTGACTATTAGGTGACGGGGTGTGGACCTATTCTTATTGATTTTGAGTGGGGTTCTCTGAACCTCCTGGATTTTGATGCTTGTTCCCTTTTCCATATTGGGGAAATTCTCTCCAAGTAATTCTCTTCAATATACCTTCTGCTCCCCTCTCTCTTTCTTCTTCTTCTGGAATCCCAATTATTCTAATGTTGTTTCGTCTTATGGTGTCACTTATCTCTCTAATTCTGCCCTCGTGGTCCAGTAGCTGTTTGTCCCTCTTTTGCTCAGCTTCTTTATTTTCTGTCATTTGGTCTTCTATATCGCTAATTCTTTCTTCTGCCTCATTTATCCTAGCAGTGAGAGCCTCCATTTTTGATTGCACCTCATTAATAGCTTTTTTGATTTCAACTTGATTAGATTTTAGTTCTTTTATTTCTCCAGAAAGGGCTTTTATCTCTCCCAAGAGGGTTTCTCTAATATCTTCCATGCCTTTTTCGAGCCCGGCTAGAACCTTGAGAATCGTCATTCTGAACTCTAGATCTGACATATTACCAATGTCTGTATTGATTAGGTCCCTAGCCTTTGGTACTGCCTCTTGTTCTTTTTTTTGTGGTGAATTTTTCCGCCTTGTCATTTTGTCCAGATAAGAGTATATGAAGGAACAAGTAAAATACTAAAAGGGTGGCAACAACCCCAGGAAAATATGCTTTAGCCAAATCAGAAGAGATCCCACATCGTGAGGTGGGGGGGGGGGGAAGGGGATATAAAGAGGTTCAGAAAGAAAAAAAGAAAAGAAAAAAAATAAGAAAAAAGAAACAAATAAAAAAAGAAAACCAATAATGAAAAAATATAAAAAGGAAAAAAAATATATATATATTAGATGAACTAGTTAAAAAACGTTAAAAAAGAAAAGGGTAAAAGTTAAAAAAATTTAGCAGAAGAAGAGAAAAAAAATTGAAAAAGAAAAAATAAATTAAATTAACTGCAAGGCTAAAGAATCATGGGGAGAAAGCCATGAGTTCCGCGCTTTGCTTTCTCCTCCTCTGGAATTCCGCTGCTCTCCTTGGTGTTGAAACTGCACTCCTTGGTAGGTGAACTTGGTCCCGGCTGGGTTTCTTGTTGATCTTCTCGGGGAGGGGCCTGTTGTAGTGATTCTCAAGTGTCTTTGCCCCAGGCGGAGTTGCACCGCCCTTACCAGGGGCCGGGCTGAGTAATCCGCTCGGGTTTGCTTTCGGGAGTTTTTGTTCCCTGAGTGCTTTCCGTAGAGTCTGAAGGACGGGAACGAAGATGGCGGCCTCCCAGTCTCCGGCCCGGAGGAGCCGAGAGTCCAGGGCCCCACTCCTCAGTGCGCCCTCAGAGAACAGTGCCCAATTGCTCCCTTCACCCTGGCCTCCGGCCGCGCTCCGAGCTGACCGAGCCTGAGACCGGTTCAAGGTAAACTCGAGCTTAGAGCTCACTCCTCGGCTCTGTCTCTGTAGCCGGCTTCCCGGTTCTAATACCTGTAAGCTCTGCGACACTCAGACACCCCCGATCCTTCTGTGACGCTGCGGGACCTGAGGCCACACTGACCCCGCGTGCGCTTCACCCCAGTTAAGCCTCTGGAGCGATGTCCCTCAGCGGAACAGACTTTTAAAAGTCCTGATTTTGTGCTCCGTTGCTCCGCCGCTTGCCGGGAGCTGGCCCCTCCCCCCGCGGTCTATCTTCCCGTCACTTTGGATTCACTTCTCCGCCAGTCCTACCTTTCAGAAAGTGGTTGATTTTCTGTTTCTAGAATTGCTGTTCTTCTCTTCGATCTCCCGTTGGATTTGTAGGTGTTTGCAATCGTTAGATAAGCTATCTAGTTGATCTCCCGCTACCTGAAGTAGTCTCAGCTGCTACTTCTCCGCCATCTTGACTCCTCCCCAGGAGTCTTCCTTTCTAATCAGTATACCTTTTATTTCATTTTCTTGTTTTATTATAAGAGCTAAGACTGACTGATTAGCAGTATTAACTTCTAAATCCTAGGGAAAAGTATATTTTGGCCCTAAAATTATTCTTGGATATGCTTTCAAAGGCCTAGTCATTCCTTCTTAGAGGGAAAAGGGAACCAGGAAGCTGGGCTAAAAAGATACTGTTTGTCATAACAGGTTAGCCTAACTGGCCTCCAGAAAATGAAAAGAAGGCTACAAACCAAAGTAAAAGGGATTTGTGTCTAATGGAGGAATTTGAAGAAGATAATTTCCAATGAATCATCAGCTATGGCACCAGCTATGGAAAATGGGATTCTTCAGTCTCAGAACCATCATGTTTGATTTTAGAAAAGCCAAACAAAAGTGAGGAATTAAGCAATAAAGAAGTCAGTAAAGGATTAGTTTTCACTGTTTTCCATTTGCCAGCCATGTCAATAATATGAGTTTTAATGTTATGCTTTTATGTTATCTTACTTATTTTGACAAAGTAAAATTAATTAAATTTTGCCAGTTATCTTGGTGAAATGTGTAGTTAATCATGTAGCAAACTAAAGACCTAAACATAATGTCAGGCATGTAGGACAATATTCTGTTTTTTAAATAGATCTGTGGGAGAATACACCAAAGAATGTCAAAATCATCTTCTCAGAGATTGGGTTGAATCCAGTTTTTCTCAGAAGCCATTTAAGGTCATTATTCATATCCCTCCCCCAAATCCATTTTTAACTTTTCTATTAGATTTATTCTCCTCAAATCCATTTTGAATTAAATTTTATTCTCCGACAACACTGCCTTTTGAGGATAACAATCTCCTCAAATTTATACATTGTTTGAAGCAGAATGTGTTTTTATTGGCCCACATCTTGGTCCCTTAGATTTCAGAGCTAACTTTTATTTAATTATTTAAGAGTTTGGTAAAGGAGTCTGTGTTCATTTTACCCAAGTCATTCAGAGGGTTATATATTTAGATTTCCCCTTCCTTTTCTCTGACATTCAAGGATTTCAACAGTATGGGAAATAGGAACATCCTTGCTGATACTGAGTAATATGTAAAATAATTCATCTTCATTGGAGAGGGTCAGCGTAGCATTATCTGTTGCAATTTAACATGTACACATCATCCTCTGACCTAGAGCTTGCAGCTTTAAGCCATTATCTTACAGAAATATTCATATGTGTGTGCCAAGAGGCATACATACAAAAAAGAATACTCATTCCAACATTCCTGTTAAACATGAAGATAAGCGGCTGTGTTCTCGAGATGTATGTACATGTTAGATTTCAGTAGATAATGCTAAACTGATCCCTTCCAAAATACTAATTCAAGGGAATACATGCACCCCGATGTTTACAGCAGCATTATCTACAACAGCCAATTTATAGAAACAGACCAATTGTCCACTGACTGATAAAGAAGATGTGATATATGTATACAATGGAATATTAGCCATAAAATGAACGAAATCTTGCCATTTGCAATGACATGGATGGAGCTAGAGAGTATCATGCTAAGTGAAATAAGTCAGAGAAAGACAAATACCATATGATTTCAATCGAATGTGGAATTTAAGAAACAAAAGAACAAGGAGAAAAAAAAGGAAAACAAGGGACAGACTCTTAACTATAAAGAACAATGTGATGGCTACCACAGGGAACGGGTGAAATAGGTGATGGGGATTAAGGAGGGCACTTGTGATGTTGTATGAAAGTGTTGAATCACTGTATTATACACGTGAAACTAACATTACCCTGTATGCTAACTAACTGGGATTTAGATAAAAACTTAAAAAATAGTGTTAGGCAGAAAACAAGGCAACTTATATAAGAATAACATAAATATATATAAAAATGTGTAAAACAATGGAAATATATGTGTGTGTATATATGTATGTGTGTGTGTGTGTGTGTGTGTGTAATTTATGAAATCCTGGGTGTTGGGCCTGGGTTTCAGGGAGATGTTTTATGTTTTAAAGTCTTTTATTTTAATTTTTTTCACTATGCATGTATTATTCTTACAACAAACTATATTTCATCAAGTCTAAGACACTGGTATTTCCTTGATCCCACCAGAGAATATTAACAGAAGGTTATTAATCTTAATCAATGACCTCAGGACTGCCACCCTCCTAGCTGCACTTATTGGGCTCCATGGATTATCTGGTGCTTCTGAGGTATTTTAATTGAAAATAAATGGTTAAAACATGCATATAAAATGTCAAGAACACCATGAAATTATAAACTATGCCAAGCAATTCTTAGGACAGGATAAATAATAAATAATTATGAAAAATACTCAACCTTACAATTTAAAATTAAGTCATGTAAATGTACAATCATCAACAAAATGAAAAGACAACTTACTGAATCAGAGAAAATATTTGCAAAACATATATTTGATAAAGGGTTAATATCCAGCATATAAAAGGACTTATACAACTTGGTAATAAAAAAATCTGAATAAAAAATGGAAGAAGATTTGAATAGACATTTTTTCCAAACACATACAGATAGCCAACAGATACCTGAAAAGATGCTCAACATTACAAAGCATCAGAGAAATACAAATCAAAACCATAATGAGATATCACTTCACATCAGTTAGAATGGCTACTCTCAAGCAGACAAAGAAAAACAAGTGCTGGTGAGGCTGTGGAGAGAAGGGAACACTTGTGCACTGTTAGTGGGAATGTAAATTGGTGTAACCATCACAGAAAGCAGTATGTAGTTTTCTCAAGACATTAACAATAGAACTACCATATAATCAAGCAATTCCACATCTGGATATTTATCCAAGGAAAGTGAAACACTAATTTGAAAAGATATATGCATCCCCATGTTCATTACAGCATTATTTACAATAGCCAAGGCATGGAAACCACCTAAGTGTTCATTGAGAGATGAGTGGGTAAAGTAAATGTAAAATATATATATATATATATATATATATATATATATATATTTTTTTTTTTTTACAGTGGAATATTATTCAGCCATAAAAGAGAGTGAAATATTGCCATTTATAACAGCATGGACAGATCTTGAAACATTATATTTCAGTGTAATAGTTCAGACAGAAAAAGACAAACACCGTCTGATTTTACTTACATGTAGAATCTAAAACAAAACAAAAAAAATCAGAAAACAAAAAAATGAAAACCAGCCCACAAAACCAAGCTTATGTTTATAGAGAACAGATTGGTGGTTGTCTGAGGTGAGAGGGATGGAGAATGGCAAAATAGGTGAAAGGGGTCAAAAGGTACAAATTTTTCATTATAAAGTGAATGTTATAAGGTCTAATGTACAGCATGGCTACTATAGTTAATAATATATTGCATATTTGAAAGATGCTAAGAGAGTAGATCTTAAAAGTTCTCAAGAAAAAAATTTTGTAATTATATGGTGGTAGATGTTGATTAGGCTTATTGTGATCATTTTGTAATGTATATAAATATCAAATCATTATATTGTACACTTGAAACTAATGTACTGTTATACATCAATTATACCTCAATAAAAAATTGTCATTGATTTGTTTTAAATGCAATACAATTTATAACGTTCAACTTATTTTCCTATGAACTAGTAGATACCTTGAAGCTGTTTTTATTTTAAAGGATAAATTAGTCATATTATCGTATTATACTCTGTAGATTTTCTGCTGGATTAAATACACTCTATCTTTCTTGGTTGAATTTTTTTCTTAAACAGTTTAATGTTATTAGACTACCTTTTGCAGTTTATTATTATGATTATATTAATATATGGCCAAACTTTATCATATCTCATATTACCAAATGAGGACAAACCAAAAAAAGATTTGATTCACAGAATCCAAGCCTAATGTTATGTTGGTATTGCATTTTATTTTCATTGTCATTTTTGTCCAGGAGTTAGTACAGACTGGCACCGGATTCCCTCCATGATTATTCCATTCCAAGTCCACAGATTAAGAGTGGGCCTTGGCATAACAGGAAGATGCAAATACCTGCATCTTACTCATGTCTAGATTGAGAGATTGAAGTGAAATCATAGCATTTGGAGTTGGCGTGAGCTTTCATTTCCCCTATTCCAGCTTCTTTTTCCCCAGATAGGGAAAAGAAACCCCGAGAGGTCAGGCCAGCATGCAGTCTTCCTCACCTTTACTCTATACTCAACTAACCATGTGGTTTGGCAGAACGTCCTTGCTCTGCCAGGAGAAGGATCAAGCTTATCCAATACTCTTAACAAGCCTGTGCACATGAACAGGGAGAGCTACAGGCAGTTTGCTAAGCTACTGGGAGTTATCATCATCTCAGTATTTAGATGTAAATATAAAAAAACCAAGCCCCATCCACAATCCCACCTAAGATCTGCAAAGCTGCCTTTAAAAATGCAGCCTAGAGCACGGGTTCAGGGAGGGCAGGCACCTCTTGGCTCCAGCCGACACCAAACTAAATACACAGAAGACTATAAAGTGATTCCACTCATTGTGCAAACCTATTCCCCAGGAATGAGCAAACAATCCTATACGGAAAAAAACCAGAAATCCTTGCATTTAGTCACTGAGGTTTAAAATTCTTGACAACGAAAAATAAAGTTAAAAAAGTATCATTCTTTACACATGCACAATGAAAGGAAGAAATTGATTATTTCAAGTGGTGGAATTGAATTTTTTTTCCTTTTGTAATGTAAATGCTAAATCTATACATAATTCATAAACACTTCCTTTATAATTTACTACTGTTGTCATGACTTCTGTGGATTCTACTGTTGAATATTCTCCTCTTGGCTTCCAAAAGTTTCTTTGTTGCTTTGCCTAGTTCTGAGCTTTTATAATCTCCTTTTTGCTACCCTGTATATTTGCATTCACAGCTGTACTTTCTCTTAGATATCAGGGCTTTAAATTCTCAGAAAATGTCGAGCTCAGGGTCAGTAAGCTGAATGATCGCTGTTTCTTCTCACTTTCTAATTTGACGGACCTCCTGTGTTTATGAGTTGTGCTGACATGGTGTTTTGAACACTAAGCCTAGTGGCCCTTCTCATATTGGCCTCCCCTGTGTCTTTGCATTGTCTTCATCTGATGGGCTCCGGAGTCCATTCTCGCTGGATCCCCACACTGGTGTGCCTTTTGTATCATAACAAGACCGGAAATTTGCTATCCACTGCAATAAAAAGGAATTTTCATCTTGATACATGATTCGAAGCAGGAAAGAAACACTTCAAGGAAAAAGTGACTCAAAGTTGTCCATCCCTTAGGAAATAAGTCTCTTTTCTCCCTGTTTTCTTCCAGGGTCACTTTTTTAACCCTCCCCATAACAGGATGTTAAGGATTAAAGTAAAAAAAGGCAGGCTGAAATTGCAAATCTATTTCTAAGCTATTTCAGGGTCTTTTCTGATTCTTAAAGTTATCAGTGTATGAAATTTATTAAATGGGATTAATTACAAAAAAGAAAAAAAATCCTCTAATATCCCACTGTCCAGTGACAGTGGGATATTAGATGCATTGATATTTTCATGCATGTCTTTCCAGACTTTTTACATGAATGTGTGTATATTTGTGCGTGTGTATGAGATTTGTTTTACATACTCGAGACTATAGTGCCAATACTTTTTAAAAGCGCTTGTCTAATTCTTTTTGGTAGGTGTGAGATACAGGATTGATTGACTTATAACCTGATAGATTCTTCCTTTAGCCTTTTTAATGTGGAGTTTTGATCTTGGTGAAACACTTTTGGTTCTCAGTTTTTCCTTGAAATTTTAGAATATCCCTGGTGGGTGACATCTGTTTCAATTGATTTATATTCATTTATTTTTCAAATCAAATTGTAAAAGTATCAATATTAGCCAATATTTTATCTAGAACCACAATCTGCTTATTTTAGGAAAGGAGCAGAAGAAATGAATTAGTATTTATTGAGAACTGTGAGTCAGGGTGCTCTTGTATGCAAATTATATTTCATTTTGTCAGCATCTAAGTTATTATGTGGATATTTTTTATCTGTCATGAGCATCTGACTCTGGGGAGTGGTGGTTGCTTTGCTACTAAGTAGTGGAGCCTGGTTCAATCTCAAATTTGAATCTGGAGCCCGAGTTCCTTTTCATATCATATTTCCTCCATTGCTGTCTCCCTCATAATATCTGAGTAAGGGAACCATGACAGTATTGACCTCAATAAAATTTGAAGAGTTACACCAGGCCATCAGCTACATTTGGTACGATCCTGCTGGTTCTCATGAACCCTCATACATTGAAGGATGCCACCTGTTTAAATATTTATAGAATCTCTTTTGTTAGATTTGAAGTAGTCCATAAAATGTTCTGCAAAATCTTTTTATCATTTCTTCTTCCCCTATACCTATTTCCCTCATGCTCCCATCCATCCTTCAGAGGTAGATACTAAGAGAAAGATTTATCATCTTAGCCACTATTGATATCCAGAAAAAGGAGAACAGGGTATTTCTAAAATCTTCCAGAATCATGTGTGCTGTTTATAAAACATACAAAAATAAGTATTATTCCCAAGGGATTTGTTAATGCAGTTTCACAATTCTTAGCATGAAAAAACTGCAGGAATAAAAAACACACATGGTGCAAGTTCAATAAAAAGTGTGAAAATTAAAAAATATACGTTTTAGTCAGTTAAAATATTTTTTAAAAATTTTTTTATTTATTTATCTGTCAGAGATAGAGCACAAGCAGGGGGAGCAGCTGGCAGAGGCAGAGGGAGAAGCAGGCTCCCCATTGTGCAGGGAGCCCAATGTGGGACTTGGCCCCAGGACCCCCAGATCATGACCTGAGCCAAAGGCAGACGCTTCATGACTGGGCTGCCCAGGCATCCTGAAATACATTTTAATAAGAAATTAAACCATATATTTTTTTCTTCCATAATTCTTGCTGGTGAAATTTAGAAGATTAAGGAAACTAGCTATTAAAGGTATAATAAATAGTTTTTACAAATGAGTTTAGAATCACTGATACTTAGACGAGATTGAGTGCATTCAGGTGGTATGGTTGTAAACTAATCACTGATACTTATGATGGGAAGGAGTTTAAATGGGAACCTGTCCAATTATTAAACTTTGGGAGGATGATAACATTATTTGCCCCAGGTCACATGTATTGTGTGTTATAAATATGGTTTAATTTGGTAATTTAATAGTGATACCTCTTACAGTTAAAAAAATCATTTAGTTAAAAATGACACAAACTATTGGCATCCTCATGTATATTTTGTGTAAAGCTTTTATTGAAGTATAACAAATATGGAGAAAAATGTGCAGATCTTAACTGTGCAGCTCAATTAATTTTCATAAAGCATATGCTCGAAGTCAGTACCCCCAAACACCCATTTGTTAGTCTTCCCAGTGACCACTATTCTGACTTATTTTAGTAACACCTTTGTTTGGAGGCTATAGAGAATAGTTTAATTAAGTTCTATGTAGTTATCACCCCAGATTTGTCACATATTAATATTTTGCCTTATTCAAATGACTTTGAAAAATACTTTGAATTTTATCATTTAATTTTTTATACAATAATTTGTTTGCTATTTAGTTCTGAGCTTTGATAATTGCATAACACCTCATCCCATGTCAAGGTATAGAACATTTCCCTCAGCCCAAAAAATTGCCTCATGCTGTTCTCCCTTTGTAGACAACCATCTCTTCCAGGCTTAACCTCTGACAACTGATTTATTCTCCATCCTTAATATTTTCCTGTTTTAGAATGTTTAATTAATGAAATTGCACATGATGTATCCTCTTGAATCAGGCTTTTTCCACTTAGCATAATACATCCATGTTGCAGTATATATCGATAGTCCGTTTAGTTTTATTGAATAACATTTCACTGTATAGCTGTGCAACAGTTTATCCATTTACGATCTGTAGGACATTTAAATTGTTTCCAGATTCTGGAGATAATGAGTAAAATTGTTGTAAATATCCATATAAAGGCTTTTGTGTAAGCATATATTTTTATTAGTTTGAGCATAGGATTTCTAGGTCATTTGATAAGTGTATGCTTCACGTTATAAAAAACTGCCAAAATATCTTCCAAAGAGATTGTGTCATTTTGCATCCGCACAGTGAGGTGTGAGGGTTTCTGTTGCTCTGCATTCACTCTTTTGTTGTTCAATTTTAGGTATTCTCCTAGGTGTGCAATGGTATCTCATTATGTTTTTAATTTGCATTTAATTAATAACTAATGATGTTGAGCATCTTTTCATGTGTCTAATATGTTAAAGTGGTACTCCTCTATTCCTAGTTTGATGAGTGGGCGGTGTTTTTGTTTTTGTTTTTGTTTTTGTTTGTTTTTTTTTGGTCTAACCATGAATTGATGTTAAATTTTTTACATGCCTTTTCTGAATCTATTTAGGTGATCCTGTGTTGTTGGTGGTCTATTTTTTTTTTCTTTCTTGTTTTAATACATTCACATAGTCAATTATATTGCTTGACTTTTGAGTCTTGAAACAACTTTGCATCCTGGGATAAACTCCACTTAGTTGTGATATATTACCCTTTCAACATATTGGTGGCTATGTTTTTCTAGTATTTTATTGCAATGTTTTCATGGGTGTTCATGGAAAACATTTCTCTATGGTGTCCTGTTATTGTAATGTTTGTTTACAAAATGCTGTGTGCTTCAGATGTGATGATGGGTGAGCCATGGTCTTTTCCCTCAAGTAGTTTGTCTTTTGGTCAGTTTCCTGGAAAAACTGCTTCATGGGTTACATCTGTGCTCACATAATTTCCCAAGCCTTTGAAATATGTCTGGTTTGCTTAACTGTCTAGGGCATTTCATTTTTCTCAACTTAAATTAGCAATTTAAATTAATGAGAAACAAAACCCTTCTAAACTACTGATTAGGATGCTGTATTCTATGTTAGTTGTGTTTTAATCCAATAATACACTGGACTACATTTCTTAAGTTACTCTATGTGATGCTATGGCAATAAACTCCAAAACTGTAGTAACTTTCCTGAACAAAATGGTAACTTATTGCACAGGACAATGTTGGTTGGACTCACTGACAATCAGAGATACTATCCTCCCTGTGGTTATTCAGCAGTCTAGACTGCTGTGATCTTGCTGGGTCATCTCAACAGGAGGCCTCCACAGTGATTGTATCAGGCAGGAATCCATTACTTGAGTCTTATGGAAAAGGGGACTTATTCAGGAATGAGTTCTTATCTACTTATGGCAGACTATGGGAGGAGCGGGGGAAGTAAGTGGCCAAAAAGGGGTCTTGGAAAATCAGAGAAAAGTCACCAAAAAATCCAAACTTAAGCACTGGCATTTGTCAACACGTTGCAGTTTGCAAGGGAATTTGCAAGTCGGGGTCTCTAGTTGCCACAGTAGGGCTCCAGAGAGTTGCTAGTGAAGGGTGTGAAGGCTGAGGCCTCCGTACCTGAGTGTAGATGTGGGTCCGCCATTGCTCTCAGCAGCCAGGAAGGGGAGATGTACATGGAGGGTGAAAAGAAAGGACAATCTGGAAACTGTTGGCCCACCTTTTTTTTAAAATCAGTCTTTACTATCTAATTACAAAATCCTTCAAAAAACCTTTACTTCTGGCTTCTAAATCTTGTGTGGATTTCTCCTCTTTGGGACATCTCTCACTCAGAATCATACAAAAAAAAAAAAAAAGGAAATTCTTCAAACATAGCTCCAGCTGAGTTAAACAAATGTAAATCAGCGCAAACCCTTGCTCTCACTTCCCAGTTCTTACATGACATGACCTGGAATGCTCGTAGCCCATTGGACAGAACCAGTCATATGACCACATTCACTGCAAGGGGCTGGGAAATGTGGAAAAACACATGTACCTTCATTCAGGGACCATTAAATGTCTCTGCCACACCTACTGTGTTGGAGGGAAGCATTTATAGACATCAGTGTACAACAACTTGCATAAGTTACAAACTTGACCGCTAATGAAATATTTTGTTTGGGTGCATTTCTTTGTCTTATTAAAAATTACACATTGGGATGCCTGAGTGGCTCAGTTGGTTAAGCTCAGACTTGATTTCGGCTCAGAGTCCTCAACTCAAGCCCCAGGAAGGGATCCACCCTGGGTGTGGAACTTGCTTAAGATTCTCTCTCTTTCCCTTTCCCTCTGCCCATCCCTACCTCCACTAATTGTGCTCTCACTCTCTAAAAAAATAAAACAAAACAAAAAACTTGTACATAATATTAGAATTACTAACATTGTAAGCCAGGATTTTATCTGGAAGTCTGAAAATTCTGGTTATCACTCAGCTTTATTCAGAGAAAGCCTCTCTGCAGAGAAGTCTTCAGTTCCTTGTCACCTCTCTTGTTTCCTTGGGTCTAAGTACGAGTAAAACATTTTTTAGTATTGTGATTTCCTAATTGCTACACTCAGCAACCCTTAGAGTATTGTTTCAACTATATTTTCTTTGTGGGTGGAGAGCAGGAAAGAGGAATAATAAAATGGAAGATTAAAGAAACCTTGCAAATTAGAAAACTAAGAGAGCATTTCTTTATGTAATCTTGTGGCAAATTTGATGTTACCTAGAGCGGAACCATGAATATTTAGGGAAGGTGTATATTTTTACTGAATCTTAGAAATGCAAAATTTTGTCATTTTATATGATATGAGTCATTCTGGACATTACGAAGAGTGCAATATATTTGTCAGCATATGACTCTTCCATTTAAGACTGTTACAAAATAGCAGTAACAGCCACCAACACAAAGCAATTGCAGTTATTCAATTTCCAGGTAAGAGGAAGAAAGAATTAAAGTCCTTTTTTTAGTTTATTAAAAAAAAAAAAAGACTAACTACTAAAGAAAACAAAAGACAAGAAAAACAATTACAAATCAGTTGAGCTAGTCCAAATTAATGTAATACAAATTAGTGTAGGACTTTATCCATTCAAAATTAAAATTAAACATAATTAAACTATAAAGTAGGTGTTTCTTCCAAGAATTTCTGATGTATTAAAAAACAAAAGATCCAGTAGGATCATTGGGGGTTTCTTGCTGAAATCCTGACCTAGCACAGCATTGGCAAGCTGACCATCAAGTTATTTTTCTAAGAGTCCTGGCCTAGAATTCTTAAGTTCTTGTACTTAGTCTTGACTCTGACCAGCTGTTATCTTGGAAAAGTTCCTTAAACTCTGTGAACCTTAATTTTTTACCAGCAAAATTAGCTGTTTTGATGATGTTTATTTTAAAGGAGCATTTTCCAATGGAAATATAATTTGAACCACATATACAATTTAAATTTTTATAGTAGCATTTAAAAAAGTTAAGGAAACAGATGAAATACTTTTAATAATATGTTTTATTTAATCCAATATATCCAAAATAGTATTATTTCATCATGTAATCAATATACAAAATTAGTGATGATATCTGCTATATCCTTTCTCTTTACAATCTGGTGTGCACATTATGTTTAAAGGTGATCTAATTTTGGGGGCTCAATTTCATTGGAAATCTTTGATCTGTATTTAGATAAAATGAAACTAAAGTTGAAAAAATGATTCATATACTCAGGTTGTTCCAAACATACAAAATGTTCCAGTGACAAAGCAAATGTCAGTTTTTAAGTTAAAATTAAATAATATAAAAGTTCCAAGTCTTCAGTTGCAGTCATTTCAAGTGTTCAGTATTCATGTGGAGCATGTGACTTTTACACAGTGAAATTCTAAAATCTCTGGTACCAGCAGTTAGGGCCCAGTACAGCCTTGCCCGGGTACTTTGGGTGCATTCTGACACTGATTTGTAGGTAAGGACCACACACATGGTGTTTGTTCACTGTGTTCACCCTTGGAGGCTACAAGGACTTGGATTTCCGGCTCAGCTCAGGAAGTGGACTTAGCAGTCTCTCTCCTCTCTACTCTTGTCCTAGCCCCTGCCCCGGCCCCTCAATCCCATTCCTATTCCCATTTATCCCTCTCCCTCACTTTTTGATCCCAACCCTAAGCTGAGATCCAAGCAGGCTGGTAGAGAAGAGAAGAGCACTCTAGGTCCATCTCATTAAAACTCAAAACCTTTACTGACAGGGAGAATTAGTCTTGTCTCCCCACCTAAGCTGGGGTGGGTTTGTTGATAATTTTTCTAGGAAAGGGAGTCCCAAGGGATCTTTTTGGACTTGCCTATTGAAGATGAAACTGTAGCTGGAAAATCAATACCTGTAGTTTTTTGCCCTGGTTCTGCATTTTTTTGTATTCTGTTAATTCACACATAGTTACTGAGCCCCTGTTCTGTGCCTGTCCTGTGACGAGCACTGGGGACACAATAGCCAGTCCAGGCCCTCACAGAGCTCACAGTCCACTAGTGGAGACAGACACTAATAAAATATTCTCTTCAATAAGTGGATAGTTTAATAATTGCAAAAAAATAATAAAATAATATCTCTGCTCCCTGTACTTCTGTCTTTGTGAAGCTCTCATGGGGTAGGTGCTCCTTTGAAAAGAAGAAAGATCCACCTCTCTCTCATTTCAGGGGGATACTGATGATCAAGGAAAAGACAGCTCCCTGTGACACCTTTCTCCACTGATGTTCTGCTTCTTGTGGATTAAGTTCATAAACTCCCTTGCTGATTACTAAGTTTGGTGGGTTTAGGAAAAATTATTAGACAGGAAAAAAAAAAAAACTCACAAAACTTTCCGTCTGTCTTTGACAGATATTTAAATAAGTAATTGTTTCTCTTACTACTTTGGTATGAGATTTACTAAGTAAGATGTGTACAAAGATATTCATGGCAGTGCTGCATGAAATAGCAAAGGAAAAACATAAATGTCTACAAATCAGAGAGAAGATACATAAAATTTGGTATCTGCATAGTTTGGTTTATCATACATAGTCAAAAGCAATGAATTCATATGGCATAAAGAAATATGGATCAAATAGTATGTTCGAAAATAAAATTGTGTGAAAGACTTAGGAGGCAGAATGAAAAGCAGGATTGAAAATCCATATGCCAAGGGCGTCTGGATGGCTCAGTCAGTTGAGTGAGAACTCTTGATTTCGATTCAGGTCTTGATCTCAGGGGTCATGCGACTGAGCCAGACTCAGCAGGGAGTCTGCTTGAAATTCTCTCTCTCCCTCTCCCTTTGCCCCTGCTCCTGTTGCATGCACTGTCTCCCTCTCTAAAATAAAATAAATAAATCTTAAAAAAAAAAAAAAAGAAAATGCATATGCCAGATAATACTGTGGGTTGTTTGAACACACACACACACACACACACACACACACACACAATTGTTTGGACAATGGATTAGAAAGGCACATTTGTAATGCAGAAGAATGGGTGCTTAAAGAAACAGAAGCTGGTTTGGACTGGGTTTGGGGACACAAAAAGGGGTGTGACTACAAGAAATACAAGATTGTTTTACAAAACATGAGATGACATTGTACTGCAAAACAAGAAATAAAATTGTATCAGTATTATCAAGTTCTGTGTACTTGATGTCTTCATATAATATGTAAAATATACAATCAAAGTTCTATAATGGAAATTTAAATATTCACAATCCTGAAGGAGTTAATACTCTACATAGCGAAACAGACACATACCCCAGAAATTACAATTCTGTATCATAAGTGAAAACTATGGCAGAATTTACAAATGTCTCTGATGTTTAAAGCAACAGTGTATCTATTGGGGAGATTTTTTTCCCCCTCTAAGTGGAGCATTGGAAAAAATAGAAAATAAGCATAGTGGGCACCTGGGTGGCTCAGTGGGTTAAAGCCTCTGCCTTCGGCTCAGGTCATGATCTCAGGGTCCTGGGATTGAGGCCCATGTCGGGCTCTCTGCTCAGCAGGGAGCCTGCTTCCTCCTCTCTCTCTGCCTACCTCTCTGCCTACTTGTGATCTCTGTCTGTCAAAAAAAAAAAAAAAAAGAGAAAAGAAAATAAGCAGAGTATCACATATCTATTTCTGATATTTAAAAAAAAAAACACATTTAGATAAAATTATGCCCATTTCATTGCCTCATACATTGTTAGTAATAATAAGACATTTTGTGAAGACCTAATATGTGTCAAACTGATTTTAGACCAATTGTTTTATGGATTATCATGTTTTACCTTCCCAGTGACTCTCTGAAGTAACCAAAGCTTAGGGATGTTGAGAAACTTGAGCAGTGTCACCAGCTTGTCAATTTTGGAGCAAGATTTATAGACTAGTGTCACTCCCAAACCCATGTCTCTCCCACCAAACTATGGTAATGCCACGATGAAATTCTTACCTATGCCTCTGAACAAGAAAAGATAGAAAATCCTTTCCTGTTACTGGCTGTCAGATACTATAGAGAAGCTTCTGAGCAAAAGAAAATTAGGGCTATTGTAGAATTACTCTTCTTTGCCCATTTCTCCAACCTACAACTTTTCAAGGATGCTTCCTTAATACCTGTCACACCAGTCCCTTCCTCCATGTCAGCCTCAAGGCCTACCACTACATGAATTCAGTTCTTCATTTCTAACTGCCTTGGTCATTGATTTATCTTCTTAATTGATTTCCTTCCTTTTGGTGAAAACCCCCTTAATTCCGTATGCAAAAGTGCTGCTAAATTGATCTATTTGAAATGCATGCATCACCATGTTGTTCTTCTGCTCACTCTTTCAGGAATTTTTTTTTAGAACAAAATTCAGATTCTGTAATTAAAAAGAAGAGACTGCTCAACACACAAACCTTCTTCCATCTCTTTTCTTTATTTCTAAAAGGGTTATTTCTACAAAAAGCTGTCTGATAATTCAGCTTTGCTCTTTAAGTTGTATCTGAGTAATATCTCCAGAAAACCTTCTCTGTCCCCACCTAGGAGAGAGGATGTTAGGTCCTTTTCCTCTATGTTCTCCACCGCCTTGTCCATGCCCTTTCTCACACTGTGTTGTAATTGTTTTATTTATTCGTCTGTCTCTCCCATTGTCTGAGATCCTATGTTTTTCATTGTTATTCTGGGGAATTAGCACAGTGCCGCCGTAAAAGATTAATTAATGTTTCTTGAGTGGTGAAGTTCATTTAATGGAGTGTAACCTAAATGTTAACTGGGTTTTCCTCACCTGTATTTGTCAAGGTTCTTTCTTTTGGATCCAATACTCTACCTTTCCTCCTAACATACATTTGGCTTCAGGGAGACTCTTACCATATAACTCTTACTTTCTCCCTCTCTCCTTTGCTCAGTCTTTTTTTTTTTTTTTTTTTAAGATTTTATTTATTTATTTATTTGACAGAGATCACAAATAGGCAGAGAGGCAGAGAGAAAGGGGGATGCAGGCTCCTGTTCAGCAGAGAGCCCCATGCGGGACTCGATCCCAGGACCCCGAGATCATGACCTGAGCTGAAGGCAGAGGCTTAACTCACTGAGCCACCCAGGTGCCCCCTTTGCTCAGTCTTTTATAGAACTGTGGCGGTAGTTGGCAGGGCAGGGGTGACAAGGAGAGATTGGGATGATGGTTGAGGATGTTGGTGCTAGTTTTGCTGTCTGTTGAGAATTCTTAATGGAAGAGCAACACTTGGTTATTTTAATAATATGAGTTACTTAATGCATCATTCTCCTTAGATTTGGGCTCAGTCATCAGTGCTCATGCAGTGGGAAAAATTCTACTTAATATGCTATTATGCAACAATCCTGTATACAGCTATAGCCATGCTCTGTTCTCAAATGAGTATTTACCCACCTTGCACCCAGTAACATTCTCCGGAATTACTGTCTCTAAGCCTGTTCTACGAGTCCAGGTTTACCCAAGAATATCCTTGCCCCCCAGTCTGGGCAAGAATTCATCTTGATATGCTACAAATTATAAACCAATGGTAACACTGTCAATACATTGTCAGTACATGGATAACTTAGGATGAGTAAAAGCTGAGGCAAACTAAAAATATATTAGAATGAGTCAAGAAATATAGGTGAAGCTACATTAGTCATTTCTCCCAGGAGTTATTGCTACCACCAGGTACACTGGCTTGTTTATAACTTTCTTCATTCCAATATTTACCCATTTTCCTTTCGACTTAAGCTAGCACATTGACTGACTGAGATTCTTTGTCTTGTGAGGCGAAGCAGTGTTTCATTCCTGAAGAATCTATGCCTTTAGTGGTCCTTCATGAATAAAATTATAACAGTCTTTGGTCAAACTGTTCCCCTAATTAAGGCAATAGAAGAGGTGTGCTGAGAACCAAGTTTCCCTTTTATGTTTTCCTGCTCCATCCTTGAAGATCAAGTTGAGTGGCCCTAGACAATACAATTCATGCCAGTTCTCTTAATCATATATTGGACATGGCCAGGTGGTATCTCAGGTTTCAATTAAATGAAATCAAAACAGAATCAAATATTCTGTAGGAATTGTTCCTCCTTTGGATTCTTAAATATCCATAACAAAGAAATCCACCTCAATATAATAAAGCCCATAGATTGAAAAACAGACAAACAAACCTATAGCTAATAAAGTCAATGGTGAAAATTTAAAACTTTTCCCTAAGATCAGGAACAAGAAAAGGATGTCCACTTTTACCACTTCTACTCAACATAGTACTAGAAGTCCTACTTGGAGCAATTAGTCAAGAAAAAGAAATAAAAGTCGTTTATTTCTCTCCTTATTTAAAGGAAGAAGTGAAATTATCTCTGCTCACAGATGACATGATCTTATAAGTATAAAATAACATCAAAAAGAATAAAATACTTAGGAATAAATTTAACCCAGGGGGGAGAGGCAAAATATTTATACACTGAAAACTACAAAATATTGCTGAAAGAAATTAAGGAAGACATTAATAAATGGAAGCACATCTTGTGTTCATGGATTGAAAAGTTTAATATTGTTAAGATGGCAATTGTATTCAAAGTAATCTTCATATTCAAAGCAATTCTTATCAAGATATTAAAGATGTTTCTTGTAGGAACAGAAAAATCCATCCTAAAATGCAGATAGAATCTTAAGGGATCCAAAATAGCCAAAACAATCTTGAAAAATAGAAACAAAGTTGGAGGTCTCACACATCCTTATTTTAAAACTTACTACAAACCAACCATAATTAAAACAATATGTTACAGGCATAAAGGCAGAATATAGAACAGTAGAATAGAATAAAGAATCAAGAGATAAACCCTCACATGTATAGTCAAATGATTTTTAACAAGGATACCAAGATCATTCGATGGGGAAAGGACAGTCTTTAGTGAGTGGTGTTAGTGTGCTTTATGGTTACCAGAAGGCAAGTGGGCAGGGAATGGGTGAAATAGGTGATGGAGACAAAAAAGGGCACTTGTGATGAGCACTAGGTATAGTATGGAAGTTGTATGAATCACTATATTGTACACCTGAAACTGGTATTACACTTTATGTTAACCAACTTGAATTTAAGTAAAAACTTTAAAGAATACAAATAGAATGGCCAAAACATCAAGTAATTCCAGTCCTGGGTATACACACAAAAGAATTGAAAGTGGAGGCACAAAAGGATATTTGTACACTCATGTTCCTAGTGGTATTACTCACAATAGCCAACAGATGGATGCAACCCACATGTCCATCCACAAATGAATGGATAAGCAAAATGTAGCAAAAACATACTATGGAACATGCCGTCCTTAAAAGGAAGGAATTGTGACCTATGCTACCAACAAGGACCAACCTTGAAGATACGGGTAAATTCTGTATGAATGTGAGGTAGCTACAATAGTCAAAGTAATAGAAACAGGAAATAGAATGGTAGTTTTCAGGGGCTGAGGGAAGGGGAAAATGGAGAGTTAGTGTTCAATGGGCATGGGAAGATGAGAAATTTCTAAGAGATGGATGGTGGTGATGATTGCACAATGTGAACATATTAATTTGACAGAACTGTACACTTAAAAATGCTGAGTTTTATGCTATGTATTTCTTACCACAATAGAGAACAAGACAAAATAAAATTTCTATAACAGTAGAACTTAGAATCTTAGAGATAAGAAACTATTAAGCATCATCAAAAGTAATTATCAACATATGATAGATCCTGGCTACTAGAAGGGAATATATCCTGCAGAAGGTTGACTTCCAGTATGCTGCAGTTGGATTTTCTTTTCTTTTTTTTTTTAAGATTTTATTTATTTATTTGACAGAGATCACAAGCAGGCAGAGAGGCAGGCAGAGAGAGGAAGGGAAGCAGGCTCCCTGCTGAGCAGAGAGCCCAATGTGGGGCTCAATCCCAGGACCCTGGGATCATGACCTGAACTGAAGGCAGAGGTTTTAACCTACTGAGCCACCCAGGCGCGCCTGTAGTTCGATTTTCAATCATTCTTTTCCTTGTTAGCTAAACATAGTGCTTTTGGATAATGGGGGTGTAAGATACGATCAGGAAATCCCACTGGCATCTTTCCATTGTTTTATTTCTTTCAGTGTTATTACATTAAGTAGCATAAAGCATAGTGCTAAGTTTGGACAGGGTGGTGCTATCCCACAAATTACAAGAGGATGCTAATCAAAATCAGATCGGTTACAGTGTTTAGGCTGAAAGGGACAAATTGTTGCCCAGTCCTCATCTAAGAAGCCTGATTTAATCTGCTTTACACCACCAGCTGACATGTCCACTGAAGGCGGACGCCACCTTGGGAACCTGCAAACATTGTGTACTGTTAATAAATTCAACCTTCAGTGGAGGCAGCAGCCAGACCAAAGGTGGGAAGGGTTTTGTCCGCCGTGGTTTATCTCTAAGCTCTATGGAACATGTATTGAAAACCCCTGAAAAAAAGTAGAAAGACCCCTAGAGTAAGTCTCAACAGTCTTAAGCACAGTTCTGCTACTAAAATCTACGGGGACCATTGTGAAATCCCTCATTCTCTCTCAGTTGAGTTTTCTGGTCTGTAATGTAAATTGAGGCTGTTTCTGCCCATCTCTTTCATTTCTAAAAGACCCCGTATATATTAGGAACTTCAAAGTAATTCATGGAATAATAATAATGAGTCAGTCAGGCTGAACTATGGTTTGTTATGAGAATAGGCATAAATCAACACCAAATATTTTTAACTCTTCAGAAGAAAGACACAATGGCATAGAAGCATTTAACTTATCAACCAAGGGATGCTGGGGATGACTCTAATCTGTTTTGATGAAGGAGCTTGAACACATGTATAAGTGGGTTTTATGTAATTATGTATTTTATTTTCTTATCACACATAAATAATGTTTTCTTCCTTTTTGGTCAATGGTTGAACAGACCACATAGAGAAGAATGAGAATTTACTCTGTCCTTCTCTCCAAATGTCCTTCTCTCCAAATGGCCTCCAGTATGGTAACACATCTCCATCTATGACTCTCCCGGACTGATCTTTTCCAATAAAAGACTTCCTACTGTCCACTCTTCTGATCCTGATCCTGACAGCTCTACCTTCTACTCAGAGTTCCGTCGTTACTTCTCACTGTTACCTGCCCGAGTTTGTGGGCAAGTCCCACCCATCCCCACATCTAAAGGGCGCTTTTGTGAAAGCCAAACTGGCTTAGAATCAGCTCCACATGCAGCACAGGAGAAGTAGGGAGGTTCTCTATGCACTTTGTTTACCAGAACTTTCTTTTCATTCTTGGAATGGCTGCAGAACAAAAGCATTTCTTTTGTACAGTTTCCATACTACTAACAGTATCTGTATCTGCAGGAGAGAATGTAGCACCATGAAAATTTCTTCTTTTCCTTCTGTCTAAATAACTCCAAGTAATAGTGAATGACAGCATCGGTATTATATCCAACAAAATTTGCAATTGTAAGACCTAGTTTTAAGCATACTGATTTTGTTAGTTTCAAGATCTTGGGAAAGGAACTTATTTTCTGTTGGCTTCTATTTCTTTATTTTTTAAATGGGGGAATTAACTTGTTACGATGATATATTAAAAGTTTCTTGCACAGTTCCTGAACCTGCATAGGTATTCAACAGATCTTAGTTCTTTTCTTCTATAGAAAGCACCCTACTTTGAGTTTGTATTTTGCTAATTATCTTTTTCCTTAAAACATTATTTTAAAACATAGTCTGCATTGAGGTCTGGTATTTGTTATATCTGCTTCATAGTTGGGCAAGTTGTTCTTTACCCCAACCTAAAATTCCATTTTCTATTATAGATGTTGTTATTTTGCAGTTGGTATAAAAACATTTCCAACAAATAACAACAGTGGGTTGTGGGCTATTCTTTGAGGGTATTAGCCTTTTCTTTAACAACAAAAGGGCTTGATCTTACTCTCTCCTTTTTATCCAGTGCAGATCATGTTAGGAAGCTGAAATTCATTAAATCAGTATTTCCACCCATGGACCATCTAAAACAATCCATGTGTTAGGGTCACACCCTGGGAAATTCTGATTCAGTGGCCCTGGGTGGGGTTTCCAAATACATAACTTGGAAATACTCCAGAATGAATTAGGATGAGCATCCTTGATTAACAAGAGCCAAATTAAATCAGGGCAGAAAAAGAGCATGGGCCATTACAAAGCTCAGCAGGTTTCTCAGTATCATTCTTAATTCTTGGACTCTAGTGCACAGTTTCTCAGAGATGAGAATAGAATTTTAATTGAGGTTATATTTCCATGGGAACAAGAAACCCAGTGCTCCTTCGTGTTCCCGTCATATCAGTGAAAAGGTATCCTATTGTTCACTCCAACCTGCCGCAATGCAGCAAACACTACTGCAACTAATTTGCTGCTTTACATCGCCTCTCCTAGAACACACTTTGCACATTTGTAACTGTAGACAACGATGTCTCTGTGCAAGATTTTCCATCTCCCATGATTAACCTCACAGAGGAAGGATTTTAGAGCTGATGTCCACCATTCTGATTTCACAAATAAGGAAATTGAAACCTATGGTGAATAATGCTTTTGCCTACGGTCTCACAGCTGGGGTGAAAACTTTTTTTTCTTTTTTGGGTATACTCTGTGTAACTAGCTCTTGTTTTTCTTGTTGGGTAGAGAAATGAATATGTTTTATAAAAAGTAGCAAAAAGAAAAAGAATCAATTGTCAAAGCACTGTAAACTGTCCACAAACCTCAAAGAATCCAAGACGTTTATTATACTTCACCGTTCATAATACTTTTTGATTCCTTTTTTCTATAAATCCTCTAATTAAAATAAAGCCTATTCCTTTTTTTCTGTAAATCCTCTAATTAAAATAAAACCTATTGACACCTTGTGAAGTTTAAAGCACAATATAATACTGCTGTTTCCTCTAGTCATAGGAAAGAACAACACCTTATCAATCACCACTCACAACAGAGTAGGAAGAGAAACTCGAAATTTTTTTGTAATAATTTAATTTTTTTCTTCCTAACCAATATGTGAAACCTATAAAACACACATAAACTAATAAGTGGAATGCCTGGGTTTGGGGAATCAAATTTATATTTTGTCTTTCATAGATGTTCTCACAACGTGCTTGTTGGAGAGTGAGTTATGAACAAAACAGATTCAAATGTTAATCTCTTTGGTTTTTGCCCAATTTTGAGTATATTGAAAAAAGAGTTTATATTCCATGTATTGACAGAAAAAATCCAACATAACAAACACCTGTGAAACCACCACTGGCACATGAAGTAGAAAATTGCCATTATCTTTGAAGCTCCTTCTCTATCCTACACTTGTTCTATTCTCTCTTCCTTTTCAGAAATAACAAATATTCCAAATTTAGGCCTTATCTTTCTCTTGATTTTCTTTATAATTTTACCAAGTATGTGCATATTTTTAAAGTTTGTATAATAGGAATCTTACCATATATGTTCTTCTCTTGCTCACTTTTATAATTCAAAATATATTCCTCATTTCTTAGTGTCTTTTTGCAGAATCTTGTTTCATTCATTTTCACTTCTAAAGCAGTACTTTAAAAGAATTTACTGTAATTTATTTATTTTTTCTATTAGACATTCGTTTTATTTCCAGTTTCTTGCTAATACAAGTGGTGCTTCTGGGATGCCTGGGTGGCTCAGTCAGTTAAGTGTCTGCTTTTGGCTCCAGTCGTGATCCCAGGCTCCTGGGATAGAGTCCGGCATTGGGCTTCTTGTCGGGGAGGCTGCTTCTCCCTCCACCTCTGCTGCTCCCCCTGCTTGTGCTCTCTCTCTCTCTGACAAATAACTAAAATAAAATCTTTACAAAAAAAAAACCAAAAAACAAAAACCAAGTGGTGCTTCTCTAGTCCTTCTTGCCCATGTCTCTTGGTATTCACATGCAAGCTTTCTTGAGGGTGTATTTATGGAGGAGTGAAAATGCTGGATCCTGGGAACATGTGCATGTAACTTTAATAGTGTGCTTTTGTTTTTCAAAGTCACTGCAGTAATTAATGTACCTATCAAATCTGTATGAGAGTTCTTACTGTTCTACAGTAGGTGGGAATGACAACTTCTCATATTGCAGCTTTAATTTGCATTTCCATGATTCTAATGAGATTAAATATATTATCAAATATTTATTGATCATTCCTGCTTCCACCTTTTGTAAATTCCTACTCAATTTTTTTGCCTACTTTTTTTTTATACTGGGGTGTTTGCCTTTTCAAAAAGTAATTTATTAAGTTCCCCGTATTTTCCATTTTCTAATCTCTGGCCAGTGGTGAATATATTCTAATATATATCTGGATTTTCAATTTTGGGAATGTCTTAGTAAAACTGTATTTAAGTTTAATGTAGTTGTATTTCTCAATCTTGGTTCCTCTTGGGTCTTACCATAAAGATGGTCTCTCAAATTTTCTTCAAAAATTGTCATAACTGTCTTCCACATATGAGTTGAATAATATGAATTTGCTTTTTCTATGTACTCAATATTTTTCCTAAATGAATAAGCAATTGTCCTAGCAGCATTCACTGAAATCTTTGTTATTCCTTCACTGAATTTGCATGTCAATTCTATTATAAATTAAATATTAATCTACATATGGATTTACCTTGAGTAACAGAATTTATAGCCAATGAGCAGGGTTGGGGGGCAATATATGGAAAACTAAGAGGAAATTCAGAGGTAAGGGGATTCTTGCTGAAGACAGGCAAGGTGATGAGACATCAGATGAGGGATGAGGAATCTGATCAGATATTGAGGGGAGTTTTGGCTAAACTCACTTGCAGAGTTCTTGGTAAACCTGGATTTTGTAAGGAAGTGCACAGATGAGCCTAGGACAGGTTCAAGAGTCTGACTAAAATTTAGTCAAGCAAAGAATCTTTAAGTTCTTGCCTTCTGGTTTTGTTCCCATATTTCTTCTGCATCTCATTCACAGTGGTTTTGGGATTTGGTGTATTTTGTGTGTGGGTATCTTTCTATCTCTTTTGTGTCTTTGGAATTTCATCCCTCAGCATTCTTTGACAGCCTTCTTGGAAGTTTGATGCTCCTGGTTGGTCAGGTTATGCTTCTGCATAAACCCAAGAGGTGCTTCTCACATCATGATCACAGCGTTCTTATAAAGCTGGTATAAAACAGAGTTCTCTGAAGGCTGTGATAAAATTTCTGAAGAAGGAGAAAATCTTGCTCATTTGTGCCAAATCAGTTTGCACTAGCTGTGAAGCCAGAAGGTTTGTGTTTGTTTCTGCGACGACATGCCTGGGAGCCAGACCACTTAAAACCAATTCCCTGCTTTTTTTTTTTTTTTTTTTCCCTTTGTGAAACCTCAGGTAGTGTGAACATATGCAGCAGACTTTGGAAAAGACACCTATGATTTCAAAAGGAATTCTCTCCCAGCTACCCCCACACCCACTTCGTCCCTCACCAGAGTTGGAGATATGCAAATTTCCTTACTAAGGAGTGAGGTTGGTGGGGGATGGGTTTCTTTCTCCTTACCCTGAAACTGACACTTTCTAGCTTTTTAGTGAGATCTCTGGTTAAACTTCTGATCTTAGGCTGGTCTTAGGCTTTTTCTTCCATCTGATTATTTCAGTACTCTGTGAACAAGTTAAGACCAAATTCATAAGGGTACACTGCAGGCCACAGGGTGAAAGACTACTTCTCCATGATTCCTACTTTCTAGTCAGCCCATGTATGACATCACATTTTTAAAAATCTTAGCTTCAGTTTTAGTTTTTTTCACGAAACAAGAGGTCTCTGAAAAACAAATTAATACTTCATTTGCGAAAAAGAAAATATCTGTTATTTTCAGAGAAATAAATGGAAAGAAGGATATCAAAAAGGATATTTTATTACTAGGACTTAGGCTTCAACTAGTTGTCAAGAACTTCTTAGTATTATAGGGTTGATTTAAAAAAAAGACTGAATATTTTGAGATAAATTTGGTATGGAGAAATTATAAGAATGCATGTTAACACAGAGCAGGTGCAGAATACTCATTGGCTGCTTTTTCTCATCAAAATCGTTCCACATCCCAACTGACTATTATATACTGAGCAGACTATAATATAAAATGAGTATATGAGAAAGAGTTAAAATGTCTCTTGAATTTAGTTGGCGTTTCTTAAACATGTATGGATTCCTGATCGATTTAGAATGGAAGAATTATAGACTTCTGGGATCGATAAGGAGCCTCAGGGAAACTATAACTCTGCTCTTTGTACGGAATGGTGAACCAAGCATCAGAGTTATAGAAATTGCCCAAAGTTATAGAACCGTTTAAAGACAGAGCTAAAGCCTGAGTCCATGTCTTCTACTTCTTAATTTGTGACTTGAAAGAATTGCTCTACATTCCTAACATCATGAGGTGCAAAATTCCAGGAGGTCTAGATGTTTACTTGGAAGGCTTTCTGTCAATATCCTCTCTGGAACTGTGAGATATGCATAGATCTCAGTTATCATGCAAGGGAGAAAGCATAATTCTTTATTTTTAAATTTGTTTCCAGTTCTCAAACCAGATAGTAAGTAGAAGCTGTGTCTTTAACTGAATAGAACCTCGTCCTCTTTTCAAATATGACTGAATTTCTCCAAAATCCACAAGGGAAGTTGTGAATCAGAACATAAAAAGAATCAATAGGGTGAGTCTTTGGGGGAATAAACATGCAGAGCTTTTGGAACCAGATTATTTATTCATTATTTATTCATTGCAAGTCCATTAACTAGAAGGCAGATGTGGAGGCCATATGATGACTAAGTTCATGGTGACTTATGAGGATTAACTTTATCATTTCATGCTACCATGGAGCTGATGCCAGGAAGGGACTTTGGAGATAGAAGACTGAGTTATCAAGGCAGTTCAAAGCTTCCTGAAAAGGAGAATATTTTAATGCTGTCATTTATTTGGGACCAATTTTGGAACTATTCCCATTTTGTCTTTATTTTACTTGTACTTTTTTAGTGATAATGACTTTAACGCTTTCTGAGGGGTACTGACACAGAACTAGAGGTGTATGCAAGTCAAACAAGGCCTACTTGCTTGGCTCCTCTTCTGATACTTGGCAAGGTTCTTCTTTTGAGCCTGGGAATGAGTGTATTTACCCTGCATTTACCTGGCTTTGGCAGAGTGGCTGCAAGTGTTGGGCTGCTTTTTTCTGCAGGGATTTTACTGACAGGTTCATAGATCTGTTTATATTTCAAGAGTCTGAACATGCTGTGCATTTTTAGAGCCAACAAATTTTGACCGATCACGTCCAATTAGCCAAGGAATCTACAGTGCACTTTCACATATTCAATCTCATTTTTAATTTTATTTTTTAAAGATTTTATGTAAATTCCAGTTAGTTAAAACGCAGTGCAATATTGGTTTCAAAAGCGTACAATCTTGTGATTCAACACTTCCTTACAACACCCAATACTCATCGCAGCAAGTGTACTCCTTATTCTGAAATCTTATAAGCACTATCTCAACTTAAAAATAAAGGCACGCTAAATTTTTTCATGTTCACAGAGCCAAGAAAGGGCAGAAATGAGATTTGAATGTGGGGCTTTTTGTTCCAAATTGTGTCTCTAACCGTGTGGCAACCTACCTTTAAAAATGAGATGCAAGGAAGACCAATAACTGGTTTATTTTTTATGCAATTTATTTACTTAAAACAAAACCAAAACAATTTGCCCATTTCTCTCCACCTCTCCCATCCCTTCCTCTGGCAACTACCAATCTGTTCTTTGTATCCATGATTTTCTTTTTTTTTTTTTTAACATATATTTTTGGATTCCACTTATAATTGAGCTTATATGATATTTGCATTTCTTTTGATTTATCTCACTTAGCATAATGTCTGAGAAGTCTATCCATGTTGTTGCAAATGGCAAGATTTTGTTCTTTTTTATGGCTGAATAATATATAAATATATCATCACATTTATTTAACCATTTGTCCACTATTGAATACTTCGGTTGTTTCCATACCTTGGCTATTATAAATAATGCTACAATAAACACAAAGGTGCATATATCTTTTCAAATCCGTGTTTTTATTTTTCTCCAGAAACATACCCAGAAGTGGAATTGCTGGATCATATGGTAGCTCTATTTTTAATGTTTTGAGGAACCTCCATACTGTTTTCCATAGCGACCGCACATGGGTTCCCTTTTCTGCACAGCCTCGCCAACACTTGTTATTTTCTGTCCTTTTGATAGTAGCCTTTCTAACAGGTATGAGGTGACATCTCATTCTGTTTTGATTTGCATTTCCTTAATGATTACAGATGAAGAGCATCTTATCATGTATCTGTTGGCTATCTGTATGGCAGCTTTAGAGACCACTGAATGTGCGCCAGGCCTGAAGTTTGTGCCACAAGCCAAAGCTCCAGAACAAGCAATGAGGCTTCTTTCACCCAGAGACTCCGGGACATCTCTATGTGGCGCCTTGGTGGTAGTAGCCTGAGAAGAATCATCTCTTGAATTGCCAAGGTTCTGCAGGACCCAGAAATGTACGTTCCATTGGTCCCTAGCGTCATGCAATCAAGGAGCATCCCCCTGGCAGCAGCTGCAAAAATTGGGGTACCAGACATAAACTTCAGGGGAACATGGGCATGTAAATGTCCTCTCAAGGAGACATTTGCAGCCTGCAGTGTGGCAGAAGGTGAGCTCAAAGACATCACCAGCCCTCTGAGGTCTCTGGAAAGGATTACAAGCAGGCCCAATGCGTGTTTAAAAAGCAGCCTACCGCTGAGGCCACAGTCTTGGTGGTTAGAAAATAGGTCTCCTTCGCAGAAAAACTGAGCTCCTGAGTCTGTTTTTTCTTGCTATGCTCTAGAGGTGGTAACTATTTAGGAAACTTTCTCAGTTGGTCATAGTTCTGTGGGCACCACAAGGGTAAGCCACACCAGCCAGAGCCGGGCCTTGTGTAGAAGTGTCCTCTAACAGCAACTGCAAAAACTGGGATGCCAGACAAGGGTATGAGCTCCTTCTTGGGTGATACTGATTTCTAGAGTCCCTGGAGACCAGAAGTGTAAGCTCCCCTGGCCTCCAGAGGCCGGCGATCTAGAGCCGTCCTCTAGGCCGCAGCACAGAGATCCGCGCCCCAGATGAACGGAAAGGCTCCCTTCCATAGAGAGTCCCAGCGTCTGGAGCGACGTAAAGGAGGCACGTGAAGATGGCGCTCTCTGAGGCGGTCAGCCTCTCTCAGAGTGTTGCAGCAGGCTTCTCGATGTGTGAGTTACGTTTGGCGCCTGGTACTCAGACCGACGCTTTAATAGAGAAGCAGGTGAGCCTCCTTCACTTTCGTGGCCTCTGAGCTGGGCTCCAAGTAGGACAAGTTCAAGTGTGCACGCCGTTTAAGAGCCCTTTCTTGGGTCGCGAGTCTTGGGGTCTCGGGATGCGAGCCCCATCGGTTTTCAAAATTAGGTGTTTTGGGGGTTTCTACCATGCATGCCTTTAAAGTTGGAGAGCCTGATGTGGGGTTTGAACCCTTTTTTTGGGTTTTGACCCTCCTGTTAGAAGGTCGTGATGGTGGTGGTGGCGGCGGTTATGGTAAGATTGTGTCCCAACCTCTCCTCACTGCTTCAACCTTGTGTTCTTCTAGTTTGCTCTACGTGTAGTTTTCCCTCAGCCAATGTTCAGGTGTGTTTTTTGTTTTTTTTTTTTTTAAGATTTTTTAAATTTATTTGAGAGAGAGAGAGAGAGAGAGAGCATAAGCAGGGAGAGTGGCAGAGGGAGAGGGAGAAGCAGACCCTCGCTGAGCAAGGTGTGGAGGGGGCTGAGCCTGGGACCTCGGAATCCTGACCCCGGCAGAGAGCGGGTGCTTCATCTACTGATACACCCAGGTGCCCCCACCTATCATGTATTTTTGAGGAAATCGTTCCATGTGCAACTGTAGACTCAGGGTTCCCCTGGGAGGAGGTGAGTTCAGGATCTTCCTAAATTGCCAGCTTAAACCAGAACCAAATTATGGGGTTTTATGACATTTTAGCCTCATCTTTCAGAAATTTTGTAAACAAACTCTCATCACAATTACAGACAACAGACCAGTTCACATGACATTGTTGATGCCAAATACCAACTCTCCTGACTGGAAAGAAGGAAATTAATTGAATATTTGTGGGATTAAACCAACATTTATATCATTCTTTCATGTGCCTCATAATGTTATTTCTCTCTCCTCTTTTCTAACAAAAATAGCACACATTTGATATGTCACACCAATATGGAGTTGCCCTCAGGAGTCTTTTATCATCCAAACTTGGACACCTTTGCATGAAGGAAATGCCTAAATCAAGACATAAATATAAATTGAGGTTATCCTAGAGAAACCAGGTTGTGTGACCAGAGCAATAAGGGATTTTGCCTTTCTCTGATCTGGGTTAGAACTTTTAGTCTATAACTATGCCTGGCATTCTTAGTTAACTTTCGTGATTCCATCCTCTTCACTGTAAATGAATGCTCCTTAAGGTCAGATATTTGGTCTTGTAAGTCTTAGCATACATTTTCTAATTCTTTGAATGCATACTTCATGGCACTTGTAAGGGTATAAATAAATATAGTTACTGGGTTATCTACAAATGACAATTTGCTACATACCATGTATATTTCGAGGTACAATTTTGGCCAAATAAACAAGAAAAGAAGGGTGCCTGGGTGGCTCAACTGGTTAAGCATCCAACTCTTGATTTCAGCACAGGTTGTGATCTCAGGATCATGAAATTGAACCCCGCATTGGGCTCTGTGCTGAGTGTGAAGCCTGCTTAAGATTCTCTCTTTCTTTCTCCCTCTGTTCTTCCCCCCTCCCGCCCCTCCCCCCCAAAAAAATCAAGAAAAGAAATCAAGGTTAAAGTGTGTCAGTTTATAAGGGAATAAACCGTGAAGCATTAACAAATATCCCCATGCAGGAAATAACACATTCCTTGAAACTAAATCTACCTTAAATTAACATCATTTTATAATCATGCTGGACCAAAAAGACATTTCCAAAAGTGAGAGATTTATGTTTCAAAGTGGTAAAATATGAGGGTCAGAGATGAATCACATTTACCCAAATGTATAAACCATACTGAAATATTCCAACTGATTGTATTCAGAATATTAAACCAAGGCATGAAAAAATCTTTGTTTACTCAAAGCTTTTGAGTATAATGAGTGCAAACTAAGGAAATCTGGGTCTCCAGAGCTAATCCTGATAACTCCTTTTCTCATATGAGTTTCTGACAAATGGAGAGGAAGGTGAAAAGGGGAGAAAAAAGAGGAGAGACAAATGGAGAAAGTTTGTTTTGTTTTCTCTTTTAGCAAGTAGGTGTGCAGGAACCCCAGGGTAAAATCATTGGCTCACATTGTCTCCATTTTAGCACAATAGATAATCTTTTCATATGTGTGCATGATTTGCTTTTTCTTCAAATTTTTATTTAAATTATAGTTAGTTAACATTCAGTGCAATATGGTTTCTGGAGTAGAATTCAGTGATTCATCACCTACACGCAACACCCAGTGCTCAATATGACAAGTGCCCTCTGTAATCTCCATCACCCATCTAGCCCATCCCCCCACCACCTCCCTCCATCTACTCTCCATTTGTTCTGTCTTTAAGAGTCTCTTATGGTTTGCCTCCCTCTTTTTCCCCCACCTCCCATATGTTCATCTGTTTTATTTCTTAACTTCCACATATGAGTGAAATCCTATGATAATTGTCTTTCTCTTATTGACTTATTTTGCTTAGCAAAATATACTCTAGTTCCACCTATGTCATTGTGAATGGCAAGATTTCATTTTTGGCAGCTGAGTAATATTCCATTGTGTATGTATTCCACATCTTCTTTTTCCATTCATTAGTTGGATGGACATTTGGGCTCTTTCCATAGTTTGGGTCTTGTTGATAATGCTTGTGCGTGATCTTCTTTTTCAATCTGTGCTGTAACTTCAGTGTTTACTTCAGCTGTGTCCCATGGAAGTGAAAGTATATAAATTAAGTAGGGACTTCAAAAGGTATATTTCATTTGATCCATTTAAAATTATTTCTTTGTTTCCATAGAACGAGTGTTACTATTCAAAAAGAGAGGAAAACATTATAATCTTAAGGTTATTCATTAAGGGATATTCATTCAAGACAGACAATATCTGACTTATTCCCCAAGTGATGAAGCTCTATCCATATGACACCTCCTTTTGAAAAAGGAAGAAAATCAGCCAGCTATTTTTTTCTCTATAAATGCAATAAACCAAACAGTATATTTTCGTTTCCTAAAAGATTTGTTTTTACTTGAGTTGTATGATTGGTTAGTCAGAGTGTAGGAAAAGTTTTAAACTCCTACTTGTATACCTTGCTTCTTTTAAATTACTTCTCTTATGGAAGCTTTTCTGTGGGTGACAATTTAATCTGTGACAAATCCATAACAGAGCAATCTAAAAATAAAATTAAGATGGTGCTTTCACTTGAGACTTTAAAAAGTTATACAAATTGGATATTTCATAATTTACTTACTATAATGTCAACACCTCCACTGACCCATCCTATTTATTTATTTGTTTATATCCTTTGGGGATAGCACAGTGTTCAGCGTATAGTAAATGCTTAATCTGTCATTGTTGATGTAAAGGCTTTTTCAAAGTATTCATTTACACATTATAGACATTAGATCTTAAGGACATAGCTTCTGGAATATTTTATTGTGAAACATTTTATTGGCTGAAGATATAGGTAGGATTTTGGTAAGGAAAATTGCCTTCCTGAGGAGTCTAATTAACATAGCAATTATATATACAGACATACCTCAGAAATAGGGGTTTGGTTTGAGACCACTGCAGTAAAGTGAGACAAATTATTTTTTGTTTTCCAGTGCATGTAAAAGTTATGCTTAGACTATACTGTAGTCTGTTAAGTGTGTAATGTCATTATGTCTTTAAAAATGTACATAATTTAATTAAAAAATACTTTATTCCTAAAAATGCTATCATCCAAGCTTCCTGTGAGTTGTAATCTTTTAGTTGGTAGATGGGATCTCCTTCCAATGGAAGCCCAGTTCATTTCCATTGAAATCTGTTGTTTAGTGTAGCCACCTTAATTATCTTAGGTCTTCTAGAGAACTTGCTTGCTGCAGCTTCTACATCAGCACTGGCTGCTTCACCTTGCACTTTGATGTTATGGTAGATGATTTCTTTCCTTAAACCTCATGAACCAGCCTCTGACAACTTCAGATTTTTCTTCTGCAACTTTCTCACCTCTCTCAGCCTTCAAAGAATTAAAGAGAAAGTTAGAGCCTTGCTCTTCATTCCCTTTGATGTAAGGAGCTGCTGTGGCTGGTTTGATCTTCTATTCAGACAACTCAAACTTTCTCCATATCAGCAGTAAGGCTGTTTTGCTTTTTTATCATTCCTGTGTTCACTGGAATAGCACTTTTAAATTTTTTTCCAAAAATATTTCCTTTACATTCTCAACTTGGTTAAATGTTTGGCACAATAGGCCTAGCTTTTAGCCTGTCTCAGTTTTCAGCATGCCTTCTTCACTAAGTTTAATCATTTCTAGCTTTTGATTTAAAGTGATAGACTTGAGACTCTTACTTTCACTTGAACATGTAGAGGCCATTGTAGCATTATTAATTGTCCTAATTTTCATATTATGAAATATGAATAGGGAATAGGGAGGGAATCCCCAGGGAATAGGGAGGATCCAATAAAGGGAAAAGAGGTGGGAGAATGGCTGGTTGGTGGAGCACTGAGAACACGCACATTATCAAGTTCACAGTCTTATATGGGTCATTGTTTGTGGTGCCCCAAAACAATTACACTGGTAATGTCAAAGATCACTGATCATGGATCACCATAACAAATATAACAATAATGGAAAAGTTTGAAATATTTCAGGAATTACCAAAATGTGACACAGAGACACTGAGTAAGTGAATGTTCTTGGAGAAATGGTGCTGATAGACTTGCTTGATGAAGGTTGCTGCAATACTTCAATTTGTAAAAAAACACAGTATCTGTGATGTTCATTTAAGTGAAGTGCAATAAAATAAGGCATGCCTGTAAACTAAGAGTTGACAACAAAATGATAAATTGCTGAAAGGTTTTGTGTTCAAAGTAACCTTTGGAAATTTTGACTAATAAAAATGTTTTAAGTTGTTTGTAAAGCTACAAATTATTCGTATGTACCTATTTTTAAAGAACTCCCCCCGCCAAAATAATTATCTGTGTTAATTGTTAAAATCGTTTTGATCTTTTAGGCAAGAATTAAGTATTTGATATGCAAATAAGTAAGAAAAATGCAGTTTTAACTTAGTTAAATATATTATACTCTATACTTCTCTTCATCTTTGGATTCTTGAATCAGATCTTCAACTTCTAAATGATGAATAAACCCATTTTAAAGGGTGGCTTTACAAAATAAAAAAATCTTCAAGGAAGTAAATGTAACATTTAACATTGTGATTCATTATGAGGATGGCTCTTGTGTCTCCCCCTCCTCTCCACCAGGAAAAAGCATACCATTGTAGAAATTCATCAAATCACAAAGAAAGAGAGCAAGAGAGGAAGAAAGGAATTACAGAGCAGTGAGAAAACAATTAATAAAATGGCAACAGTAAGTTCACACATGTCAATAATAACTTGAAACAGAAATGGACTAAATTCTCTCATCAAAAGACACAGAGGGGTGCCTGGGTGGCTCAATCAGCTAAGCTTCTGACTTTTGATTTCAACTCAGGTTGTAATCTTGGGGTCCTGAGATTAAGTCCTGCATTGGGCTTGACACTGAGCATGGAGCCTGCTTGAAATTCTCTCTCTCCCTCTACCCCTGCCCCTCCTCACATTCTCTATCTCTCTCAAAATAAATAAATAAACAAATAAAAACTTAAAAAAAAAAGACATAACTGACTAAATGGATTAAAAAAAAAAACCGGAACCAAGTATATGTTACCTACCAGAAATTCACTTTAGCGTTAAAGAAACACATAGACTGAAAGTGAAGAGATGAGAAAAGATATTCCATCCAAATGGAAACCAAAAAACAGCAAGGGTCGTTATATACTTATATCAGACAAATAGACTTTAAGCCAAACTGTAACAAGAGACAAAAATATCATATTATCTTAAAGTGGTCAATTCATCAAAAATATATAACATTATAAATATTTATGGACTCAACGTAGGAGCACCTAAATATATATAGCAAATATTAACAGATCTGAATGGAAAAATACCAACAGAATAATAGGAGGGTATTTCAATATCCACTTTCAATAATGGATATATCATTTGGATGGAAATCAGTAAGAAAACATTGGATTTAAGCTACATGCCAGACCATCCGGGCCTAACAGATGTATATAGAATATTCCACTCAAAAGAAGCATAATACACATTTTTCTCAAGCTCACATGAAACATTCTCCATATACATCATATGTTAATCCACAAAACAAGTCTTAATAAATTTTAAAAAGATTGAAGTCATATCAAGCACCTTTTCCAAGCACAGCAGTGTGAAACTAGAAATCAGTTACACAAAGGAAATTGGAAAATTCATGAATATGTAGAGATTAAAGATTATGCTACTAAACAGCAAGTGGATGAAAGTCAGAAATATAAAAATATCTTGAGACAAATGAAAATTGAAACATAGTATACCAAAACTTATGGGTTGCAGCAAAAGCAGTTCTAAGAGGAAAGTTTACAGTGATAAGCGCCTATATTAAGAAAAACGATCTCAAATAAACAACATATCTCAAACAACTAAGAGCAAACAAAGCCCAAAGTTAGGAAGAGGAAGGAAATAACAAAGATCAGAGCAAAAAGAGATGAAATAGAAACTAAAAAGACAATAGAAAATATCCATGAAACTAAGAGCTGTTTTTTTAAAAATAAACAAAATAGACAAACTCTTAGCTGCACTTACCAAGAAAAAAAAAAAAAAGATGACTCAAGTAAGTAAAAATAAAAGAGGAGACATTGTAACTGACACTACAGAAATACAAAGGATCATAAGAAGCTATCATAAAATTAAGTCAACAAATTGGAGCAATCTAGAAGAAATGAATAATTTCCTAGAAACATACAACTTACCAGCACTGTATCATGAAGAAATAGAAAATCTGAACCGGCCAAGTACTAGTAAGGAGATTGAATAAGTAATCAAAAACCTCCCAACAAACTAAAGTCCAGGACCTGGTGGCTTCACTGGTGAATTCTATCAAATATTTAAAGAAGAACTGTAATATCAATCATTCTCAAACTCCTGCAAAAAATAAAAGAGGAAAGAACTGTTCCAAGCTTATTTTATGAGATCTTTATGTATTAAAGACAAAATAAAACATTAGCAACATGACTGAAATAATTATGGGTTTCCCAATTGTGACTACATTTTTAAAAAGTAGCATTCACATCTGCAACAACGTATATGGAGCTAGAGAATATAATGCTAAGCAAAATAAGTCAAAGAAAGACAAATACCATATGACTTCAGTCATATGTAGAATTTAAGAAACAGAACAAATGAGCAAAGTAAAAACGGAGGGGGAGAAGGAGAGAGAGAGAGAGACAAAACAAGAAACAGACTCTTGGTTATAGAGAACAGGCTGATGGCTAACACAGGGGAGATGAGTGAAATAGGTATAGTGAAGGGGATTCAGAGTACATTTATTTATTTTGATGAGCACTGAGTAATATATGAAATTGGTGAATCACTATATTGTACACCTGAAACTGATACAACAGGGATTTCTTATCTATGATGCCAAACGTATGAACCATAAATGAAAAAACAATAAATTGTATTTCATCAAAATTAAGAACTTCTCCCTTTCAAAAGACGTTGTTAAGAGAATGAACTGGGAGAACAAATCTGCAAATCACATATAGAAGAACTTGTATGTATGTAGAATATGTTTTTAAAAAAATCTCAAAACTCAGACAAAAAAAGCGCCATACAAAATGGATAAAAGATTTATTTTTATTTTATTATTTTTAAAGATTTTTATTTATTTATTGGGGAGAGAGAGAGAAACAGAGATAGTGAGAGAGAGCAGGAGCAGGGAGGAGAAGGAGAAGCCAGTTCCCCGATGAGCAGGGAGCCCAATGTGGAATTTGATCCTGGGACCTTGGGGTCCTGACACCAAAGAGAGGCGCTGAATCCAATGAGTCACCCAGGTGCCCCGGGATAAAAGACTTAAGTAGATACTTCCTCAGAGAAGATATGCAAATCTCAAATAAACATGAGAGTAAAGCTCTGTATCATTAGCCATTAGGGAAATGATAAAACCACCACGAGATGCTACCGTATACCTATTAGAAGGTTTAAAATTTAAAAGACTGACCATCCCAAGTGCAGGTTAGGATGTGGAGCAACTGGAAATTTCATACACTGCTTCTGGGGATGTAATATGATACAGATATTTTAGAAAACACTCTGGTAGACTCACAATGTTAGTTATACTTACCATAAGACCCAGCCATCTCATTCCTAGGTATTTATACAAGCATAATGAAATTCTGTGCTCTCACAAAAATCTGTGCACAAATATTTATAGTGGCTTTATTTATAATTGCTCCAAATTGGGAATCGCCCAAATATCCTTCAGCTGGAGAATGCATAAACAAATCTGGTACATCCATACAAAGAAATAAAATTACTACTCAGTAATGTATGAACTACATACAACATGGATAACTCTTATATGCATTCTACTAAGTGAAAGAATCCGGAATCAGATAAAATCAAATCAAAATCTGGAATCAAATCATTTTTATGATATTCTTGAAAAGGCAAAACCATAAGGAGATAAAACAGTTGTTGCAAGGGACTAGGGGCTGGTGGAGGGGTTGACTACTAAGGGTCACATGGGAGTTTTTTGGAGGGAAGGAACTGTTTTATGTTTTGATTGTGGCAGTGGTTACATGGTAGTGTGTTTGTCAGAAACTGCAGAATTATACCTTATGAACCAGGGTGAATTTTACTGTATATACATCATACCTTAATTTTTTAAGTGTCAAAGAGCAAAAAAGTCTGTGTAAAAAAAACAAAAAGCCTGTATATGATAACCAAGTGCTTCTCTGATGAATGTAATTCTTAATATTCATGAAAATCACCCCATGTTGATTCAACTCTTGTTGGATTCCAACTCAGTACTCAGTAATGCCCTGGACAACAGCTCTGCTCTGTGCTGACTCATTTGTACTTGAACATCTAATCCCTCCATTCTGGGCCTCACTTGAGACACTTTGAGGATAAAGTGAAGGGTGTGTCATATTTAACCTGGAGAAGTTCAGTGACCAAAGCAAGGACAATGTTCCATCACTGTGGGAGTGACTTACGTCATATGCAAGGAAAACTTCCCCACAGGTCAATAGTAGGAGACACTAGAATGATTGCAGAGGAAACTATAAGCACTTTCCCAGAACCCTAAGGAAAGAATATGGGCATCTGACTCTCATGAATTTTTTTATGCATCAGGGACTTACTGAGTATCTCCAGAGCAAAAGGCACAGGCAAGGCTTCAGGCACACTGACGTGAAAGCTGAGTAAAAGTTGCCCTCCATAGGGGAATCTGTGTGGCTCAGTCAGTTAAGTGCCTCACTCTTGATCTCAACCCAGGTCTTGATCTCAGAGTTGTGAATTCAACCCCCCATTACTAAAAAGAAATAAACTTAAAAAAGATTCTGTCTTCCATAAAAAGAAAGAAGCTGTGATATACAATTATGAAAATAAATCCACATGTAGCTAGCTCAAATTTTAACTTTGGAAGTGCTAAGTCAACATAGCCATCATTTGCAGACATTTATCTCTCCCAAAAGAATAAAATGTTGCAAATATTTTAAAACATGTATGTATTAGGAAGTAAAGATGTAGCCTGATTCAAAACATTAGTGAATCATGTCTGTGAGATATGAAGTGCTCTAAGAGCCAGGCCAACACACTGATTAGATGTGGAAATATATATTTAATCCTTTTCCTAAGACCATCTATTTCTTTTAACTGACTCCTAAATAAGGAATATATAGTGATTAATACAACTTAGCTTATAGTTACAGTTACTTTTAAGTTACAAGTACAGTACAGTTACTGCCTACTTTCCTAGAAATTATATAGAGGAAAAGTCATATACTGACTTACAGAGATAAAATTTTTGAGATTAAAATGCTCCGTGTTTTGCAGTGTTTCATAACAAAGCTAGTTTATTTAATACATTCTCTTGGAAACTTCTTAACATCCTGTTGAAATTACAGTTTACGTAAACATAAATCATTTGGTTAAGTCAATTAATGTAGAATATAAAGCAAACAAGAGTCCTAAACTACCGTTTATGAGCACGCTTTTCTGTGTTTACGACTGTAATGCTCAAAGCACAAATTTGTATAGCCATCACTTTGGAAATCTGGAAACGTTCTGGCATCTGCTATAAAGAATGTAGTGTCCATGTTTACTGCAAAGGTGTGAGCTGAGTTCTAATGTGCAGAGCAACCCAGACATTCTAGTCTCCTTCAACACATACCTCAGTGGCTGCCTGTGGGGATACCATTGCTATTCTCCTGCAAGCCCTCAGGCTTCTGTTGATACTTAGGAGGCACAGAGTGATTTGTTGAGTAACAGTAAGGTGCTCAGTCTGTGGCTAACAAATAGTTATAAAGGTCAGCATTCTTGGAAGGATAAGGTAGACGGTGGGCTCAAGAGGAAGGGAATTATTATGTGACAGGCATGATTCTAAGGTGATTCAATGAATTGTTGTTACATTAACCATAGAAATAGGTAATACTATCTTCAAGTCATATGTGAGCCGTCAGATTAGGTACAATCTCTATGGTGTTATTTGAAGGATGTTGGCAGGAACCAGGAAGTCCTGCTCCCCAGTGCCTCCGTAAGTCTTTCAGCTGCTTACCTTAAATCCCTGAGACTCTGGTTGTTTCCATCAGCTTTAGGTAATATTCTGCCATGCTGCCAACTTAGGCTAAGATGCACATATTAGGGAGACCTGGGATGCTTGTGAAAGATACAATTTTCTGTGCCCCACCTGGGTTTGCCAGTTGCTAGGATTTGGAATTTGGGAGTGAGAAATTGCTTTCCCTTAATTATAAATTATCTGTATTTTTGGTAACATTTTTATTCATGTGCTTTTAAGTAAAAGTGAGTGACAATAATAATATATAATGAATCATTATCTGTCATATGGTTATCCCAAAAAATTCAGTGGTTTTCTGTGAAAAAAGACTAATAAATACATGGTTATTTTCCCTTGTTAATTAATATATTGTTACAATATGGGAAAGTTAATATGAAATGAATATATGAAAATCATTAAAAATGGAAATAATACCACAAATATTAAATATCTTAAAATTGCTTTAAAATGACATTTTAAAACCTACAAAGCATTTATTGGCAAGATAGTCTTTTTTTTTCTTGACAGATATTCTGAATGTAGAGAATGTTCTTTGATTTTCGTTAAATTGTTAGGAGGGCATTCAAAAGCTTCTTCAAGTTGGACATGAATATACATATGCTTTATATAAGCTATTTTCTTCTTATACTAGTAAAATACTTTGCTTGCTCTGATTGTTTGTTTCTGGATATTTGTATTACTTCCGTTAATCTATATTCACCTATAACATATATTCAAAACCAGAAATGCCATGAAATATTATTGAGTAGTATTCAAATGACAAAATGACTGGATGTCCTAAGCAAGATTTATAGCAGTACAGGGAATTATGTTCAGAAAAGACTAACTTTGCTTCTAAAACTTCCTTCTTGAGATACCCTTCATAAAATTTGTACAAAGTATATTACACACAAACACTTATTAATATTTATATTAATTGTAAGAATGACTTACTGTTAGCACTAGACAGGACCATGAATGTACACTCTAAATATAGCAGCAGCTCTAAGCAATACTGACTGTTGGGAACCTAACTACTAGCTGGTTCCCCTCTACCTTCTCTAGTCCTGGTTGATGTGGGAAACAAAGGCAGAAGAAAAATTATTAAATTTCCTTACTCCTTACAGCCCATCAACAAGTCCTTGAAACAGGCAGAGTGATATTCCTCTAGAAACTCAGCTGCCTCAATGTTGATACTATGCTAAGGCAAAAGGCAATCTTAGCTCCACCCCCAGGATCCTGTAAGTCTACTTTGACATATAAAAAATTGCTTTGGAAACTTCCTTTATCGCTAGCCCCCAAGATATGTGTTGGCAATCATCCTCCAAGCATGTGACCCACCAATATACATCTGAAGAGTTTCATGACTGAGTTTTTACTAAACAGTCATAAATGACCTTTTTCTAACAATAGCTAGCCCCCTCAGGATCCCAGAAACCTTGTTTCCAAAATATTTGGGAGGCTTACATTATCCCTAACCCCTTCCCAACTTGAAAGTATTTAATGGGCCACTCCTCATGACCCCAGAGCAGCTCTTTCTGCCCATAGTTCCTGTCCCAGTACTTTAAAAAAACAGCTTTTTGCACCAAAGATGTCTCAAGAATTCCTTCTTGGCCATCAGCTTCAAACACTAACTAATGTCTTTCCTACATCACTGGTTCCTAGAATTGTTGACCTTGACTTCTTGCTCTGAACATCAGTGTTTTCTCCTTTTGTTTGACTTGAGTCAGTGGATTTCTTTAAACCACGGTAGACTTTATGTCCATTGTTAAGCTTTAAATCTTGCAAAAAATTGGGCGCCTAGGTGGCTCAGGCATTAAGCATCTGTCTTCGGCTCAGGTCATGCATGATTCTGGGGTCCTGGGATCAAGTCCCGCATCAGACTCTTTGCTCAGTGGGGAGCCTGCCAACCCCCCTCTCTCTGCCTGCCTCTCTGTCTACTTTTGATCTCTCTCTGTGTGTCAAATAAATACATAAAATCTTTTAAAAAAAATCTTGCAAAAAATTATAATACCTTTTCCTGTGTTCCTGATTTTTTAAATTATTTTTTTAAATGATTTTTTTCTCTGCATTGGGAAACACATTCACATTTCCTGAGAAACATCAGGAAGGAATTCTCACATGGAAGCACTATGCTTCACGTCAGAGATTTCAACAGATTGAGTCAATACCTGAGAGTATGCATTTTTTACAAACTTCTCAGTTGATTCTTAAAATCCACAAAGTTTATGAACTGTTGGATTTTCTTTTACAGTTGTCTTTCATCAAAATGTAAATATCTCTAGGTGGGGTAGTAAAATAAATTATTATAAATCACTATTGCCTTAATGAGAATATATTACATAATAGCTCTACTTGAAGGCAGAAAACTGAAGGATTTTGAAGGAACTGGGTTTCTAACAGAAATTTTGGAGAAGAAAGGGTAATTATGAGACCAGGTATAGCTAAGCATTTTTGGGCAGCATTCTGACCACCTATGGAGAGAACAAAGTCCATTCAATAAGAGGGAAGAAGCAGAGAGGAAGATTATCTGAAACAGTTATTTTAGAAGATGAGTTTAAGCTACCTCACCATTCTGCCTAAGCATTTTTTACTAAAACTGAGAGGTTAGGACAGGAAGGAAGTTAAAGGTCTGGGATTGTAATTGCCTGCTGGCAGCTGGTGACGTAAGGTTGATCCAGTGGGAATAAAGCTCTAGCAGTCTGGGTTACCAGACAACTGCTTTGGTGGGAGGAGTACAACACAATGTGGTCATCAGCCTCAGAGTTAGGATTCTAAGTTATGGGGTTGTATTGGACAGGTAGCTCCTTAAGGGAAAGCAAGTCACTAAAAAATGAAAAGTATACTGGAGAATACAGATAAGTTGCTCTTGGGTTAGGCACATTGAGTAAGAACAGCATGATGTTTTGAATCCAAAAGATCCTTTTAGAAGGTGTTTCAAATTCTTCTTTTTTGCAGCAAATGGATCTGTGCACAGGTGTTCGCAGGAAATTACTTATTCTGAACAAGGGCTAATGATGACAAAATGGATTATATTCTGAAGGACTGGTAATTTAGCCTTGACACCAAAATGTGGCCCATGGACCAGTATCATCAGCATCATCTGGGAGCTTGTTACACAGGCAGAATCTCAAGTCCTATCCCAGACCCACTGAATCAGAATCTGCATTTTAACAGAATACCCAATTGATTGCATGTTCATTAATTTTGAGAAGCACTGGAGTAGGACAAGAGGTCTTAACCACAGGATGTTTCAGAATTAGCTAGAAGGTGAATTCAAGCAGAGTGTGCTGGGTTCCATTTCTAAGGTTTCTGATCCAATTAGTCTAGGATAGAGGCCAAGAATTTGCATTTCTAACAGGTCCTCTAGAAGTTGATGCTGATGTTGCTGGTTCAGGTGCCAAATTTTAGGAATCGCTAGTTTAAGTAATACCACCTCTCTTAAATAGCCCTCTAGTTTCTATATTTCTCTGTCTTATAAAAAATTTTTTCTTAAGAAAAAACAACTCTGTTCAGTTGCTTGGTTCTGATATTTTATTTCATGAAGTATAATATGTCAGCTATAACTGACTCTTGGTAATATTTCTTTCAATTTATAACAGAGATTTTGTTATAACATTAAGACAAGCCTCAGGATGGATGCCCCACCTACAGGCACTTCTTATAAGGAGATCTCATCTATCCTAGGTGATTCTTTAGCCACTGAATTCTATGCATTATTTTATATAACTCTCCTAGTTGTAGCTTATTGTACTAGGGTAAGTTATGAGGCTCACAGACAGCAGGCTATGTATTGGAAAGTAGCTAATGGAAACACATTGTAAGAAAATCTCTGTCCAAATAATAAAAATGGTGACTAATTGGACTTAATAAATTCTTTCCCTTGGAAATTTAAATTGGCTGTGTAAGGAGAGAATTTTATAGGTTTCTGAAGGACAAGTCAAAATATACATGGAAAATTCAGTGTTTGCAGAGTCAAGGAGGCAATAAGGATTCTTCTTAAGAGCAGAATTTATAAAGAAGGAGCTAGGTTAGAGATAGACTAGGGATAGAGTTTTGGAGAATTGGTTCATATTTACTAACTTTAACTACTGAGATATAGAGGTGATTGTCAATGATATTTGTACATAAATATGAGCTTTGTTATCTGTTTAGGAATTGAATTTGAGAATTGTTCTGTCTGTCCTGATCTTTCTTTTATACATGGCTTGACAAATCTCACTATGGTAGGGAGAGATTCTTGACATTATAGTATTACCCAGCTAATAAATATATCTGGAGTTTTGGTGAAGAGAACATTCTAGTGGTTATTAGTGGTCTTAGTAAAAAACTTGTAATAGCCCTATACTTTCTGGGAAGTAGGTTGGATTGTACTTTCTGGCTCCCTCTTAAGTGAGTGGTAGATTAGTCAGGATCTTGGAAGAAAAAAAAATGGCAAAACAGAATAATTGAGAAATGTTTAATAAAAATATTATTGTTAGGTTGTGACAGAGATTATAGAAACCAATAAATGACAAGGCAGAACCATAGGGCCAGCAGCAGGATAGATCTGTTATTCCTAGGGCTGAAGGGACAAGGGGAGGGAATGGTTATCTGGTTTCAAAATCCAAAGAGTGTAGTTGAATGGAGAGGGCTACCTGACTGGAAACTGGAAGAACACAGGCTGTCCACGATGACCCCAGAGGAAAGGACACTCATTCTCCTGCCTTCCAGTTACTTGCTGGTACCTCCCAGTGTTTGAACTCAACTGGAAGTCCTAGGCAACCTTCCACGTGAATAGAAATATGCAGATATTTAGCACAGGTAATAGCATAGGTAGTTCTCCACAATGACTCCTGAGAAAAAGCAATATATATCACTTCTGGGACGGAGCACTTAACTCTTGGCACAAGACCCTTCAGAGCTCAGAGATATTTCAGATTATAGCTCCTTTGTCAGTCTGGGTTGTTGAGTAATGATACCCAGAACAGAGCTTCCAGTTAACTCTTGATGGACATGTAATATGAATGGGCATATAATGCGATGGGCATATAATATGAATAAAAAATTAACCATATAAAGTCACTAGGATTATGGGATTATGTGTTATCACAGCATAATCTATATTACTAATACAGATGTTGTTACCAATAGCTGGTGTTATTACAACCAAATAACTACAATGTCTGTCTATTACTTAGGAGAGATAAAATGGAAAGTAAGGAAACTGGTATTTGAAGTTGGAAGGATGGTAATTCATGTTATTTAGTGATTAAATATATGGTAAAAACCATAATCTACATTCATCTGTTAGGCAGATAATATATTAAGTGAAGTAGTAACTTTAGGGAATAAAGTTGTAAATCAGAAAAGTGAAAAAAATAAAGTTGTAAGCCAGAAAAGTGAAAGCATATGTGGAGTTACTTTATTTGACAGAGAGGGGTTAGAAGAAAGAGGAAGAGAGAGAAATCAGGTCAAGAGAGATACAGAGAGAAATGAGAGAGAGAAGAAAAGAATGAACTTGCAAGTGGTAATTAGAATAGTTAAGAGTTCTAACACAGAGTTTTGTAAGAGGCAGCTAATTCTCATCCAAAACTGATGAAAAGTAAAACAGACAATTTTTGACAAATAAAGACCAGTTAGAATTCATTCTGTGGCAAGTTTCAAATTTAAAATGTGGCTGCCACCTCCATCATAAAAATCTCTGAGTGGATTAAAAAATCTTAGAGCAATGGTCCAAATAAGGCTGTGGTATCCAGGAGGCATATTCATTTGAACAAAATGACTGAGAGAAAAGAGATTAAGCATGTGACTCTCCAACCAAAATCTAAAAGGATTAAGTACTTTGTAATTTAGGCAGGAGAAAAAAGAGGGGCGGAAGTGATACAATAACAAAAAGATAGTAAATCTAAGAAAGGATGACTAAAAAATGATGGCATATATGGAGCTGACTTAAATAAGGAAAAAGCCTACAAAGTTTTAAAGAGAGTTATATTGCCAAATAAGCCAAAAGATTTGACTAAAAAATCTGTGACAATTGTGTGATTGTTGTTATTCTGTCCTTCTTTCACCATTGAATATTGGGTTGACATTTGTAGATAACTTTTTAGTCCATTGGTTTACATATCAAGAGGAGCTAGACACACTTGTTACAAGAGAGATGCTGGGTTTGAGTTTGATGCCAAGCCTGGATGGGGTTGTGGAATTGATTCCCTGGTGGGAGAGGATACATCTTTCTTTTCTGAAGGAGAGAGAGGACATGAGTATTTAGTAGACAGCATGTTGGACGGTAGTATTCACTAGTGTTGTTTTGCAAAAGCATTTTTGTTTTTCTTTCTTTTAGGCATTCATTAACCTCTCAGGACTGTTCATCCTGACCCTGTAACTGGATGCAGCCGTGTCACTAATCTTCGCCAGTGAATTTTGAAGGGGAAATGAGGCATGAAAGTTTCTGTCTGGCACAAGATTCTCCAGAGCTCTTTATGTCACTGGGACCAGCAATATTCCAGAGAATTTTTTTTACTCTACTCTGGATCTAGAGTAAGAACAATCCAGAACAAAAAACCACCTCTATTCACAACAGACAGGTAATATGAATGAGAAATTATCCCATAATATTTTAATTCTCTTAGATTTGGGAAATAGTCTGGCACTGCAATATAACTTTTTTCCTGACAGATATAAAAATAGATGATCCTTGTGGGGGAATAAGATTGGAGCAGAATATCCTTTCTGAAAAAAATTGCTTTCCTCACCAGATCTTTAAGGTTGAGCAAGGAATTTACAGATTATGACTCTTCATAGGTTATATACATCTTTTTTCAGATAGTGACACAATAGAGTTAAAATCAGCTGTTTTCATGTCCTAGGTGAGTATAGGATGGGGTGGTCTCTAATTTTGTGAACAAAGTTGTTTAGAAACTTGACTTTATAAAGCTGCTTATAGCTAACAATTGCTCTTATATTTCACTTTTATATTTTAAATGAATATATGACTAGTTGAAATTCTGTTAATTTGCATCTGAATTTTCTTTTACTGATGCTTCCATTTCAAGGTATGGTATAATCAACATGGACACTTATATTAAATGAATATGACTTGGGCTATTTGCCTATTTCTTTTGTAGTAGCTCTATCCAAGAGATGTTCATCCACATGGAAACAAAATAAAAGGGTGTCTCAAGGTTGGAGCATTCATCCTCCTTAGCTAGAGTACAGATGAAGAAGATTTCTATTCTATGAGTGCTCTCTGAAAGCATTATTATTGCTTCATTTCTATTTATGAGAACTTTAAAAGGTAGGTTCTGGAAAGAAGATGTCTTTCTTTACACTGGCTTCTTTAAGACTCAAAGACTTGAAATTCAGGACAGAATGAAAAGCATTTTGAGTACTGTATCTTCTGCCATGGGGAGGAAAAAAGATTTTTTTCCCCCATGAATTGTCATAGAAGGAAATGAAACTTGCTAAAAACATATCTGCTATAAAACTATGATAGAAAAGAAAAAAGAATTCTTCTATTTTTCTGAACCTTATCATTGTAATTCTTCTATGAATTCTATTAGACTGAGATCCCTGCAGAAATGGCATAATTGGCCAATATATTTGTGGAGTAGGTGGTATAAATTTATAGACATTATTATGGTTAGTGCTATGAAATAATTTAGTTGTCGCCTTTCTCTTATTTTCTTCTTTCAGTGTATCTTAGCACAAAATAAACTCTTCAAAACTTGTGCAACCAGGGGAAATGAATATAATATGACTGGGAAGTTTGAAATGAAATTTGTAAGAGATCAGCTAGTTTATCCAAACATTGATCCTCTTAGTGTTTTTTGGTGTGAGAATTAGAGGTATTAAAAGTTCTAGTATTATTTGATAGACATTTTCATGTTTGGAAGAATAAATATGATAAAATGTTGCAAGTTAATGGCTCTCATATCCATTAACATTAAATATTTGTGAAGGATTATTATCTTGAATTTCTAATAGAGAACATAAAAAGAAAGTATTTTTGTTCTAACAAACACATTTTTCAGCATTAAGCACTTACGATTTCATAGTGTCAGTAGATAAAATAATACTAATTTAAAAACCATGAGAGACTCTCAACTATAGGAAACAAACCGAGGGTTTTTGGAAGGGAGGTGGTTGGGGGATGGGGATTAAGGCAGGTACTTGATGTGATAAGAACTGGGTGTTACACACAGCTGATGAATTATTGAACTCTACATCTGAAGCTAATGATATGTGGTATTTGGCTAATTGAATTTAAATTAAAAAACCAAAATAGGTAGAGGTATTAAATATATGTATATATACTGAACTAAGGAACTAAAGGAACTAAATACATGTATATTTACTAAATTTAATAAAAATTTAAAAGCAAAGTTCAAATTAATGGATATAGTATGATCCAAATCTTACAAAGGTAACATAATCTATACATATATTACATATCCTACTTTATGTATTATCTACAAATCGGAATAGCTATAGATGATATATGTTTGTACATATAGGAATCAAAGTTGTGACTATCCAGGTGTGTGTTCAGAATCCTAACGTTTTTATATGCCCCCCTATGGTTATACTTGTCACTGAAAACATGTAATACCTTTGTAATTTGAAAAAGTAATAAAGAAAATATAAACGATTATAAAACAGAGAACAAGTGAAAAGATCAAGTATGCCCTACTATGTGTTTGATAAGGTGTGCCTGCTTTTTTCCCTTTTATTCTAAGTATAATTAAAGCATTACCTGTGTTTATCAACTCAAATTTAATTCTCTGAATTACAGTTTTAATTCATTATTATTCAAAATGAATTTACTAAATAAAGTTCCATGCACATTTTTTCTCAGTTTAAATAATTTAATGTTTAAAATAAGTTTAAAATGCCCATATATCAGGTGGGGGCCTGCTTCTCCCTCCCTCTCTGCCATTCCCCCTGCTTGTGCCCTCTCTCTATCAAATAAGTAAATAAATTTTTTTTAATTCCCAGTTATACAGAGAATATATTATCTTTGCCCCATTAAGCTTTGGTAAAATTTTTTTTATTTAACTTAGCCTTTCTGTAAACCATGAACAATTTTCATATTTGCCTTTTAGAAGAACAACTTGTGTTATGAATATTTTGGAAAGTGGTTCAACTATTTAGATAGCTATAATGGATTTTCCTCAGTAATTTTGCTTTTTGAAGTTTAATCATGCTCTAAAGCACACTTAATTTGTGGATTAGAGCTTTTTGAACAACACAATTACCAATACAATTACAGAGTGCTGTAGAAATTATTTGCAAGGCAAAGAACAAGAAGGTCAGTACAAATGTTCCAGGCAATATCAGTGAAGCAGATATGAAGGATATGTGATCAACAGCCAACAGACCGTTTACAAATGTGTTCATGTATTTTTGCATTCATTTATTTGCAAAATCTTTGCTGAATACCTACTGTGTTTTGTGTGCTGACTATGCTAGACCATAGCTTTATATCAATAAGCCAATGCAGACATGTCCCTGCCTCACAGAATTTTTAAGAATGAACCCTGTATTTAACTGACACCCCTCATTCCCTGCCACTTTCCATTACTCTATAAAATATAATGGCTGAGGTACCATGCATGCTAAACACTAGCAGGCTACTCACTCGTATGCTCACTTTTTGTTCTCACCCATTCAGTTGTGCCCTTACTACATCAGTTGAGTTTGTTCCTATACTTGTTTTTACAAGTTTTACTTGATACTTTAATTATGTAATTCAATAACAATAGCTTGAAAAAACGTAATATGAATGCAAATAGAAAATTGTCCCTGTGAAATTTAAGTAGATTGCTTTGGAAAGAATTGGTAAAGGGTTTTTACTTAGGATAATGGTAGTTTCTAGTATGGAAGATCAGAAAACATCCTTGAGCAAATGACACTTGAGTCAAGAAGTGTTGGACAATGGGCCAACTCAGTGTGGGTAATACTGGGGACATAAGTGGGAGAGAAGCTTTCTGAAAAGAAGGAATAGAATGTGATACACTGCTATGCAGGAAAGGTTCTATGACATCTTTGAAAGGCTGGTGAAGAAAAGAGAGTTCAGGGAAAAGGGATACAAAGTAATGAGAGTAGGAAGGATCTAGATTGTGTAGTACATGGAGGGCCATAACAAAGACTAGGGTTTTTGTCCTAAGGGCCTCAGGAAGCCTTTAAAGGGTCCAATGTGATATGACTAGACTTGTGTGTAGAAAAGTGTGCTCTTGCTGTAGACTGCAGAACAAACTATGGAAAGAATGGGTATAGAACAAGCAGTTAGTAATTTTTTAGAGAAGTCCAAGAAAGAGGTGAAAGACTAGTTATTGAGATCAGAGGAAGTGGACACATATTCAAGAGACTTAGGAGGATGAGGATTTAGTTTTCTTATATCATGTCCACAAACATTCACGGCCTCTGCAGGGACTAATATACCACATTTTAAGACAGCAATCAATATTTTCACTGTTACATGCAAATATTTTCATCACAATTAAGCCATGTAGTATACTAGAGTTCCTTTCTTATCCCATCTTTTATTTTCCATGATGTTAATAATTACTTTTTGGGGCTATTTGCTGAATTAATCTAATAACTAAAACTAATTCATTGTCAAGATCTCTGCCAGAGCTATGAAAACTTCCTCATCAGTTCAACACATACCAGCTGATTTATCAGTTTCACAATCTTCTTTTGAAGATACCCCTGTTGGCCCCTTCCGGTGTGTAGTAACTGCTTGTGAGGCCTGCCACATGGCTGTCAGATTCATATTTCCCTTTACCCTCATTTTGGAAATTCCTTTTACCTCCCTCCTGCCTTACTGTATCTGTATCTTCCTCTTTCTTGGTTACATTTGTGTTTTGAAGCACTCTGTTGTCCAGTAGAGCCTTGAAAAATGGTGTACAGGAACAATTTTAAAACACTTTCCCTGTCTGTTGATATCTTTATCCTAATCTCATGATTGATATTCTGTCTGAATAGAGAATTATAAGTTGGAAATAGTTTACATACTGGACGTAAAATTATAGCTTTTAAACTGAGAAGACATTGATCTCTGATATAGCTTCCAGTATTGCAGATGAGAAGTCTGATTCTGGTACTCTGATTTTTTTTTTTCTGGAAGCATTTAAGTCCTAAAATTTCATAAATAATTTGCCTTTATGTAGATGTTTTTATTCTCGCATTTAAAGTATTTCTTAGGGCTGTTGAGTCTGAAAACATGTCTTTAAGTTCTAGAAGTTTATTTATTTTGTGTTTTTTATGTATTTGTTCCTTTATATTTCTCTACTCTCATCTTTTGAGACTCCTATTCATCATAAACATTGTACTTCCTATTTTAATTCATTTATTGTCTCACACTTTATCTTCACTGTCTTTATTTTTAGTCTGTTTCCTAGAAGATTTACTCTATTATCTATTATCTATTATTTACTCTATTATCTTCTATATGTTTATTATATTTTGTGTTTTTCTATCATATTTTTAATTTCCAGGGCTCTTTCTTATTGCCTAAATATATATTTTTAAAAAATTAAGTACACATGTTTTTCATGTTTTTGGTTGTATTATTTTTATTTCTCTGAGAATGTAAAATTACATTTCTTTCTTTCTTTCTTTCTTTCTTTCTTTGAGAGAAATTTTTTGCCCCCTGCATTAGCATTATCTTTGCTTCAACATTTTTTTCCATTTTTTTTCAAATTTAGAGACCTTATGGCACATGATAATGCTTTTTTGTCCTACTTATAATTAAGGTGAAAGCTTTTATGATTTAGAAGCTATCTGTTCTGCAGAGCTAGGATTTGTGGGTTGGTGGGCATTACTTTATGGCTATAGCTTGACAAAATGGCTTTTACATTGTGTAGTTGTGGATTTTTTCTTTAGAGTCTGTCAGTTCTCTCAAAAATAATCCTGTATTCTTTACCCTAGCATAGGAATTGATTAAGCCTGTTTGTGACTACTCATTACAAGTAGTGAAAGACCCAGGAGCTGGACATTTTAGTGACCAGATTTTCTGTTTGCTATCCCCTTTATCAGCATCATAAGCCTATCTTATGTAAATGAAATCACTGAATCTCCAATTCTGTTTCAACTTTTCCACACGTCAAATCAACTTTCCTATCCTTTTCATAGTGGGAGAGCGGCTGTCATTCTAGGACTGCATTATGACTCTCTTTTGCTTTCACGAACATCTTCCTCCATAAAAAAATAACAGAAAAATTATACTTTATTACTGTGTTTATATAAAGACATATAACTCAGGCTGGATGAAACTTTTAGCTCTGAATGTAAAAGAAATTAAAATATTTTCCTAGGTCCCCAAAAGTATCATGGGCTTTTGCCTGCTGTGCTTAATGCATAAGTTGGCTCAGGTCACCCACCTTCTTAAAGTGGGGAGGGAAATCTAGGTATGCAATTCTTATATTTTTATAAAAACTCTCAACCAATCCCATTTTCAGCCCCACTCGGGGGCATAGGGTAACAATTCTGAAATCACTATATACAGAATTGAATAAGCAAATACATGGATTGGAGTTGGGTACATCAGTATGAGGTCATGTTTAGATTAATATAGATACAAATGCATATATATGTAGAGAGACATATTTGTAGATATGTATGTATACATGGGCTAATATAAACACATTTATTTTCTCTGTCAGCTGAAAGGTCTTAAAAACAAGTGACTTTCCAGTACCAAAAAGCATACTTAGTACCCAGATCTTAAGTTTCTATTACCATTCTCCAATAAAAAGAACCAGGACTCTGTGGAGAAATGCTGATTATAGGAATGTTGCAAAAAATATACAAGATCGGGATGCCTGGGTGGCTCAGTCAGTTAAGCATCTGCCTTGGGCTCAAGTCATGATCCCAGGATCCTGGGATCGAGTCCTGTGTCAGGCTCTTTGCTCATGAGGAGACTGCTTCTCCCTCTGCCTGCTGCTCTCCCTGCTTCTGCTCTCTCTCTCTGACAAATAAATAAATAAAATCTTTAAAAAATATATGCAAAGTCATCCTGGAGTATCTTGCAGAGCCAGACATTGAGGAAGTGTTAAAACAAAACAAAACAACCCTACAGACATTGGGGAGGGTATGTGCTATGGTGAGTGCTGTGAAATGTGTAAACCTGGGGATTCACAGACCTGTACCCCTGGGGCTAATAATACATTATATGTTAATAAAAAAAAAGAATTAAAAAAAACCCCACAAGATAAAGGATAAAGATATGTCAAATGGACAGAGATCCAACTGTAAAAGCTCTTTTTATCTAAAGCTAGAAATATTTGAGCAACCAAATAAAGTAGTATTGAATTATCACTTAAAACATAAAATAAACATCCATAAGAACATAATGATGTAAAAGAATGGAGGAGGAGAGACAAATCTTCCATGCAGTAGAATTCCAAAAATTTATATAGGTTTTCCACCCTCAAGGAGAAAGAGCATATCTTGCCATTCCGTAAGTGTGAGCTGTGCATAATAACTTTCTTCGACACAATAGAGCATAGAAGCAGCAAAAAGAAGAGAGTAACATTGCAGTGGAGAAATCTGACAAAGACTACCTTTGTGTGGTGATCAAAGTCAATATCAACAGTGATAAGTCATGTCAATAGTATGTACTTTGACATGATGTGATGGAAATGGCATTTTACCTCTTGATCTTCCTCTCTCAAATCCTAAACCCTATTCCAATCCTGAGAAAATTATCAGAAAAATCTCAAATGAAGGACATTTTACAAAATACCTGACTAGTACTCAAAATTGTTAAAGTCATCAAAAGCAAGAAAAGTGACAAACTATCAGAGCTAAGAACAGCTTAAAGAGACAGAGCAACAAAATGTAATATGGTATCTGGGATGGAATCCTAGAACAGTAGAAGTACATTAGGTAAAAGCCAATAAATTGGAATAAAATGTGGACTTCAGTTGATAAGGTATCAACATCAGTTCTATATTGTGACAAATATACTTTACCAATGACAGATGTTAATAGGGAAAACTGGCTATGGGGAGCATGGAAACTCTCCATTCTAATTTCACAATCTTTCTGTAAATTTAAATCTATTCTAAAATAAAAGGTTTTTTTAAAAAGTAAAAAAAAATTAATAGGAATAATTTATGGTGATGGTTACTAGTGCTTTTATAGCATTATTCTCTCTACTCCTATGTGTAAGTTTAAGCAATTCATGGTTAAATGATTGGCATGAAAGAATATAAGAAGATTTGGAAAATTATCTCTAAAAGAAGTTCATCAGAGGACCAGAGAGAGCACTGTTAAACATCTCACCCTATACATTTTAGACTGGATTGACATAGATGGATAGATCGATAGATAGGTACATTATATATACATATAGTTATACATGGTTTCTGTCTATCTTAAATGCTACTTCAAATAGGATAAAATGGGCAAAGTTACATGATGCTACCAATTATGATTTCTTTGCCACTCTTGGAATAGTGCAAATTAGGTGATTCATAGATTCAGGTTATTTTTTTTTTATTGATAGTCTCTCCTATACCAGGAATAAGGATTTTTGGTTATTTTATTAGTAAATGGCAATTCAAGGACTGAACTTAGCCCTGAATCTAATGGCCCACCCTCTTTCAGGATTTTGTTTTGTTTTTTGATGATCAGGGAAGGGTGAAAATTCAGTGTAGGATAAACCTAGGGCAGTATCTGCATTCTACTTTCTGCTACTGTGAGTTTAGGAATTGTGTTTGTCTTTGATATGCTTATTCTATGATCCACTGTCTCTTGCTCAGGTAGCATTTCTGCCAACAGCAGTGTCTTTCTCATGGCTCTAGCTCCTGCGGGACAAGCCATTAATTCTGACTTATACTATGTGACTCTGGTTTCTGGGTTTAGGCTAAATCACATCCTCTAGTGCTGGAGGGGCTGTGGCTTCCTGCTATGGCTTGTTTCTGGGTTAATGACCCCATAGTTTCTTCCATCATCCATGCATCAATTTTTCTGTAACAAATTCTCTCTTTTAAATACTTAAAATAATTTCTGGGGGCGCCTGGGTGGCTCAGTGGGTTAAAGCCTCTGCCTTCGGCTCAAGTCATGATCCCAGGGTCCTGGGATCAAGCCCCACAATGGGCTGTCTGCTCAGCTTCCTCCTCTCTCTCTGCCTCCCTCTCCGCCTACTTGTGATCTCCGTCTGTCAAATAAATAAATAAAATCTTTAATAAAAAAATAATTTCTGTTTTTATTAGACTTTGGTAAATAGAGATATTGATCACAAATGCCATCTGAATTAATGCACATTCATTAACTTTATCTTCCACTGCTTAGGGTGGCTCTATTTTCAAATTATATGATTATACTATTAATTATTTTAGTATGATTATTTTATTTATTGAATTGACAATCAGTGAAAACAGGTGGAGCAGTAAGAATACTGGTGCTGTAAATTGAGAGTTGCACCCAATTTACAGATTCCACATCAATTGGAATATTAGGTACTGTGGAAATAAAAAGAGAAATTTGTTGATGGGTGTTGTCTATACCTCTTGCCTTGTGAAATCCAGACAAGGTATTTAATGTTTACAACATATCGTTTTCATCAATAGATATTTCCTAAGGATTTAAATGTTCTTTTTAGACTTTAGAAAATGCTGTGGAAATAACTAGTGGGAGAGGAGAACAAGCAGATGTGAAGGATTAAAACATATTGTGTATGACTGGAACTGTACTAAAGATGAACATTCTTTGGGTGCCTGGGTGGCTCAGTGGGTTAAAGCCTCTGCCTTCAGCTCAGGTTGTGATACTAGGGTACTGGGATTAAGCCCCACATTGGACTTTCTGCTCAGCAGGGAGCCTGCTTCTCTTCCTCTCTCTCTGCCTGCCTCTCTGCCTACCTGTGGTTTCTGTCTGTCAAATAAAATAAAATCTTAAAAAAAAAAAAAAGATGAACATTCTTAATATGGTAGAAGTAGGGAGGAGGGATGTTAATCGTGTAGTCAAGGCATCTTGATTTCAGCTCTCACAGATACTCCAACATGAGCAGGGAGCCAAGAGGAAACAGGCCTTTTTCACTCACTGTTTGACTGGTACTGACAACACCAGCAACATGGCTCTGAAGATTAGAGGCATGTTAGAGGTACTAAAAAATGTCATAATGCTAGTCTACCCACATCTCTTTTAATCATTTTCTCATGAGTAAAAAATGATAAACAGGTTTAATTTAATGTAATGAAAAAGCAGTTTCAGCTTAAAATATTTTTATTTTGAAGCCATATGTGCTCATTAAATGCATACAAATAGGAAGAAGAAAAATCATTCTTAGCACCATACCAGCTACTATTAATAATTTAGTGTTTTAGCTATAGATAGTTCTAGTGTTTTAAACATGTAACACAGATGTCCTTGACTTTAACAACAAATGAGGTTACAATTTTTCTTTCTTTGAACTTTTCATTGAAAAGTATATAGGACCACTTAAAAGAAATTAAAAAAAATAAAAATTAAAAAAAGAAATGTATATAGGATGAAAGTGAAACTAGTATGCAGATCAATGAATTTTCACAAAGTGAACACAACCATAACCAGCAATCATGTAAAAAAACAAAAACAAAAACAGGATATTCACAGAACCCCAGAAGCTCTGTTTACTTGTAGTATCTACAACCCTCTTCCCTTGCAAGGAGAAACATTATTGTGACTTCAACATCCTAGATTGTTTTTGCCTATTGTTATATTTTATGTACATGGAATCATATTGTATGTATTCTTGTGCTTGACATCTTTCTTTCAGCATTGTTTGTTTGGTTTTGTATTTTTGCAAGTAGTTGTAGTTTTTCATTCTTACTGCTACAGTCAGCTGTGTGAATATGCAATAATTATTTATTCTCTTGTTAATGGGGATTTGGGCTATTTCATACAATGCTTTTATAAACACTCCAGTACACATCTTCTAGTGAATACATACATGCACACATTTAGATACTGCCAAACATTTTTCCACAGTAGTATACCAATTTACACCCCCCACCAGCAGCATATGAGAGTTTTGGTTTTGACATCCTGTCAACATTTGTTTTTTTTCTGTTTTGTTTTATTTTGTTTTGTTTCCTTTTAGTCACTCTGGTGGGCGTGTATTGGCACCACACTGTGGTATAATTTGCTCTTCTTTGATGACTAACAGAGGAAATCATGATTTTTCATGATTTACGTTGGCTGAGTGGATATCCTCTTTTGTTAATAGTCTGTTCAAACTTTTTGCACATTTTTTGTTATGTTTTCTTATTAATTCATAGTGTTCCTTATATGTTGTAGAAATGGGAATACCAAGAGGAACCCAATATGCCTTAGAGCTCCGGATACAGTCCTTGCTCCTATTATTTAGCAGAATTCTGTTCTTTGCGAAAATCAGAGCCAATTATAAGAGCTCCTTTCTTTGAATGTTTGTTTTTAGGCATGAAAAGTTCAGAATGACCAAATGGTAGTCATAGCTTTATTTTAGCAGAATACTCAATGTGTCCATGATGGAAGCATTGGCCACCATTCCCACCTCCCTTCCATTTCCACTGTTTCAGGATCTCTGTCCCCATGAAGGCTAAAGTCGCAGGAATAGAAAGTAGAAATTTCCTACATGAGTCCTTGAGAGTGATGGTGAGTGGAGAAACTTGTATATTTTAGTTATTGATCCTACAGTACTATGTAAAGATCATTGGCTTAAGATATACACTACTTCTTGGAGGGCAGTGACTATAACTTGAGGATGCTGTTCCCAAACTAAAGCCATAGCTGAACCCACAAGAGTGTTATAATGCTCAGCATGACTATATGAATTTTGAGTTTGGTAGAATCAGTGAGTCCTCTGATAAGTACCCATGTTTGCACTTCTTTAGGTAGAAGACGGGATCCCTAGTATGATGCACTCATTATTTAGGCACCTCCTGTTGATCAGTTGGGCACATCAGGTCATCTGTAAACCCTGGGATAGCAATGCTAACATAAACCCATAGACCCATATCTAAGATTTCTCTCTCTCTCTCTCTCTCTCTCTCTCATCCTCTTTCCAATCTTTTGGCCTTTGTATGACTTCCATCTCAAAATATGATATATCTGAAAACAGAGGTTAGCTGACTTCCATTGAATGAGACATCTTTTCTATTTGGTTGCTTATTTTCTCTTCACTAGTGGCTGTTAACTGGCAGGCATTGATATGGAAGTTCTGCACATTTTATGCCCACTCTCTTATCTACATTCACACACATTTTCCCCAGATAGTCATGTCTCTGATCTTCCATATTGTTCTTTTGATCCCTTCCGAATGAACAGTATCAGGGGTGAGAACACTTGTTATATAAAGAACCAGATAATGAGTCTTTACAGGCCATAGTAGTTCCTCCTGCAACTACTCAACTTCTACCACAGTACCCCAAAAGCAGTTATAGGCAATATGTAAGTAAATGAGTGTGGTTGTATTCTAATATAACTTTATTTATAAAACAGACATCAGGCTGGATTTGGCCCAAAGGCTTTGCTTTGTAGACCCCAGAACCATTGGATATTGCCCAAGCATCCATTCCTACTTCAGAGGCGACCCTTCTTTCTCCATACAAAAGAGATGAAGTATACTGCTCAAAACTCTGCCTACTGGGGAAGTTGCCTCTCACCATGGACAGACTTTGAGTGGGCCTGTTGTGTGCCCCATTCTGTTTTCAGCTTATACCTATGCAGATATTTAACACAAATGTGAACTGTACCCAAAATTGCACTGCCTCATCAGCTGACTATAGAAAAAAATCCCAAAGGATGGGTAGATATATACACTTGATCTTAGCCAAAAGGCTGAGAAGCAATTGGAGATATCTGTATCTATATCTATCTATATATACCTATATATATATATATATATATATATATATATGCACACATACATACATATATATGTGTGGATATGTATATATACACACATGTGCACACACACATACACATGAAGTTGATAGAGAAGTACTGACTGCAAGAGATAGATGGTAAGGGGTCTAGGCCACAAGTTTGTAGAGGTTATTTGAGCCATTGAGAGCATCTTGGGCTTTATCCAAAATGTACCATTATCATGATAAGTTGCTACTTTGCTCACCTGGCATTGAGCCTTGGGGGACTTGACAATACATAGTTATTAATAGGAAGCTCTGGTTGCATAATCACTTGATGCCCATGGACTGTTAGTCTTTATTTGGGTCTAGCTACACTATTGGATCTACTTTTCAAATGACAAGTAGTTTTCTGTTCTTTTGTGTTCTTGCTCCAGAAACCTAGAGTCTTAACTTTTACTCTTTTTTTTTTTTTTAAAGATTTTATTTATTTTACACACAGAGAGATCACAAGTAGGCAGAGAGGCAGGCAGAGAGAGAGAGGCAGAAGCAGGCTCCCTGCTGAGCAGAGAACCCGCTGCAGGTCTCAATCCCAGGACCCTGAGGTCATGACCTGGGCTGAAGGCAGAGGCTTAACCCACTGAGCCACCCACGTGCCCCTTAACTTTGACTCTTTTTTGAGGCTTCTCAGACATGCCATGAATTGTTATCTACTATGGATACTTTCAGTAGTGTTGGATCTGTCATATTGCCCAAGAATCAGGGCAATTTGTACCAATCCTGAGTATGCTATAGAGTCCTTGCCTCCTCTGGACCCCATTCAAACTTGACATCCTTCAGAGTCACCTGGTAATTAAGACAGGGCAACATTTCTAAGGCAGTTTGAACTATCTCAGGAATTCAGGGAGTCCTTCTAGGTGCTATTCTTCTTAGTGGTAGATGGGACAACAATGCCAGATACAATATATTTTATCTTATTTTATCTTAGAAAGGATATTCTGGATGTCCTTGAACACTCAACTCCTAAAAATTTTTTTGCTGTGGTAGGCTCTGGAAACTTTGTAGAATTTATATCCACTCCCTGCACATATGTGTTTCAGCATTATATCCAGGGTATTTTCTACTTCTTGATCACCTGATATAATTAGCACAGCACCATCAGTGTAGAGGATCAGCATGGTGTTGCATGGAATATCTAGACAATGAAGGTCTCTTCAGACTGTATTGTAATAGAAAGCACATGTTAATATAGACTTGGAGCAATATATAGAATGTGTACTGCTGGCTTTTCCAGGTGAATATGAACTGTTTATATTTCTGTAATGACAAGAACTGACAAGAACACAAGTATCAGATCAACTGTTATATGGTGAGTGTGAGAGACTATTCATCTGTTTAAGTAAAGTCACACATCAGCACAATACCTCCAACAAGGGCTCCTACCACTCAGCCCACTGTCATTTGCCAGGATTTCTTCTAACATTGTTCTTCCTACCTAGTTGTTGCTATTATATAAGGATGCCATATTTTTATAAAGTTGTTTTTATTTTTTTAAATTTTATTTATTTTTTTAAAGATTTTATTTATTCATTTGACAGACAGATCACAAGTAGGCAGAGAGGCAGGCAGAAAGAGAGGGAGAAGCAGGCTCCCTGCTGAGCAGAGAGCCCGATGCCGGGCTCGATCCCAGGACCTTGAGATCATGGCCTGAGCCGAAGGTAGTGGCTTAACCCACTGAGCCACCCAGGCACCCCTAAAGTTATTTTTAATATGGCCACTTAACTGACCTCTTCTATAAACCTACTGGATTTTTAGTTAATTCCTTTGAAGTTTTAGATATTCCATCCTATCCTTTTTTTTAATCTTTTGCAAATAATATCTCATCTATTCCTTTCATGTATGTGTTTGTGTATGTGTGTTTCCTGTCCTCTAGTATTTGCAGAATGACTAAAACATTAGTGAATAATGGTAATTGTAGGTGCCCTTGGATCATTCTGTACTTTAAAGGAAGTGATGTTTCATCAGTAAATATGATATTGGCTCTTGATGTGAAACAGACACTCTATGTCAGATTGATACAATATGATTTTATGGATAGTTATGAGAAAGTTCAACAGAAGATAATTAATTTGGGAATTTAATGCCTTTCAGAGGAATTTTTATTACTAATTTCCTTGTAGTAATGGTATATCATAGGAAAAGATTTCCCACTATTGAGCCAACTTCCCCTTCTTGAGATAAATTATACTATGCCAAATGGTGCATTATTCTTTCAAAACTGCTGTTAAATTATATTCATTAATATTTAGGAATTTGTATCAATAACATATATATAGTTGACTTTTTTGCTTTTTTAAAACTTTTGGTGCAGAATATATTTAACTTTGTTCTCCAAGCATTTATGTAGCATGTTCCTTACAATTTGAAATAATTTACTGATAAAACTCTTGGGATTTAGAATGTTTGAGAATCAGGGTGCCTGGGTGAGTTAGTCAGTTAAGTGTCTGCCATTGGCTAAGGTCATGATGCCAGAATCCTGGGTTCGAGCCCATCAGACTCTGCTCAACAGGAGCTTGTTTCTCTCTCTCCCTGCCGCTCCCCCTGCTTTTCTCTCTCTCTCTATCTCTGTCAAATAAATTTAAAAAATCTATATAAAAAAGAATGTTTGAGAATTTATCAGAGTATATCTTATCCATAATTCTGTTCTAATACCAGAAATGTTTGTAATTTCAATAAAATTACACTTCTAGACCTTAAAATGTATTCATAGGTCTTAGAATTAAAAAAAATCTTAAAGTTTGCTAAACTTTAAAAAAATCAGAGAATGAGATAGTTAGGTATTCTGGTTTTGTTTATTTGTACTTTCATTTCTCCCTTGATAGTATTTTTTAGAGTTTTTAGTTTTGCTCTTTTCTAAGAAGAAACATGTTTTAAATTTATGAATTTCATTTGTTTTTCTTGAATTCGTGTATTTATTTCATTATGCTTTTTTAAAAATTGCTTTTATTTGAGTATAGTTGACACACAATGTTACATTAGTTCCCCTATACAGCATGGTGATTCAACATCTCTATGCATTATGTTATGCTCACCATAGTGTAGCTACCATCTGTCACCATACAACACTATTACAATATCATTGACTGTATTCTCCAGGCCCTACCTTTTATTCCTGTGACTTATCCATTTTATAACTGGATGCTTACATCTCCCACTCCACTTCACTCATTTTTCTCACCCCCCTTATTCCCCTTCCCTCTAGCAACCATCAGTTTGTTCTCTGTATTAATGGGTCTGATTCTACTTTTTGTTTGTGTGTTGTTTTGTTTTTTAGATTCTTCAAATGAGTGAAATCATATGACATTTGTCTTTCCCAGTATGAATTATTTGACTGAGTATAATACCCTCTTCATCCAACATGTTGTCACAAAATGATAAGATTTCATCCTTCTTTATGGCTGCATATATTTCTCTGTGTGTACACTTGGGTGTACACTTGTGTACATTTGGGTGTTTGTGTACACACATCTTTATCCATCTGCCACTTAATGGCACTTAAGTTGCTTCCATATCTTGGCTACTGTAAATGATGCTGTAATAAACATAGGGTTGCAGGGCACCTGGGTGGTTCAGTTGGTTAAGTGTCTGCCTTTGGCTCAAGTCATGATCTCAGGGTCCTGGGATTGAGCCCCGCATCAGGCTCCCTGCTCACTGAGGAGCCTGATTCTCCCTCTTTCTCTGCCACTCCCTCTACTTTTGCTCTCTCTCTCTCTCTCTATCAAATAAATAAATAAAACCTTAAAAAAATAAACATAGGGTTGCATATATCTTTTCAAGTTAGTGTTTTTGTTTTCTTTCTACCCAGTAGTGGAATTATCATATCTTATGATTTTCATGTATTTAGTTACCCCTTTTATAAACTCTAGATTTTAGTGCTTTTCTCTGTTTAAGTACTAAACATGAAGTTTTGTACTCTTTCCTCATCTTCTGTGCATAATGTATAGATAATTCAATGCATGAACTTCCACACTGACCTCATTTTTTCTTTTGCCCCCAAGTGAACGGCACAACTGAATTATACTCTGTAGTCTGTACAACCGCTCCATGAATAAGTATGACTGTCCTTTTTTATATATGGGAAAACTGAGGCTGAAAGAAGTTAAATGACTTATTTGAAGTCATTCATGTAGTTGGCTCAAATGTATAGCATGTATATGTCTACCTACATACCTGCCTCAAGAAATAAATCCCTCTCTTTGTCAATTTCAGTATCTATTACAAATGCATTTTGTTATCTGATACTAAATATTTTTCACCCCAATTACTTATCAGTTATATGTATATTCTATATTCTATATATTCTATATTTAATTATTTGTTAGGCTCTAACAATTTTAATCAATTAAAAAGTCATAAATAAGTGGGATGGAAAAAATTATGTCTGGGTCTTCAAATAAGGGAGAAACCATTGCCTGCAGATTCATAGCCAGGGGCCTTGGGGAGAATTAATTGCTCCTGAGAAATTCAACGACTCTTGTTCAAAACTACTAATATGAAGAAAACCACTAAGGAAACTTCAGGTAAGTAATTTTTTTTTTAAAGATTTTATTTATTTATCCAAGAGAGAGAGGGAGAGAGAGTGAGCACAGGCAGACAGAATGGCAGGCAGAGGCAGAGGGAGAAGCAGGCTCCCTGCAGAGCAAGGAGCCCGATGTGGGACTCGATCCCAGGATGCTGGGATCATGACCTGAGCCGAAGGCAGCTGCTTAACCAACTGAGCCACCCAGGCGTCCCAGGTAAGTAATTTTGAAACAAAACTCAAAGACTAAGAATGCAAAGAACTTGATTTATTATTATATTATTTGTTATCCTGATATCAAATATACTTCTACTTGGCTGACTGGAAATACTTGCTTTCACAAATTCAACATGAAATGTGGTATCAGAAAGTTTTTAGAAATGAAGGTGTCTGCTTGTATGATTATTTCTTAGTGTATATTATCCAATAGAGTATAGCAATGTTTGTATGGAATAATATGATCATTTTGACTTGAAATATGATAAATCTAAAAGTGAATATTGAAATCTTAAATAATGATAAGTGGTGAAAGTCAACATATATGACATAATTTCACCTTATTTAATATATATATTAAGAATGTTACCTAAGGCAACTATCAGAACTTCACTTTTATGTTAGATTAAGTATATATTTAATTGTGTGAATTACTTCTGGCTTTCTTGCTCCCCCATCTCCACTATTTCCTGCTTGTCCTGGCAATACCATAAAGGCCATGAGACTTCTTCTTTCTCGGAGATACTCGAGCTAGAAGGGAATGGAAAAGCATTGAAAAGTGATGTTGCTGTCCACAAAGGAGCTTCCTCCACACTCTTTCAGGGGAGGAATGAAGAAAGCAGAGGAGAAAATCTTTAATCCTTCTAACTGCTAGGGAGCATAATCTTGTCTCTGGTCCAACAAGTCATGTGTTTTGAGCTTTTCTTATTTGGAATTGCAACAGTACATTTTAATTCCACTTGATCTGTCGAGGTGGCTTTGATAGCAATTAAAAACATCCACTGGATGCTGTGCCTGTTCCCCAGAGAGATATCTGTGGCCTTGAGAATGCTCACCAGCTGCAGCCTTGAAGTGTCCATCTGCTGACTGACTGAGGGAGGTCTTCAGGAGCTCCCCACACTTCAACTTAAAGCAGGAAGGGTGTGTTCCACTGACAGAAACATAGGACCTATTGGTACCTACATATCTGCCTCAAGAAATAAATCCCTCTCAGACAAGGGACACATGTGTGAATATGTGCCCTTTAGCCTGCCTGGTTCCAGGAAAGAATGGGCAAGAGGGAAGGACCCATAGCTCTGAATTAGAAGCACACCCTCATCCTCTGCTATGCTCTCCGTGATTCGTTTTTTGGAAAACAGTCATGGAAATATGAAAGTCACAACAAACATTTCCCAATTGGTACTCTTCTCCCCTCCTCTTAAGCTTTTGTCCATCAAGGAGAAAAAAATGTTTCTTGGTTTTGCAGAAATTGCATACTTCTCTCTGCAGAAGGCAAATGCCAGGAGGCATAAAATGTAACCCTTTTTGTTCATAGCATCCGACAGAGCTAGAGATTACCATAACATAAATAAGTCAACCCTAAATTCTTGGAAACTGGATTCTGATACCTCTTAGTGATTTACAAATCACTTTTCACACAGGGAGGAGATGAACAGTGATTGAGAGAGTATACATCTTAGCATCAGACCCGGGTTTTACTCTAACCCTACCACTTACGTGGGCTGTTTCTTAACCTTTCTAAGCCTGTTTTCTGAGTAGAAATGAGGATTATAACTTACTGTGAAGATGAAATGAGATTTTATATAAACTTTTAGATCCTGCATTCAACATTTATATGTTAATGCCCAGGAAACACCAAGCATTTGTCTCAGTACTTGAGATGTACTAATGAACAACACAGTCGCAAACTGTACTTAATTATGCTCACTATCTAGCTCAGTTGTGGGTATCACTTAAGCCCATATTAGTCAAAACTTTAGTTGTAGGTGACATGCAGCCATCATTAACTCATGTGAAAATGGGGGGGGGGTGTTCATCAGATTATTGTGAAGAAATAAGCAGGGTTGTCCAGTTTACAATCCTGGAAGCTCAGGTTGCCTGGCTGTAAACAGGTGAGGCTGTGCTCAAATTCAGTTTTCCACTGGGTGGTGGGTGAGCTGGATTCTTTTTTCTATAGCCTAAATCCCCATTTCCTATAAAGGTGTTAGCAGCTGGCCTTCTCAGATTATAGAAGGCTGGCCTTGGGCTCTGAGTGCTAGGCACTTTAGCCTTTAATATTTATTCTCTATACAAGACTGTTTCTATGCTTGCAAGTACTCAGCATTCTTCTGGGGTGCCTGGATGGCTCAGTTGGTTAAATGTCTGACTCTTGATTTCAGCTCAGGTCATAATCTTGGGATCGGGAGATTGAGCCCCATCCCGGACTCTTGCTCAGTGTGGAGTTTACTTGTCCTTCTCCCTCCACCCTTTCCCCTGCTTGCTTCTCTCTCTGTCTCTCAAATAATTAAATAAAATATTAGGGGAAAAAAAAGAAGTCAACATTCTTCTCCTGGAAAATGGATCTTCAGTGTCCAGCACCATGTCTTCTATATATATTTCCACTGGATAATAAGAGAGAAAGGGGTCACATGCCTCCTCTTATAAAGTACCTTCCAGTTTTCCTAATTAAATATCTTCTCCCAAAACACATGAAGTTGTAATTTATTAGCTTTCACCCGACTTACTACACTTACATTACCCATCCACAGAAAGGGCAGGGGTAGAGTCAGCCTCATGCATGACTGGATGCAGGGCCTCTATATTTTTCCCTTCATGATTACATTATTTTCTCATATTACTTCTCTCTGTCTCATAGTTTCATCTTCTAAGGCCCTAGTTGCCTATTTGAGTCTGAAACCATGGCTGTAAGCAACACCAGGCTTTTATCACTAGAATGTTATATCAAAATGTGAGGACAGGGTCCTTTCCCATTATTCTGGTTATAATGAAAAGCTGTGAAAAGACATTGGGGCCGAACTTGGGTTATGTGCTCGTACCTGGATATAGACTACTTTAGGTCCTCATTCAACAAATGCTAAGTGCCTGTCATGTCCAGATGTTGTGCTAGGGCCTGGATATATAAATAAAAATAATTAGGGTTGCTGTCTTCAAGTAACCTATCACCTAGTTAGAAAAGAAATGGTGTCATTCATTGTATATCAACAGTATTCTGGGCTGTCTTGTGTTAAAGGATTCTTGGAATAGCTTTATTAGCACCTTTTGATAGAAAACTAAGGTAAGGTTTTGAGTGAATCCATCACTAATGACTACTTATTGAGTACCTATGATGTGCTAGGCAAGGTTCTTAGCTGTGGGGACCAGAGGTTAACAGAGAGATTAAATAACTTACTTCAGTTATATTTAGTGTTTTTTTTCCACATGACCCTTCTTAACACCATGGTTTTTGTTATTATTTAGAACAGACATAATTAATCATGCTATCCAACATGAAAATGCAGTTGCTGTGGAAACACTAGAGCAAATGGCAGAGCTATGACTTGAACCCTAATTTGTTTGGTTCAGCCACACTGTGAGTCCCTCTATTACCATCTGTCCTCCAGAAGGGCTTTAATAAGAGTCATTCATACTGTGTACATGCTAACATACTGTGTACTGCTAACATCTTTTGGAACACACCTTTAGGTCAATCATGAAAAAAACAAACTCTATTTAGAGTGAAGATCTGGGGCAAGCTTTTTTCATTATGAATATCAATTCAAAGTAGCTATTCTTATTACAATGTATTCTCTCTCTCTCTCTTTTTTTTTAAACTAATTCAAGGTCACTTTGAGGCTGAGATAAAAATTCAGTTCCCTGAAATTTCACTTCTAAATCTTGACAACCCCCCCACTTCACCCCTTGCCCAGCTCCATGTAGAGAACCTAGTGCTTAAATATATAACAGTGGGGAGAGGAATAAGTGAAACTGGGGAGGTTTCTGTTCTCTTTTACCAGAGAAGAGGAGTAGAAAGATGAAAGACTTAATTAAAAAGATTACAAAGAGATTTTTTTAAGTGGGTTTTATCATTGGATTTGGCATTGAGATAAGAGTAAAGAAGCAATATAGCTATGACCTAACAAAGAAAAATCCATTAAGAATAGGTTCAGCACAAAGACACCTTTTCAGAGGATGTGATTATAAGCAGTAGAAACATGTTTATATATATATATGTTATATTGTCCAGTTGTCTGCTATCAATTTCAAGGACTCAAGCTGTCTAAATCACTTTTTCAGAACACAGGGTGGGTATAAATAAGTGAATCAACTATGACACAAGGATTAAACAAGAGTTCCTTGGCAGGTTTATGAAAACATTTAGGTGCCATTTTCTTTTCATCCCATCTTCGATTCAAAAACAGCACAGAACTGCACATGCTAATATGTCATGCTGTGTGCTCTTATATTGGCATTGAGTCTTTTGATACCTTCAGAAAACAAAAATCCCAGAACTCTGTTGTTGCCATGGCAACTGCATTTTAAAAAGGTGAAGTTTCCAGTTTGATAGAGCTGAAAGGCTATTAACGTCAGGTCTCAATGATACTGAAGCCGTAGTGTAGGGAGGAGTCAACATAACACAGACACTTAGCTTGACCCCACCCAGCATTCATTTTGCTGCTGGAATAAGATTTAAAAAGCCAATAAAATAGGTTATTAAAATGGTAATTATTCTATAATCTACCATCATCTAACACTAACACTGAAAATAGGATTGAAATTCTAATCCAGTGACAACCTTGAGGAAGTATTAGAATCAGAACCAAAATCCTTTTCCTAAGAAATTTCATTTCATCAGATCTCATAGTGGTTTTATAAAAAACACAATATGTATGCTTAATGCTCCCTTCTATTATGTGCTCCAAGCTCCACAAAGACTTTTGGATAAAGCTTGAATATAGAAAGAAAAGGAAGCAGAAATATTCTCTAAAAGAGAAATATTCTCTGGTCTGGGGGGGGTTGGGGGAGACATTTTAATTGAACACAGTGAATTAGTTTGCTAGGGCTGCTATAAAAGCACGATAGACTAGGGGATTTAAACAACAGAAATTTATTGTCTCACAGTTCTGGAGGCTGGGAAGTCCAAGAATCAAAGTGTCAGCAAGATTGGTGCCTTCTGAGGGCTATGACAGAGAATGTGTTTAATGTCTCTCTTGTAGCTTCTAATGGTTTGCTGGCAACATTTGGCATTCCTTGGCTTGTAGACGTATCACCCTGATCTCTTTTGTTCACATGGCATTCTGTGTGTGTGTGTGTGTGTGTGTGTGTGTGTGTACTTAGATGTGCATACACAGACCTGTGACCAAATGTCTCCTTTTTACAAGGACACCAGTCATATAGGGTCAAAAATGCTCCAATCCTGGAGTACAAGTCCGAACATTTCTGTCTGAAGCATTTGGATATTGGAATAACCAAAGAAAATATAATACTGTCAAGCCCTGGATGGAACAATGCTTTACTCTTCAGAGAACAGAGATGGAGCAAGATGAACTTTAATAGTGGTATGGGTCCCCTGTGGCCAGCAGTTCCCTCCCATCAGCCCCATATGACCTGTATACAAGCTCCGGTACAACTACAGAAGATCTTCTCCCTGCAGGGGACAGATAGTGTAGTGGTGTGGGCTAGGTGCCACGTGACACACATGCTGGAGCAGAACAAGGAAATACACACTGAGTCTGAAATAGGGAAAGATAGTTTCCCACGGGAAGATAAGCCCAGCACAGTTATGTGGGCTCTTTTTTTTTTTTCCCTATTTAAAATGTGGCCATTTAAAAATATAAACTGTTCATAGCTCATTGGCTATTTAGAGAAAAAAACAAAAACACAGGTGGTGTTCAGACCTCTGATTTATACTATAGCAGGTGGTACATACAAAACCTACTGTAACTTTCAGAGTTAAATTGACCTATTTCAATGGATTATAAAGCATTGTATTATAAGGAAATTTAAAATGGGTCCAAGACTGAACTGTTGATCAGAGTTGGACCCCAGGTCCAAGCAGAAGACAGAAGGGACAGCTTGAGCTATGGCACAAGAAGCTTTCCACTGGAACTGAGACCCAGGACAACTTGCTTTGGGGAGATTCAGAGGCACCACACCATGGAGACACGTGCAGGAGGTAGAGCCCTCTTGATGGGATTAGTGCCCTTATAAGAGAGTGCCCTTGCTCTCCCACTCTCTGCTCTCTGCCGTGTAACAATACAAAGATACTTTGCAGATACAAGCCATTTGCAGACAAGGGAGAAAGCCCTCAGTAGACACTGCAGATGCTGGCCCCTTGATCTTGGATTTGCAGTCCCCTGAAATATGAGAAATGAATGTTTGTTGTTTAAGCCACCCAGTCTGTGATCATTTGTTAGACCAGCCTGAGCTGACTCAGACACCTCACTATCCACCATCAAAATAGCTGTCATTCTCAGCCATGCGGCAGTAAAGCCAGTTTGTTGCATTTAAAATGTGTAGGTTGGAAACTGTTTTCCTGTGGGTGATTAACTACTAAGTGAACTGAGAATAGTTGAAGGTCATATTTCAAAAGCACTCCAAAGCCTCAGAAAACAGCAGCCATGCCCCCACTTGATAACTTTGTTTATGAAAGGAACCATAAAGATCTGGTATAGTAGAGATTTCAGTCATTATATATATATTAGAATTTTTGCTGCACAAGGGTGTACACAGTCACCTTTGCAGATACAGGGATACAGCTGCTTCTGGTAGCAGACATTCTTCCATGCGACCTGGTGCTGGCGTTGACATCGTGCACTACTCCTACCCCCCGTTACAACTAGATCCTTTCTGGTGGCTCTGTGGTGTGTAGGGACATGGGGAGAAGGAGGCAAAGAGGCAGCATTGGTTGCAGAGCTTCCCACCCAATAGATTATCAATACATCTTTCTTTATTCTGATAAAGATCAGCAGCAGCGTGTGTAACTCATCAGATGGTGCTGTTTCCCGAAGTGGGTGATAGAGAACATATTCGCTTTCCTTTTCTGTTACCTAATGTCATTGAAATTTATTTGGTCACAGTTATTTTTTTCCATCAAGAGTTATCAAAATCATACAGAACACATGTAAGGAAATATTGAATAACCAAAAACCATAGCCCACCAATGGCCAAGGTTTTTACTTTGTTTTTGTTGCAATATTCTTTTAGATGTTAATGTACCATGGCCTTATAAAGGTAAATGGCTCCAGGATTTTAGCAGGACAGTTAAAAATCTAAGGGCAAGAAACTAGGTGTTTTCTTGCTAAAATCAGTAACATGGCAAGAATTTGCACCCTCAGTTGTCCTATTTAGTATTGTACTGAAGCCTTAGCTAATGCAATTGTTTTCCCATATACCAGTAATGGAAAATTGGAACTTGAAATTAAGACCACAATTCCATTTACATTAATAGCAAAAAATGAAATATTTAGGTATAAACTTACCAAAATATCCAAAAGAACTATATGAAGAAAATGATAAAACTGATAAATTAATATTTAAATAAATGGAGATATATTCCATGTGCACCGATAGGAAGACTCAGTATTGTCTCACTATCAGTTCTTCTCTGCCTGATCTATAGACTCAATGTAATCCCAATCAAAATCTCAGCATGTAACTTTTGGATATCAATAAACTGATTCTAACACTTTTGCAGAAAGGCAAAAGAATTAAAACAGCCAGTGTAGTATTGAAGGAGAAAAACTAAGTTGGGTATGGACACTCCATGACTTAAAGACTTACTAGAAAGGTACATAATCCAGGGGCGCCTGGGAGGCTCAGTGGGTTAAGCCTCTGCCTTCAGCTCAGGTCATGCTCTCAGGGTCCTGGGATCGAGCCCCGCGTTGGGCTCTCTGCTTGGCAGGGAGCCTGCTTCCCCTCTCTCTCTGCCTACTTGTGATCTCTCTCTCTGTCAAATAAATAAATAGAATAGAGAGCTCAGAGATCGACACAAATACAATCAAATGATCTTTAAGAAGAGGGCAAAGGCAATTTCTAGAAAGAAAAGATAGCCTTTTAAACAAATGATTCTGAGACAACTGGACATGCACATTAAAAAAAAAACATGAATGTAGGTACAGACTTCACATCTTTTGTAAAAAGTAACTCAAAATGGAAAATATACCAAATAAAGGGAAAAACTGTAAAACTCCCCCAATATAACATAGGAAAAAAAAATAGGTGACCTTTGGTTTGGTGATAACTTTTTAGATTCAACACCAAAAATATGATCCATGAAAGAAAAATTAAGAAGTCAGACTTCATTCAAATTAAGGACTGTTCTGCAAAAATCAATGAAAAGAGAATCCACAGACTAGGAGTAAATATTTGTAAAACATATTTAGTAAAGGACAGATACCTAAAATATACAAAGAACTCTTGAGATTCAATAATAAGAAAATAACCCAATTAAAAAATAGAAAAGTTCTAACTAGGTGTCTCACCAAAGAAGGTATACAGGTGACAAATGAGGGTATGAAAAGATACTCAAGATCATACGTCATGAGGAAATTGCAAATTAAAACAAGATATCATTACAAGCCTATTAGAATGGACAAAATTCAAAACACTGATAACGCTAAATACTGGTCAGAATGTGAAGCAAAAGCAGCTCTCATTCATTGCTTATGGGAGCATAGTATGGTACAATCACTTTGGAAGATAGTTTGGCTGTTTCTTACAAAACTAAATATACTCTTACCATGTGATCCAGCAGTTATGCTCTTCTGGTATTTACTCAGAGGAGTTGAAAATCATGCCCACACAAAAACCTGCCTGTGGATGTTTAGCAACTTTATTCATAATTGCCCAAATTTGGAAGCAACCCCGGTTTTCTTCAGTAGATGACTGGATAAATAAACTGTGATACATTCAAAAATTGGATATTATTCAGCACTAAAAAATTATCAAGCCTTGAAAAGACATAGAAGCACCTTAATGTATATTACTGACTGCAAGAAGCCAATCTGAAACCATATGATATTCTGGAAATGGCAAAAGTATGGAAACGGTAAAAAGATCAGTGGTTGCCAGGGTTTGGCAAGGGATAGGGTGAGGGGTGGACGGGTTGGTGATGGATGAATAAGTGGAATTCAGGGCAGTGAAACTGTACTGTATGATTCCACAGTGGTGGAAGCATATAGTTACAAATTTGTCAAAAGCCATAAAATAAAAACAAAAGACTGAACTGTAAACTAGGAGCTTTAGTTAATAACAGTGTATCAATATTGGCTAACAGTTCTAACAAATGGACCATACCAATGCAAGATGTTAACAGGGAAAACTCAGGGGTGGAAGGAGAGTAAGCAGTTATACGGGAACTCTTTTACTTTCTCTCAAGTTTTCTGCAAATCTAGAACTACTAAGAAAACTAAGTCTGTTGTTACTATTTTTATTATATTATGTTAGTCACCATAGAGTACTTTATTTGTATTTGATGTCCTGTTCCATGATTCATTGTTTGCGTATAACACCCAGTGCTCCATGCAACACATGCTCTCCTCAATACTCATCACCGGGCTCACCCATTCCCCCCACCCACCTCCCCTCTAAAACCCTCAGTTTGTTTCCCGGAGACCATAGTCTCTCATGGTTTGTCTCCCCCTCTGATAACCCCCTTCATTTTTCCCTTCCTTCTCCTAATGTCTTCCAAGCTATTCCTTATGTTCCACAAATAAGTCAGGCAGAGAAAGTCAATTATCATATGGCTTCACTTATTTGTGGAACATAAATCTATTACTTTTTTTAAATCCAAAGGCAAAAATACAGGGACCAGTAGATACATTCTGTCTATAGATAAGAAAACCGACTTTTCCCTAGCCCACAGCACTGAATAGTTCTTTGTAACATTATAAAAGGAAGCCTGACGAGAAACACTGATTTTAAATATAAAGCTCTCATTCTTCAAGAAAAAGAGCTTATTTATTCATATTCTCAAAACATGCTTAACAATGAAGAGGATACACTCTAATGAAATCAACCAAAAGAAAATAATATTCATGATCAAATAATTTCCAGGTGAAAAATTATGAAAAAAAATTTTTAATTACAAAACTGGTACTTGTGTCTTGACCCTTGCTTTGCTGGGGAAAATTATGCTCAAGCTGTAGGCGCTTCAGTACTCAAGCTTCAGTACTCATTTGGTTGCCAGTACTTGAGTACTAAGGAACTTCAGTACTCATTTGGTTGCCACTTTTTAAGTTTGCACAAATATTAATATGAAATGCAACAACTATAGTCTTGTGAATGGTTAGTTTAAAGTGAGTGGAAATAGTCTGTCTTTAAAACAACGTGTTTCCTATCAAATGCTCATAATGACACCAAGGATTCCTAAGGGAGGTATTAACACTGATTTACGAATCTATATGACACTGCCTAGTAGAAAAATAAATCAAAAGATAACAGAAGTGTACTGCTGAAGAGATCATCCATCTAATGGCCCAATCAGGGCCCACTCCTTTTAAGATTCCTTCAGAATCTTCCTCACAGTGCCAGCCATCTTGTGGAAGTCTGAAAAGCATATATTAATTTAAGAAGCTGGAAACTGTGACAGTTCCATGAGCTGTATTTTATCTTAAAGTTATCTGTATGTATACACACACACATACACACACACAGAAAAAATTGATGGAACAGAACAAAAGCTGGGTAGATGGAGGCAGAAGAAAAGGAAGAATAAGCAGTTAATCATAACCACCTGCTAAAATGAAAGCAATCATTTCATATGCTACATTAGATACTTATTTATTAAACTGACCCTCATTTCTATTTTGAATAAAGTAGGCAATTCATGGATTGAAGATAGAATATAGTCTTATGATAGAGACATAAACTACTTTCACTTGCATAATATTTATTGGCTTTTTTTTCCTTTCCAGTGCAAGCATTAGCAATATTAGCGACAACTATGTTGTATATTTAATGTTTTCATGCTCTGATTTTGAGGGTTTTTTTTCTGTTAGAAAAATTGATTCATCTCTGTAGGTATCACTACATACCTGCTTCATTCTCAACATGTTACAGGCTGGGAAAAAAAATTACTGTGCTGTCCCCAATTTTTCTTTTTTTTATATTAATACCATGCCTTGAATTTGTGCTCAGGTGGAGCACAGGTGTCCCAAGAGCTATGGTTTTGCAAAACTCATTCAAATTGTCCTCAGTTCCTTCCAGGTAGGTGGAATCTGTCTTGGTTCTGACTCACTCCTGGCAGTAGGTATGGAGAAGAGGTGAAAGGTGATGGCAGTGTGACTCAAGGCTGCTCACATTTCTATCCTGTACTCTATTGTTTTCTTTCATTAACTGGTTGAGAGTTGAAACATGTATTTCTCTTTTCCTTTTATCACACTTCACTCTTCCTGGCTTAGAGTTTTATAAATACTGACTACTTAAGTAGAACCAAACTGGGGGGGCAGGGGAGTTACTGCTTTTGATTTTAGAAGGAATATCAATGACATATGCATTCCAAGTGAACTTCTTATTGTATTTCACATTTCTCCCTTCCTTTGAGTTTGACATACATTTTAGGTAGAGAAAGGCTTGTACACATACTAATTAAATAATTACCTCAATTGTCAGATGCTTCTAGGAACAAGATGCATAATTGGCTTTTCATGATATTATGAATATTTTTATAGTGCCTATTTTTATGAATTATAACAATGAGTCACTTTAGAGATTCTCAGTCACATATTTATGGGATTGTGGAGTCCTCACTGCCAGAGCCCCAGGGCTGGCTGCCGTAGACCTGTGACTCATGTAGGCTGCCTGCCTGGGGCAGTGTCTTTTGGTGTTCCCAAGGAACTTGTATCAGTAACTGCCCCAAGACCACCAGCCTCACTGTTCCACACCAATGGGCAGTGCCTGTCCAGGAGAAACATCATAGTCTGGTCAGCTGCCTCAGTGCAGAGTGTCAATGCTGGAGGGGGCAGGAGCCTGTGGAGGTATGGAAGGGTAGGATAGGAAGACAGAGCTTCCTGGCAGGCACTGGACTCTCCATCTTCTCAGTATCTAATGTTTCTTTTATGGCTTATGCACCCTTTACAAGTGTCCATGAAAGCTGAATAGTAACTGCTCTAAAATTGCATGCACTTTGTGGTGCTTATGGCTTCATCATTGTTTTGAATAATTTAATATGAAAGGTTCAGCCTGACTGAAAATGTATTCACATGCTAACAGGAAATACTATAATTACATCGATCAAAATTTTAAGGTAAGAATATTAAACTTCTTAAATATAATGTTAACCATAGTAAAGTTGAAGAGTTGTGAAAAATGATTTAGAATTTTTATCGCCTATTTATACAGATGTTTGGCATTGATGATGACTACCAAGCATTTGAAAAGATCTTCATTTTGTGTTGTTCCTGGGAAATGTTTGCAGATAGAAATTCAAGTTTCTCATGAAAATTTATGAAAAGAGTTTTTTGGAATTGTATAAATTTAATATTTAATATACTCCCTTACTCTGTGATTTCATTGATAATTATAAAACATAAAGAACTTAATAAGAAAAGTTTTGCTAAGTCTCATACTTCTCCACATTCCCTCGTTGTCCCATACAAATGATTTTTTGTGTGTGTGTGTACCGAGCTATGATAAAAGTTAGAAAGCACCTTTTTTAAGATTTTATTTATTTGAGAGAGCACAAGCCGGGGGGGGTGGGCAGAGGGAGAGGGAGAAGAAGACTCCCCACTGAGCATGGAGCCCAATGCGGAACTTGATCCCAGAACCCTGGGATCATGACCTAAGCTGAAGGCAGACGCTTAACAGACCGAGCCACCCAGTGTCCTGGAAATCACTTCTTTAAAAGCTCAGAATGCATATGGTGACTTACATAACATAATAGAAAATGAATTAAAAAAAAAAAAACCCTCAGAATGCAAGCATTATAAAGAGAACCAGAGGCTGTAAGCTATACAAAAAGGCAGCTATTTGAAATAATGGCTCATAGAGGAATCCCATGACTAAGTTCTAAGTATGATTCCCATCTCGTATCTTCTGCTCCTCTGTTGCTTCACAGTTCAGTGTACTGCGGACTCTGAACCAAGAAAGCCCTTGTTTCTATATCACAGTTTTATTTTTCCTATTTTGATGACCTAAAAATTTAATATAATATTTTCTGTCTGTAATGGTATATCTTTAGTAAAGTAATAAACATAACATTTAATAAACTTTTCTTTTCTAAATTACTGTCTGATAAAACAGTGGATTAAAAATTGAGGCACCAGCTTGCATGTATAAAAATATGACTTCATTTAAATCTTCAGACTTGAATTTAACTTAGGTTGGCAGCTCTCATTTCACTAATGATGGAGACCTTGGACTTGATATTGAAGAATTTTACTCACTTCCGGTTAGGAATAATCAACTGGGGATTTAAATTTGTCAATTCAGAATTACCTCCACCCTTTCAACCCTTCTTCTGTTTTACCCTCTCCTTGAGGTAGTTAAGGGCATTTAGTCTGTTACAGTCTGAGGTTGTGGCTGATCCTACGGTCTTGAATGTTGCACATTTGCCTCTACTGATTTGCTGCTGGTGATCATGATTGATGTCATGACCTCTGTGACAGGCATCACGTTGGGTTGCCAATAGCTGGTTCTCTTTGACTTCTGAGTTCCTGCATGACCACATTTCCTCACTGTTAGAGAAGTATTGACTGTGACAGTAATGAACCTTAAGCTTTGGGGCCTGTATTAGTTTATTGTTGTGTAACAAATAACTGCAAACTTAATGGCTTAACACAAAGATGTATTATCTCCCAGTTTCATGGGTCAGGAATCCAGCATGTTTTAGCTGGGTTCTCTGACAGTTTCCCAAGACTAAAATCAGGGTGTCAGTGGGGTGCATTCTTGGTAGAGCCTGCTAGGGAGGGATCTGCTCCGTGTTTCTTCAGGTTATTGGCAGAATTTGTTTCCTTGCAGTTCTATGACTGAGCACCTTGTTTCCTTGCTACTGCCTACAGGGACCTCTGTCAGGTCCAGGAGGCCAATCTCAGATCCTTGCCAAGGGCTTTCCTCCACAAAGGCCCTCTCCTGCTTTGAATCCCTAGGCCTTCTGGAGGGGCCCAGTCCACCACTTAATGAAGTGATTAGATAAGGTCCACCTGGTTAATTTCCCTTTGAATTAACTCAAAGTTAATTGATTTGCAGACTAATCATGGGAGAGATATTCCATCATATTTGCAGGTTCTACCTGCCTTACAAAAGAGAGAATTGGTTATACAGTGTGTGTGCAAAAGGGAGTGGTAATCTTGGACTTCTTTCTGCCACAGGACCCTTCAAATATACAGTTGCCTCCTTCCAAGACAAAACACCCAGCAATATGCTCACATAGTCTTTAAAATCTGAAAAATTGGAGTGCCTGGGTGGTTCTGTGGGTTAAAGCCTCTGCCTTTGGCTTGGATCATGATTCCAGGGTCCTGGGATCAAGCCCCGCATCAGGCTCTCTGCTCAGTGGGGAGCCTGCTTTCCCCCCACCCTGCCTGTTTCTCTGCCTACTTGTCATCTCCATCTGTCAAATAAATAAATAAGTAAATAAATCTTAAAAAAAATCTGAAAAATTAAGATACTTTATCTGTAATTGAGTAGAACTGTTATCTCATTCCACTAGACTCCCTCTTTGTTATACTTCCCCTCATGCCAAGTGGCATTACATTGTTGAATAAACTTGTTACAAGTTTTCTTATATTTGACAACAGTCCAAAAAAATAATGTATTTTTCACATGAATAGCAAGTGGTCAACCTGAATGAAATTATTCTAAGCTATAACAAAATTTTAATTAGTTATGTGAGAAGACTAAATTATTTTCTCTATAGAAAATACTAAATTTAAAAAAAATACTAAATTGTTATCAAATAAGCATATGTGACAAAAATGAAAGGGGAAAACATTATAAAGGTGCAGAAAGTAAGTAACTAATTAAAATATTTTGTCTGCTTTTTGTTTTAGTTTTATTTTTTACTTAAATTCAATTAGCCAAGGTATGGTGCATCATTAGTTTTCGTTATAATGTTCAGTGATTCATTAGTTCAATATAACACCTAGTGATGATCATATCACATGCCATCTTTAATTCCCATCACCCAGTTACCCCATACCCCTACCCACCTCCCTTTCCAAAACCCTCAGTTTTTTTTTTCCTGGAGTTAAGAGTTTCATATGGTTTATCTCCCTCTTTGATTTCTTCACATTCAGTTTTCCCTCACTTCCCTTGCTGTCCTCTGCATTATTCCTTTTGTTCTACATACGAGTAAAACCCTCTTATACTGTTGGTGGGAATGCAAGCTGGTACAGCCACTCTGGAAAATAGTATGGAGATTCCTCAGAACGTTAAAAATAGAGCTACCTTATGACCCTGCAATTGAACTGCTGGGTATTTACCCCAAAGATAGAGTGAAAAGAAGGGACAATTGCACCCCAATGTTCATAGCAGCAGAGTCCACAATAGCCAAACTGTGGAAGGAGCTGAGATGTCCTTCCACAGATGGATGAATAAAGAGGATGTGGTACATCTATACAGTGGAATATTACTCAGCCATCAGAAAGGATGAATAGCTACCATTTACTTCGACATGGATGGAACTGGAGGGTATTATGCTAAGTGAAATAAATCAATCAGAGAAACACATTTATCACATGGTTTAACTCATATTTGGAACATAAGGAATAGTGCTGCCTTTTGTTTTAAGGATAGCCTTTATATTATAAGCTTCTGGTCCTATGGAACCTGGATCTGTCTGTCCATTATTTCCTTGGTAGATTATATATCTATTTTTATATATTCCAGTTTTTCTCTCTTAGACCATATTTCACCAGATTTCTTCCCCTTCTGCCTCAAATTCAGATAAACAAAAGGAAAAATGGAGAGTGTCCCTTCTGAGTGTAAACATTTGATGGTTGGCACTTGTTCATCCATGTTCCTTTTATTGACTCAGAAATCACTGACTCACAAATGCACAAGGTCATAATACCTTGGAGCCAAATTCATTCTAGTTCTCTAAATAACTTACAGTGAGCTCATTCCCTATTTCCACCCCTTCTCCCAACTACAATGTACAAGATTCATAAGAATTAAATCTTAGTGTTTTCAGCTACAGAGCTTTTTGAGGTTGTTTGTTACTCAGCATAACCTTCCCAGACCTAACTGACATAGCTTTGATTATGAGGTCTAGCCATAGGCTGCTTTGGGTTCTAGCTTAGAATCCTGGCCATATCAGTATTTTCAGTGGACAGTAACAGAATTTTGGATGCTCTACTGCACTAACCTGGGTTAGTAGGATACCGTGAAGCTGCTCTGTGGCAGACCTCCACCACTCAAGCACCATGTTGAATGAGAAGCTTCTTTAAGATTATTTTAGTTTGGCTGGACCACTTTCTAAAGAACAAGATATAAGTACCTGCAGTTCTTGGTTTCTGTCTTAAATCTATCTGGACTTCTTCACCTAGTTTCTTTGGTCTTGGCCATCCTTTGGTATCTATCCTCATTTAAATTCTAATTATATCTTCTGTGACTTTTCTAGTACCATGTAGTTATGCCAATGCTGTGAAAACTCATATGGTAGCATGCCTTGTGCTTTTTCTTACTCTCTCATTTATGTTACACATTTAATGCTCTAAATTCCTATTGATTATCTACATAACAAACAAGCACAAACATCAGTAACAACAAAACAAAACACATTTATTGTTTTATTAAGGGTCTATTGTGGGTTCTGTCAGTCAGGTCTTGGCTTAGATAACTTTTTTGCAGCTTTGATTTAGCTGATTTTGGCTGAGCTTGTTCACGCATATGTGACCAACTGGTGGATCAGTGGCTGGCTAGTTGTCTGTGATGACTTTATCCTGCTCTATATAATCTCCTTGTGGAGGCTGATCTGGCTTGTTGTCATGGAAGAAGCAGGAGTTTGACAGAGACAACTGCTCATGCCTCTTGAGGCATAGGCTTAGAATTCATACATTTCCACTTTTACTACATTTTCTTGGCACAAGGCTTGCCTCTTGATGGGAGAACCTGCAAAGACTCAGTCAGAGCAGGAAAGATGAATTGGGGCCATTTAAAATCTAACCACAAAAATCCTCTAGGGTCTAGTCTTTGGAAATAAACAAACTTTGTTTTACTGGATTTTTTTTTTTCTTTTTCTTTCTGAGCAAAGCCTAGATCTTGAAAGCTTTGCTTTATTGTTTCTACCATCAACTTTAAAAAATGTATTCAGAATGTTAACTCCTTGCTCTTTTTCTGGGGTGCTTTTGCTCTCCTCTGAGGTTAATCTATATAAAGTTATTGATATAGTTTGAATAGTGGGGATGGGTAATTTGTAACAAGGAAACTTTTTCAGGAAGCATCTTTTTAATGTTTTGAAATATTATTCTTTTATATATGTGGATAATATACAAAATTTAAAAATATGAATGAGCAAAAAGTAGAATTGTAAAATCACTAAAATCACTCTTAATACTGCTATCATTATTAATATTTAGATTAAGTACTGTCAGGGGTGTGTGTGTTTGTGTGTGTGTGTGTGTTAAAGAGAGAGAAGTAGTAGACTGGGATTTTTGTTATATAAAAATTGAATGATATGATGACTGATAACTTGATTTTTTATTTTACATCACGATATCTTTATGTAATATTACATATTCTTCTATTACACTATTTTATTATCTGTAGATTTGATACATAATAAGATATTTAATCCAGTTTTAAGCTCTTTAAAATGCTTTCCATACTTTAAGGCATTCTTGCAATTAAAACTTAAAGCTTAATTAAATTTATCCTTTTAGTAAAAAGATAAATTTTTATTACAAGGATAAATTACTTAGTGTGAAAGTTGTTTTATAAAACAGATATAAAACTTAAAATTTTTTATAAAAATTGCAAATTTCCTTCCAAAAGTTTTTATAAATCTGCATATGCACCAGTGGTTTAAGTTCTGGTTATCTGAACACACCTTGCTGGGTTAGCCTAATTAAGTGATAAAAAGTAAAAAGCCAGATGGATCTGGTAGTTCAAATAGTTATCCATACTGTCTTTGATTTCTGTGTATTTGAATACCTGCAGTTTTGAATATTTTCTCATCTGTCTTATGGGCAATTTTGTATCTTCTGTGAATTGTCTTTTCATGGCCTTTGCCTGTTTTCATTGGTATGTTTATCATTTTGCTTCTAAACTCTGTCAATTTACAGATCAAGGATAATATTAATTTACATTATTTAGATGTGTATGTTTTTCCAAAATTTAATGAGTTCTTTTCTTAGATTTAAATAAAAGTTTAAGTAGACTAAAACATTTATAGTTGTCTTTGGACTAGAACCAAATCATTTAGTTTTGTCTCTATAAGACTATTTTGTCTTTTTAGCTAAAAGAAAGACTTCTGTATCTGATTAAAACACTGATTTTTGATATAGACCTGGACTATTAAAAGTGAACTTAACCATGGGTGTACCCTGGGTATTTGTCTTTATTCAGTGCTTTTTTGTGAAATATAAATATTTGAGTAAGATATCTTCAGGATAGCTAGGTTTAACAGTGCTCTTTGAAAGGACACATTTCTTATAATTTAAACAGCTATTCACATCTAGGCTTTACTTTTTTATGGTGAGATTTGTGAAATAGAGGCTAGGTACTATGAAGAGGTTAAAAAGGAAAATAAAACAGGTGGTATCTGTCCTTTACAATAAAAAAGCATAAAAATTTTAAAAGATAGCAAAAACAAATTTAAGTTTATCAAATGGTAAATTTATGCATATGTCAAGATAAATATCTTGGCTGATCCCAAAAAAGAATAATAAGTAACAAATTTTCACAGCTATCTCCCATTTTTATATTATTGTAAACTCTTTAATCCTATGTATAATGATTAAAATATCATACCCTCTTCATTTATATTGGGATAAAACCTTTACTGCACATAATTAGGCCTTGAAAATGGAAGTGTAAACAGAATGAAGAAAAGGAATAGAATTGCTAAATTTTGCTGCATGCAAGAATATAAAATAAAATTTCAGTTGTATCTATGTAGAAGAAATCAACAGTTTTTAATGAAATGAATTATTATCATCAGGCACCATTGTCGTGATTAGGTATTCTACACTAAGCTATAAAGATGCCTTGGCTCAAGATCCTGCATCATAATGCTTATCCATAATGCTTAACCCTAATGCAGGTTAAGGACAAAAAATAGTTACATTTTTTAAATTATCTGCAAAATTTATATTATGTTTCACAGCTAAGAGAGTAAATAATCTTTACATATCAGATGGCAAAAGTCTGAAACTGAATACAGTTAAGAGTACCATGAATTCAGTTAAGAGAACCATGTCTGGTTATCTAATCAAGGTAATAAACACTTTGATTTATAACATTACTCATTCTACTAAGCATTTGCTGTGATCAGTTGTGTTCCAGGGCAAAGACCCATCTGTCTAAAGGTGGAGTTTAATTTGAGGGAAAGAGACTCTGCTTAGAAATTAAAATGAAAATATCTATCTCCTGGAAAATGACATGATTGAGTATTAGATAAATTTGTTTCACCTTCTAAATACTTCTTTAAGCAATGATTTATTGTGGGACCTGGAAATTAATACAGTATCTTTCCTTTGTCTTGTTGGATAATTACAGCAACCAATTTTCTTAACTTTGGAAGGACGAATTATTTTATTTCAGAATCAAATAGCCAGATCCTCTAACCTAGATCCATTCTAGAAACTCTATAAGAAAGATCCATAATGTGAGAGCAGGGCCCACTCTATGGGAAAAAATAATATGCAGAAAAATTATAATTCAGCTAATTGAAATGAAAATTAAATGCTTTTAAAACGAATTCAGTAAAAATTATTACCCTAAGAATGGTACTACTATTCTGACAGACAGATCATTTAACTGCATCTAAGTGGTTTTGGAACAAATGTTCCAGTAATGAAGAAATAAAAAACTGTAATTTTATCTAACCTTAATGTAATGAGAAACTTTTAGCTACAGTAAATGGAAAAAATATGACAATTTAGGTTAAATCTTTATTATTTTTATTGAGGTATAGTTGATATATAACATATATTAGTTTCAGATATACAACATTGTGATTTGTATACACTGAGAAATGATCTCCATAATGTCTTGTTACCAACCCTCACTATACAAAGTTACAAATTTTTTTCTTGTGATGAGAACTTTCAGGATTTACTATCTTGGTAACTTTCATGTATACATTATAATCTGATTGACTATAGTCATAGTGCTATATATTACCATCCCAGGACTATTTTATAGTTGAAAATACTCTTTGACTCCCTTTACCCATTTTGCAGCCATCATTCCATTCTCTCTATCATGAATTTTGTTTGTTTGTTTGTTTGTTTTATTCCACATGTTAGTTAGATCATATGGTATTTATATATTTTTTGACTTACTGCATTTAACATATCACCCTTAAGGTCCATCCATGTTGTCTCAAATGGTAAGAATTCATTCCTTTTTATGGCTAGGAGTATTTTATGTGTGGTTATACTACATGTTCTTTATCCATTTATCCACTGGCTGGCATTTAGGTTGTTTCATAGCTTTGACTATTGTAAATAATGCTGCAAACACAGGGGTGCACAAGGCTTTTCCAATCAGTGTTTTCAATTTCTTTCGATAAATACCTAGTAGTGAAATTGCTGGATCATATGGTATTCTATTTTTAATTTTTTGAGGAATTCCCATGTTGTTTTCCATAGTGATTTCCACCAGCAATGCATAAGTGTCCTCTTTTTTCCATATCCTTAACAATTCTTGTTATTTCTTGTCTTTGATACTAGCCATTTTGACAGGTCTCAGGTGATGGTTTACTGTGGTTTTGATTAGCATTTCTGTGATGGTTAGTGATATTAGACATCTTTTCTTGGGCCTGTTGGCCATCTATATGTTTTCTTTGGGAAAATGTCTATATAGGTTTTCTGTCCATTTTTAAGTTAGATTATTTATTTTTTTGATGTTGATTTATAGGAGTTCTTTACATATAATCTCCTTGCATTCTGTAGCTTTCTTTTTGCTTTATTGATGGTTTTCATCACTGTGCAAAAGCTTTTTAGTTTAAGGTAGTCCCAATTATTTATTTTTGACTTTGTTCTTTTTGTTTCTGGTGTCAAATAAAAAAAATCATCACCAAGACCTCTGTCAATAAGGTAACTGCCTATATTCTCTTCTTAAAGTTTTATGGTTTCAGGTCTTATATTCAAGTCCTTAATCCATTCTGAGTTTTTTTCTGTGTATGGTTTAATATAGTGATCTATCTCCTAGTTTTGTGGATGGCTGTCCAGTTTTCCCAGTGCCATTTAATGAAAAAACTGTCCCTTAAAAAAAAGAAGACTATCCTTGTTTCATTGTAAATTCTTGCCTCCTTTGTCATAAATTAATTGCCCATATATACATGTGTTTATGTTTGGGATCTCTGTTCTCTTCCATTTATCTATGTGCCTGTTTTTACTGTTTTGATTATTATAATTTTGTAATATAGTTTGAAATCAGGGAGTATGATGCCTCCAGCTTTTCTTTCTCAAGATTCTTTTGTCTATTTGTGGTCTTGTGGTTCCATACAAATTTTAGGATTGTTTTTTCTATTTCTGTGAAAAATGCCATTGGAATTTTGTTAGGGATTGCATTAATTCTGTAGATGGCTGTCAGTGTCTGACAGTTTTCAATGTGCAGGTTTTTCACCTACTTGATTAAATTTATTCCTAGTTATTTTTTATTATTTTTGATGCAGTTGTAAATAGGATTATTTTCTTAATTTGTTTCTGGTAGTTTGTTGTTATTGTAAAGAAATCCAACTGATTTTTGTATATTGATTTCATACCCTGTAACTCTGCTGAATTTATTTATTAGTTCTTAACAGTTTTGGAGTAGAGTTTTAAGATATTCCATATACAAAATCATGCCATCTGCAGATAGTGACAATACTTCTTTTCCTATATGGATGCCTTTTATTTTTATAGCCTAATTTCTCTGGCTAGGACCTCCAATACTATGTTGAGGAAAAGTGGTAAGAGTGGGCATCCTTGTCTTGTTCCTGATCTCAGAGGAAAAACTTTCAGCTTTACTCTATTGAATATGATGTTTCTGTGGGCTTGTCATCTGTAGTCTCTAGTATTTTGAAGTACATTCCCTCTATATCCACTTTGTTGAGAGTTTTTATCATAAATGGATGTTGAATTTTATCAAATGCTTTTTTGCATTGATTGAGATGATCATATGATTTGTATCCTTCATTTTGTTAATGTGGTATATCATATTAATTGATTTGTGGATGTTGAACCATATTTGAATCACTGAAATAAATTGCACTTGATCATGATTTTAAAATATATTGTTGAATTCAGTTTGCTAATATTTTGTTAAGGATTTTTGCATCAGTGTTAACAAGGATATTGACCTCTATTTGTGTGTGTGTGTGTGTGTGTGTGTGTGTGGTGTCCTTGTCTTGTTTTAGTATCAGGGTAATGCTGGGATCATAAAATGAGTTTGAAAGCATTCCCTCTTCTTCAATTTTAGAAGAGTTTGAGAAGGATAGGTATTAAATCTTAGAATATTTGGTAGACTTCACAAGTGAAGGCTTCTGGTCCTGATCTTTTGTTTGTTGGGAGATTTTTGCATACTGGTTAATCTTTTTACCAGTAATTGGCCTGTTCAGATTTATAATTTTTTCTGATTCAGTTTTGGAAGATTGCATGTTTCTTCTTCTTCTTTTTTAAACAGATAGCCTAGTAAGACAAATTATTTATTTATTTATTTAATTTTTTGAAAAGATTTTATTTTTAGAGAGAGAGAGAGCATGCAAGCCAGCAGGGAGAAGGGCAGAGGGAAAGAATCTCAAGCAGACTCCCCACTGAATATGGAGCCAGATGTAGGGCTCAACCCCAGGACCCTGACATTATGACCTGAGCTGAAATCAAGAGTCAGACACTCAACCAACTGACTGACCCAGGTGCCTCTGATTTCATGTTTCCAAGAATTTATCCATTTCTTCTAGGTTGTCCTGCTTGTTAGTGTGTAATTACTCACTGTGTGCTCTTTTGGTTCTTTGTATTTCTTTGGTATCGGTTGTAACTTCTCTCTCATTCTGGTTTTATTTATTTGACCTCTGTCTCTCTTTTTCTTGGCGAGTCTAGTTAAAATTTTGTCAATTTTGTTTATCTTTTCAAAGAACAAGCTCTTAATTTTAATGATTTTTTTATATTGTCTCTTTGGCCTCTATTTCATTTATTTTTACTCTGGTCTTAGTTATTTCCTTCCTTCTACTAACTTTGGGCTTCATTTTTCTTCCTTTTCTAGTTCTTTTAAGTCTAAAGTTATATTGTTTATTTGAGCTTTTTCTTGTTTCTTGAGGTAGGCTTGTATTGCTAGGATCTTTCCTCTTAGAACTGCTTTTGCTGCATTCCATAGGTCTTGGCATGTTGTATTTCCATTGTTACTTATCTCAATGTATTTTTAAATTTCACCTTTGATTTCTTCATTGATCCACTGGTTGTTCAGTAGCATGTTGTTAAATCTCTACATATTTGTATAATTTGTGAGGTCTTGATGGAAGTTATTTGCACAAGGAAAAGAAGTGAGAGAGAAAAAGAATGTTCCCTTTTAGGCAGGTTACTCTTCCTCTGAAGAAACCACATTCGCACACCCACTCCAAAACTACATTAAGAGCTCTCTTTATTTGCTCAAACATGCTGAAAATTGTTGGACAGAATGGGGTTTCTTAGACCAGGATGAGAAGTGGCCCATCACGGTCTACTTCCTTTGGCCTCAGAGTTCATGACAGAGGTCATACAACAGACAAAATGCAGACAATGGAAGTGACATATTGCCACAAGTGAACATATCAATTTTTTTTTTATTGCACCACAGTCCTTTTATCTTCATTATTCAGGAAGAGCTTAAATAATCTACATCTTACTGAAAATATTGCAGAAATTGGATTGAGTCTGTATTTTGTCTAAGCTAAGCAGCATCAACTACACTTTGACTTACCCCATGGAAATGAAGAAGACTCAGTGCCCAGAGACTTCAACTAAAATCTCTACTTCAGCCATTCAGTTCCTAGGAAGCCCACTTTTCTGCAATGAATCACAGTAATCTAATTTAATACCTCTTTATCTGGGTGCCTTGAGACTTAGTTTGTTAAGGACCATGATCAAGACTCCTTGTGGTCCCCTTGCTAACCCTTTAGGGTGGTTGTACATCTAGTCTATGTATTACACACAGCTATCTTTTTGGTAATCCAGTAAAAAATTAGGCCTTGTTAGTGCATATGATTTTTCTGTCACATGTTTTATATAAAGCATATTTAAATATTTACAGCCTTTCATGCATCAATCTTGTTTCCTTTGATCATAACCATATTTCTTGTTGTTCAGAATGTAGACAATTTAACTTAGAATTAGCTTCTTTATCACCATGCTCAGAAAGCTTTGCTTTCTCCCAAGAAGATATTCTAGGTCCACCTTGTTTTTTTATTTCACAAACTTAGAATATGTTGCTCTCCAAAGAGTAGAATTAGACCCCAAAATATAAATGCCTAGAATAAACATTATATGGTTTCTCATAATAATCAGGAAAAAGCAGGGTAACAGAAGATTCTAATTACTTTAGTGAGAAAGCAGAAAAACGTTTTCCTTTTTTAATTAGGCACAAGTTTAGGTTGAGGTTTTTAAGTTTACCTCTCTTTTCATAATATTTTTGTAAAATAATTATAATTTACCTCTATTTTTATATTTATAATATTTTCATTATAATATTTTAAATATTTAAATGAATGTATGTGAATATGTTTCTCCATTCTAAAATTCTTTATTTTCATGGATATTAATATCATTATTCATTTTAATATATACATCCTTAATATTGAACTCTAATTTTTTAAAAGCTTTAAAAAAATTAGATAACTATTTATCATCTCAGTATTTACCTTTCAAGTTTCCAAAGGCCAATTCTGAATATGAAAATTTATAACTAAATTAATATCAAGAATTATTTTTGAAGTATACCTAATACTACATTTTGAAAAGCTAAACACTGACAAATTTCATAAAAAATTTTCCGTATGTTTATGTAATGTTCAAACTGTTAACTGACAAGGAAAACTCTTGAATGGCAAACATACAATTAGATTATAGCTTAGCTTAGTTGCAATGTCATATTCAATACCAGTGTCCAATACCATATTCAATACCAATCAAGAGAATGGTATACTTAGGGGTTTTCTTATAAAGCAAGTACAGGAATTTCATACAGTTAGAGCCATAGAAAACTTTAGTATAAAACTTCAAATCTTCATGTAAATTATAACAAATCATATTCATAATCTTAACTTTTATTTTAATCACATTCATTTAGAAATGAATATCATTTATTAATTACCAAAGATATAATAATAATTTATCTATCCTTTTCTGTCTTTATTAAAGATTTGTCTTTGTTTATTAGAGAAAGAGAAAGAGAGTGAGCCAAGCAGGGACAAAGCAGACAGAGGGAGAGGTAGGCTTCCCACTGAGCAAGGAGTCTGATGCAGAACTAGATTCCAGGCCCCTGGGATCATGACCTGAGCTGAAGGCAGTCACTTAACCAACTGAGCCACCCAGATGTCCCTCTTGTCTGGCTTTAATGACTTGATGGCTAGACTTTAAACAACCATGTGGGATAGAATTACCCTAAAATCTAACTGTGGATAGGTCCTTGGGCTATCTATCATACTTATATCACCATCCCAGATATTAAGGTAAAGTTATCCATATTAGACACTTGGTCCATCTCAAACTACTCTTCATTTTGATTTTTTAACTCCCTTGACTGGCATGGTCAAGAGAGTACATACACGGAATTATGCTTTGAGCCATCTTGCCCTCAACTCAGTCTCCATTTGTATTGAGAAATTAGAGATAAGGACCAGTAGATACATTCTTCAAATAAAACTTCACAACAAAAATTTCTCCTAACAATCTAATGATATCTCATAGGCTGTCTTCTCTCCACACTAGTATTCAAAGATCACTATTGCCTCTTTCACCTTCCTTCACTATCTTTCAATAGCAAACTATGATGATGGAGGATGAGAGGATCTTATTGCCAATTTCACTTCTGTTACCAACAGCGTCATTTGGAATGAGTTACTTTTTGGTAGCAGAGACTCATGTGTATCTACACACATGTGTATCTACACACATGTGTATCTACACACACACAAACACACACATTCACACAACAGCAATGGAAGAGAGTTTCTATTTAAATAACAGTTTCCAATACATTTTATTAGAAATGAAGCATTCACACGTCATAGGAGCAGATACTCTATTATGTATCAACTTATCTAATTTGTCCTTAGAGTTCCTAATATCAAGGTGGTACTGTGATACCAGTATCTGCACAGGAAAGAGAACTACAAAATCAGAGCAGTTTTAGTTTCATTGTGCCTAAGTCCTTTTATATTCAAAGCCTTTACTTTCATTGAGAAAGATTTAGACAAATAGTTTATGCTCTTATAGAAGAAAGTATTTGCCTGATTCTTGATTCAAACTCAGCAAAAATCGTATAGTATTCCAGGGGAAAAAACAAAATTGCCCACTTCCCAGTTGTCAGCTGAATAATATCTCTGCCTCTAGCCTTTCAGGGTCCTAGGAAGCTCATTTCTCAGTAGAATTAATTTGGTTAAGGGCCTGCCAAATGAAAGATTCATATCATCCTTCCCAGAAGCTATTTTTAAAGTATTTCAAGAATAAGACTTAGTAGTGCTGTGGGACTTTAACTATATAAACACCTCTTAGAAATGTAGCTTTGGTGAAAAATGCCTGATAAATTATTATTCTTTCTTACTGATAGGTAAGAAATGGAATAAAATCATAAATCTTTCTTACTGATAGGTGAGAAACAATAAAAATTCACCAAAGGGTAAAGGAAACAAAAGAAGATTTCTGTCTTTGAATTTAATTCTAAATATAAGAAAGCAGTGAAGAATGGTGTGGATGCAGTAGAAATCTTGGAGAGAAGTAGCAGGTCATGTTAGTTTGTAAATAGCTGAGAATGAAAATAATAGGCACACTTAGACACATGTCTTATACTTTGGTTCTGGGCATACAATTTACACGTTAAGAAGGAGAGCTATATGCTATAGCAAATAAGTGTTAAAAAGCACCCTATTCTAAAAGAATAGTGAGCCCTAAGATGAAATTACAAGGACATATTAGAGGGGATAAATAAATAAGCCAATACACCTAAACAGAGAGTTGTTTTATGATCTTTTATTTTAAGACACTGAGGTAATGATCATATAACCAAGGGTAAGGGTAAAACAAAAGTATATTACCGACCCTAAAGAATAGGTCAGGAAGGCTAAAGCTTAGGCTTAAGAAAAACTATAAAGAAAAATGAAAAATGCTATTTTAGCTGTGTTGTAGCAAGAAAACATGCAAGTAAGGGATAAAACACTGTTTGGATAGTTGCAAATGGGAGAGGGAAGCAATATTGAAGGAATATCTCTTACATATCCAATACTCAGCTAAGAAACTGTATGTAATCGTGACAGTAATAAACCCTGCAAGGACATTATTATCAGTTCCATTTTACACAGGGGGAACTGAAGATCAGAGAAGGTAGGAAATTTGCAGAAGTTATATGACCAGTAAATTAGTTTTTGGAATCAGGTCTTCCTGACTTCAAGTGTAACAAGGAAAAGTAAACAATCAATGCCTGTTTTACTTTCATTTTCACTACCAAGGAAAATGGTCTTCAAGCTAAAATGAATAAAAACTTGTAACTGAGAGGAAATTAAAATTTAAAATGTACAAGAAGATAATGAAAATTCACTTTCTTTGGAATAATTAATGGCTCAAATGGAATAATATCTAGATTATTGAAAGAACTTAGTGTTCTTGGATAGAGTTATTACAAAATTTATCACATTTCATTTCATTTTGGGAGAGAAGTTTGTAATCCACAGTAGATTGTGAATTCTTTGCATAGCCAATGACAAATCCAATGCTACATTCATATGCTCCTCAATGAATATGCGTTTCCAAGTGGTGGGCATTGAGGAGGGCACGTGATATGATGAGCACTAGGTGTTATATGCAAGTAATGAATCATTGAACATTATATCCAAACTAATGATGTACTGTATGTTGGCTAATTGAATTTAAATTTAAAAATTCATGTTTCCTAATAGAATCATTGTTTTGAAATCAAGAACTAGAGATGTGCTAGACGTTCTAAAACATGAAATGTACTAATTTTCAAAAACAGAGGAAAGCTAAGAAGGTAGCTACCATTACTTGAGTACCGAGTTTGAGTACATTCTGTTTCAGTGTAGTACTTGGCTCTTGACCTCTATTGTCTTATGTGAGCGTTGCAGTTATTTGGGTGGAAGATTTTACACCACCTTCAGGAGACTGAAGTTTTAAACACTTTAAAATTGTCAGACATCCAAAAAGCTAAATCTGCTGTAGGGGCTGGGCTTCAAACCCATGGCTATAGATGAGAGCACATATGTACTGACTTGCCAAGTGATGTTGGAACAAGTTACTTAATTGCTCTCAGCTTCACTTTTGTCTTTTGCAAAATAAGTGTAATGACAGAATCCACTCATAGAAATGTGGCAATTATCTACATTAAGAATATCCAAATTTGCATGACACTTAGCAAGTGTTCAATAATATAAATAGTATCAACAATTCATAATAAAGAGAAAAATTACTTTTTCAGGCAAAGTGCTATCATGCACTACCAAGCCATTAATAATGTGGCACTGTTGCATTTGGCTATTGGTTTTTTCCCTGAATACAGAGTTACTTCATAGGGAATGCCAGAGAGAGGAGGACTTTGACTGCTTCCATCCTAAACTTTCATCATATGGGGCCCTAGTGAGGATCAAATAAGTATGATAGCACCATGTGCTAAAGCTGTTACAGTTTAGCAAATATGTCTTTACATGCTGGTATTTGAAATTATAGGTTGTTGGAGCTGAGTTTAGCAAGAAATAATCTGTGTAGGCTGATGCCATACCTGAGCAGAACCTAAAACAGGAATCTGGTGGTAGGTGGGCACAGAGATTTTTCCCCTTGAGAAAGAGGCTTTCTTGTCAATTTTACTCTGCAGAGAGACTGCCACTTCCCATGGGCATCTTGTCACAGAGGACAAAGCTTTGCCAAGTGAACTCCACCAAGTACACTCTATTCCTCAAGCACAACTGCAGGCCAATGGTAGAAAACATTCTCACAGACCTCAAGTATGAGAGAGCTTTGGAATCCTGAGTGATGCTAGGAAAAAAAAAAAAAAATAATGAATTTCTAGTTCTTATTTCCCTTTATCCTTTTACTACATGGGGACTACAGTCCCTTAGCCCTAAGGGACTTATAGCCAGGGCAAGTCTTTCTACAAAGAGAAAACAGCTTTTTGCTGGTGTTGGTATAGTGTAAAATAACCAAATGCAGGTCATCTTAAATGCACATGCATATTATTTCTGTGAGGGTCTTTGAGAGCACAGGCTGGAAGAATGTCAGCATTATAATACATTAAAGAAATACATAATACATCAAGATGTACATAATACATCAAGTTACTGTAAAGTTTTTAGAGATCCACTCAACAGCAAAATTAAATTCCTTTAGCAAATTTTTGAGATACAAATTACATTCAGTGAAATGTAAAAATTCAAGTTTAATGAATTCTCACCTATATATATGTATTTATATAAGTACCACCCAGCTCGAGATACAGAACGTTACTATGTTTCATTTTGTTTTTATTATTTTTTAAATATTTTATTTATTTATTTGACAGAGAGAGAGAGACAGTAATAGAAGGAACAGAAGCAGGGGGAGTGGGAAAGGTAGAAGCAGGCTCTCCACTGAGGAGGAGCCCCACATGGAGCTCAATCCCAGGACCCCAAGATCATGACCTGATCCTAAGGCAGAAGCTTAACGACTGAGCCACCTAGGTGCCCTATGCTTCATTTTATAAACAGACAATTTCCCTTTATTCCTCCCAGTCTATACCAACACCTTCAAAGAAGCAGTTACTATTCTAATTTCTAATACCATAAATTCTGTGCATGCTTGTAATTCATATACTTAGGATTGTACAGTATGTAGTATTTTGTGTCTGGCTTTTTTTGGCTCAACATTATATTTTTGACTTCCACATCTGTTATTGCATATTTCAGTAACTAATTATTATTATTATTATTATACTGTGTATTATTCCATTGCATGAATATATCATAATTTTTAAAAATCTATTCTCCATTTTGTTTCCAGTTTGGAGTTATTATGAATAAAGCTACTATGTAAATGAATACTATGAATACATAATGAGAATATGAACACATAATGAATACTATGAATATTTTTATTTAAGTCTTTTTATCGTCATGAATATGACCTAGGAGTAGAAATGAACTGTTGGGTCACAGGATAGGTGTATGTATAATTTTATCGGAGACTTCAAGTGGAGGAGTGACATATTGAAGTAGAATGTAAGAATACTGAAAATAGAATGTAAGCATACTGAAAATAGAATGTAAGCAAGGGTGAGAGTGGAAATACAAGACTGATTAGGAATTGACTGCAGGAATCCAAGAGATAGTGATGGTGGTAGTAATGAGAAGTAATCAGATTCTGGACATATTATGAAGGTAGATACAGTAGAACTTCTAAATTATTTGAATATAGGTTGTGAGAGAAAAGAGAACTTATGGATGACTCCACGGATTTTGCCTAGACAATTAGAAGGATATAATTTCTATCAACTGAAATCAAAAGATGGTATTTGAAAAAAAATGTTTCTGATAAGGGATTAATATTTAAAATATATAAAGAAACTCTTAAAACTCAATAGCAAACAAACAAATAACTCAATTAAAAAAATGGGAAAAGAACCTGAATAAACATCATCCAAAAAAGACATACAAATTGCCAACAGGTTCATGAAAAGGTGCTCAACTTCATGAATCATTAGGGAAATACATATCAAAACTACAATAAGATATCACCTCCCACCTGTTAAAGGGTGATTTCTTTAGAGGAAGTCTAGTGTTTAATTCTTAACCCTAAAGGCATGCATGGAGGATAGTGCCTCTTAACCCCAAACCTAGTGAGTGAAGCTTCAGTGGAACCATGTGAAAAACAGATGTGTATCCTCTATATTCAAGGGAATTGGTCCTGTGTACCCACAGAAAACAAAGCAAACTGTGGTGTCAAGATTGAGATTGCATGTCAGTGAAGATCTCTCACATCTCTGACAGCCAGCCAACAGTGAGAGACTCTTGAGTTCAAGGTGTTTTAAAAGCGATACTTCTTAAGAGACTTCCAAGTTGAAGCAAGAGAATGTCAAAACTTAGATGTTCTAGACAATACTCTGAACGCAGAGCTAGGGAAGTGCTGAACCTGCCCCAAAAGCTAGACAACACAACTCAGAAGTGTGAATTAATGCCCCATGTGAAAACTTTGCCCAACAAAAAACAAAAGTGAGGCAGGACCCAGCAAATAAATTCCTTTCCCTCTGCACCCAGTTCACTTTTGAGAATTATAAGTGGTTCAAGGAAGTCCGTCAGGAAAGTGACCTGTGTGTAAAAAATCAGTTAGGTTTCAAGCAAAGCTTGGACCAGATTCGTAGTGCACCCCCCAGCTCTACTTGCTTTCCTTCTTCTTCCTCCATCCCATCACTTCCTCTTTTCCTCTCACTCTTGTTGTTCTGGTAGAGAATCTACCAATAAAGCCTTACTTAAAAACTTTGCTTCAGCCTGTTTTCTGTCAAAGGTAGGCTACTCTAGCATTGCTTTGAGCCTTTGCAGGTATGGCATTGCTTGAGACCAGGGCCATACAACAGGCATGGACTATTGTCTAAGAACTTCACTTGCCTACAGTTCTAAAGATACACCCTCAGGTTGATTTATCATTAATAAACCTGACATTTTGTTGTTCTTTTGTCTATATTTTGTGTTTCTTACTCAGCTAGTCTCAAAATCAGTAAGAAAGGCATATTATTGGTCTTTTCAAACCCCAGTAACATAGGCTGTTTTTCTCCTTGTTTTTTTTTCCTTTTAAATCATTTATTTTTAAAATGTTTATTATTTTTAATTTAAATTCAATTAATTAACATATCGTGTATAGTTTCAGAGGTAGAGTTTAGTGATTCATCTGCATGTAGCTACATGTAACACCCTGTGTTCATTACATCAAGTGCTCTTCTTAATGCCCATCACCCAGCTATCCCATCCTCCCACCCACTTCCCCTCCAGCAATCCTCAGTTTGTTTCCTATAGTTAAAGAGTCTTTAATAGTTTGTCTCCTTCTCTGATTTCATCTTATTTTATTTTTCTCTCTCTTCCCCTATGATCCTCTGTTTTGATTCTTAAATTCCACATATGAGTGAAATCATACAATAATGTCTTTTTCTGACTTATTTTGCTTAATATAATACCCTCTAGTTCCATCCACATCATTGCAAATGGTAAGATTGCATATACCCATCCTCTTTATCCATTCATCTATCGAAAGGCATCTGGGCTCTTTTCACAGTTAAGCTATTGTAGACATTGCTGCTATAAACATTGGGGTGTAGGTGCCCCTTTAGAACACTATGTTTGTATCCCTTGAGTAAATATTTAGTAGTGCAATTGTTGGACCATAGAAAGGCTGTATTTTCAACTTTTTGAGGAACCTCCGTGCTGTATTCCAGTGTGGCTGCACCAGCTTGCATTTCTAGCAGAACTGTAAGAGGGTTCCCCTTTCTCCACATCCTCACCAACATCTGTCATTTCCTACTTGTTAATTTTAGCCATTCTGAGCAGTGTGAGGTGGTATCTCATTGTGGTTTTGGTTTGTATTGATGCTGAGTGATTTTGAGCATTTTTTCATGTGTCTGTTGGCCATTTGTATGTCTTCTTTGGAGAAATATCTGTTCATGTCTTTTGCCCATTTCTTGACTGGATTCTTTGTTTTTTGTTTGTTGAGTTTGATAAGTTCATTATAGGTTTTGGATACTAGCCCTTTATCTGATAAACCATTTGCAAATATCTTCTCCCATTCTGTAGGTTATCTTTTGATTTTGTCGACTGTTCCCTTTCCTGTGCAGAAGCTTTTTATCTTGATGAAAATCCTATCATTCATTTTTGCTTTTGTTTCCCTTGACTCTGAAAACATGTCTAGAAAGAAGTTGCTGTGGCTGAGGTCATAAAAGTTGCCACCTGTGTTCTCCTCTAGGATTTTGATGGATTCCTGTCTCACATTAAGGTCTTTCATCCATTTTGAGTTTATATTTGTGTGTGGTATAATAAAATGATTGAGTTTCATTCTTCTGCATGTGGCTGTCAAATATTCCCAACACCATTTTTTGAAGAGATTGTCTTTTTTCCATTGGACATTCTTTCCTGCTTTGTCAAAGATTAGTTGACCATTGAGTTTGAGGGTCCATTTCTGGTCCCTTCTGTTCCATTGATTGATGTGTCTGTTTTTGTGCCAATACCATGCTGTCTTGATGATCACAGCTTTGTCATATAGCTTGAAGTCCAGAATTGTGATGCCACTAGCTTTCTTTTCTTTTTCAACCTTCCTTTGGCTTTTCGCATCTTTTTTGGTTTCCTTATCAATTTTAGGATTATTTGTTCCAGCTCTGTGAAAAATGTTAATTTTATTTTGATCAGGATTGCATTCTACGCTTCTGGGAAGCATAGACATTTAAACAGTATTTGTTCTTCCAATCCATGAGCAGGGAATGTTTTTCCATTTCTTTGTGTCTTCCTCAATTTCTTTCTTAATTGTTCTATAGTTTTCACACTACAGATATTTTACTTCTTTGGTTAGGTTTATTCCTAGATATCATATGGTTTTTGGTGCAGTTGTAAATAAGGTTGATTCCTCGATTTCTCTTTCTGCTGCTTCATTGTTAGTGTATAGAAATGCAATTTGGTTTTTGTGCATTGATTTTATATCCTGCCACTTTGCTGAATTGCTGTATGAGTTCTAGCAATTTTGTGGTGGAGTCTTTTGGGTTTTCCATTTAGTGTGTCATGTCATCTGTGATGAGTGAAAGTTTGACTTCTTCTTTGCCTATTTTGATGCCTTTTATTTCTTTTTGTTGTCTGATTACTGAGGCTAGGACTTCTAGTACTGTGTTGAACAAGAGTGGTGAGAGTGGGCATCCCTGTCATGTTCCTGACCTTAGGGGAAATGCTCTCAGTTTTTCCCCATTGAGAATAATATTCGCTGTGGGCTTTTCTATATGGGCTTTATGATATTGATATGTCATGATATGTTCCCTCTATTCCTACACTGTGGAGAGTTTTAATCAAGAAAGGATGCAGTATTTTATCAAATGCTTTTATTGACATCTATTGAGAGGATCATATGGATCTTGTCCTTTCTTTTATTAATGTGGTGTGTCACATTGATTGATTTGTGGTTGTTGAACCAACCTTGCATCCCAGGAATAAATCCCACTTGGTTGTGGTAAATGATCCTTTTAATGTACAGTTGGCTCTTATTGCCTTGTTCTTGGTGAGAATTTTTGCATCCCTGTTCACCAGAGATGTTGGTCTATAATTCTTTTTGGCAGGGTCTTTGTCTGGTTTTGGGATCAAGGTAATGCTGGCCTCATAGAATAAGTTTGGAAGTTTTCCTTCCATTTCTGTTTTTTGAACCAGCTTCAGAAGAATAGGTATTAATTCTTTTTTAAATGTTTGGTAGAATTCCTCTGGGAGGCTATGTGTTCCTGGATTCTTGTTTGTTGGGAGAGTTTGATTATGGGTTTAATTTCTTTGTTGGTTATGGTTATGTTCAGGTTTTCCATTTCTTCATATTTCAATTTTAGTTGTTTATATGTTTCTAGGAATGCATCTGTTTCTTCTAGATTGACTAATTGGTTGGCATATAGTTGCTCATAATCTTCTTATAATTGTTTATATTTCTTTGGTGCTGGTTGTGATATCTCCTCTTTCATTTATGATTTTATGTATTTGGGTCCTTTCTCTTTTCTTTTTGGTAAGTCTGTCTAGGGGTTTATCAGTTTCATTAATTCTTTCAGGGAACTGGCTCTTAGTTTCATTGATGTGTTCTCCTCTTCTTTTGGTTTCTATTTCACTGATTTCTGCTCTAATCTTTATTATTTCTCTTCTCCTGTTGCATTTAGGCTTTATTTGCTGTTATTTCCCCTACCTTCTTTAGGTGTAAGATTAGGTTGTGTATTAGAGACTTTTCTTGTTTCTTGAGGAAAGCAAGTATTGCTATATCCTTCCCTCTTACAATGGTCTTTGCTGAATTGCAAAGGTTTTGAACTGTCTTATTTCCATTTTCTTTTCCTGTGAAAATTTCTTTGGTTCCTTTGTTGATTCATCTGTTTTTTAGTAGGATGCTCTTTAACCTCCATGTCTTTGTGGTCTTTCTAAATTTTCTCTTGTAATTGAGTTCAAGTTTTAAAGCATTGTAGTCTAAGAACATGCAAGGAATAATCCCAGTCTCTTTTTACCTGTTGAGACCTGATTTGTGACCCATTGTGTAATCTGTTCTGGAGAATGTTCCATGTGCAGTCAAGAGGAATGTGTATTCTGTTGCTTCAGGATGGAATGCTCTGACTATATGAAGTCCATCTGGTCCAGTGTGTCATTCAAATCCTTTTACTTGTTGATCTTCTGCTTAGATCTGACCATTGCTGTGGGTGGGGTGTTAAAATCCCCTACTATTATTATATTATTATCAATGTGTATCTTTAGTTTTGTTATTAATTGGTTTATTTAGTTGGCTGTTTTCAAGTTAGGGGTGCAAATATTTACACTTGTTAAATCTTCTTGTTGGATAGACCCTTTTACTATGATATAGTGTCCTTCTTCATCTCTTATGTCTTTGGTTTAAAATCTAGTTTGTCTGATATAAGGTTTGTTACCCTAGTTTTCTTTTGATGTCCATTAGCATGGTAAATGGTTCTCCACCCCCTCACTTTCAATCTGGATGTATCTTGGAGTCTAAAATGAGTATCTTGTGGACAGCATTTCAATGGGTCTTGTTTTTTTGTTTTTATCCAATCTGATACCCTGTGTCTTTTCATTGGAGAATTTAGTCCATTTATATTCAGAGTAGTTATTGAAACATATGAATTTAGTGCCCTTGTATTACCTGTAATATCACCATTATTGTATATTGACTCTGTTACTTTCTGTTCTTTGCTCCTTTTGGGCTCTCTCTTCACTCAAAGGATTCGCTTTAGTATTTCTTACAGGGCTGGTTTAGTGATCACAAATTCTTTTAGTTTCTGTTTGTTTTGGAAGCTCTTTATCTCTCCTTCTATTCTGAATGATGATCTTGTTGGATAAAGTAGTCTTGGCTGCATATTTTTCTCATTTAGCACATTGAATATATCACGCCAGTCCTTTCTGGCTTGCCAAGTCTCTGTGGTAGGTCTGCTGCCAGTCTTATGTGTCTACCCTTGCACGTTAAGGACCACTTGTCCTGAGCTGCTTTCAGGGTTTTCTTTTTATCTCCAAAATTTGCCAGCTTCATTATATGTGGCAGTGTTGACCTATTTTTATTGATTTTGAGGGCGGTTCTTTGTGCCTCCTGGACTTGAATGTCTGCTTCCTTCCCCAGATTAGGGAAGTTCTCAAGTATAATTTGTTCCAAAAGACCTTCTGCCTCTCTCTCTCTCTTTCTTTCCTCTTCCTCTGGGACCCTGATTTTTCTAATATTGTTTTGTTTTATGGTATTACTGATTTCTCAAATCCTCCCTTCATGATTTAGTAGATGTTTATCTTTCTTTTTCTCAGCTTCCTAATTCTCCATCATTTTTCTTCCATATCACTGACTCTCTCTTCTGTCTTATTTATCCTAGCAGTTTAGAACCTCCATTTTTTATTGCATCTCAGTAATAGCCTTTTTTTATTTTTAACCTGATTAGATTTTAGCTCTTTTATATCTCCAGAAAGGGATTCTCTCTAGTGTCTTCTATGCTTTTTTCAAGCCCAGTAGTATCCTTGTAATCGTCATTTTGAATTCTAGTTCACATCTTACTTAAACCCATATTGACTAAATTGCAGGCAGTGAATACTGCTTCTTGCTCTCTTTTTTGGGCTGAGTTCTTCCATCTTGTCATTAGGTCCAGGAAAGAGTAGATGAAAGAGAAAAAAGATACAAAGATAGTAACAAGGATACCAGAAAAATATGCACTGACCAAATCAGAAGAAAACAGGGGAAAAAAAAAAGAAATAAAACAAAACAGAAGTTGAATAGGTCAGAACAGCAAACTAAATCCTGGGTGTATTTTGGTCTATTTATTAGAAGAAATTATATCCCAAAATAGGAAAGAAAGAAAACCTAATATATGTGTACAAAAATGAAATTGAATTTAATGAAAGGAAGCCAAAAATGAAAAATGTGTATATAAAACATAAGTGTAAAAATGAAAATCTAAAAAGCCTTAAAAAAAGAATTGATAAAATAAGAAAATAGTTGAAAAGGAAAAAGCATATACAAGACTGAAAGACTAAAGAATAATAAAAAACCATGAATGCTATATACAGTTTTCCCCTAGTGCTGGAGTTGTGCAGTTCTGTGTGATGGGTAAACTTGGTATTAGTTGGAAGTTCCTGCTGGTGTTCTGGCAGAGGGCCCTGCTATACTGATTCTAAGGTGTCTTTGCCTGGGCAGAGTTGCCCTCGCCAGGGGGCAGTCTCATTGTAAGTGCCTTCAGATTGCTCTCTGTGGCTGTTTTGCTGCCTGAAGACTTTCAGCACTGATTTGGGGATGAAAATGGCCACTCTCTGATCTCTTGCCCGGACCTTGATGTTTGCACGTCCCGTTCTTTGGTGAACCTTCACAGAAAAGCAGCCAATCACATGTGTCCCTGGTTTCCATGGGAACTCTGTGTTCACCCACCTTGTGACCAAGCCTTTTTATCTCAGGCATGTGGTCCGCTTTTGAGTCTCCAAACTTTACCATGTTGCTCCTCCCCAGGGAGGGAGGCATTTGGGATTCCACCCCCTTTGCCCCCTGAGCACTTTAAAGGCAGACTTCTAAAAGTTACCATTTTGTGCTCAGTGTGTATAACACTTTCCAGTACCCATCTTACGGTGACTCCCTCTCCCCTCAGTTTATCTTTTTTTTTTTTTAAAGATTTTATTTATTTATTTGACAGAGAGACAGCAAGAGAATGAACACAAGCAGGGGGAGTGGGAGAGGGAGAAGCAGGCTTCTCTGCTGAGCAGGGAGCCTGACGCAGTGCTCATTCCCAAGACCCTGGGACCATGACCCAAGTCGAAGGCAGATGCTTAATGATTTAGCCACCTGGGCACCCCTCAGTTTACCTTCTGATATATCACCTTGGATTCATTTCTCTGCACCTCTTACCTTACAAAAAGTGGTTGCTTTCTCTTTGTAGAATTGTAGCAAGTCTTTTCTCAGCTTTCAAGTTGATTTTGCAATATACAGAATGATTTGATAACTATTTAGCTGAATCCCAGGGACCAGACAAAATTAGGGCCCCCCCATTCCCCCACAATTTTAACTCTGCCTTGCCCTTAACTTTTATTTAATTACTTAGTATTAAATATTCTACTTATTTATTTGTGAGAGAGTGTACACAAGCAGAGGGGGCAGCAGGCAGAGGGAGAAGCAGGTTCCCCACTAAACAAGAAGCCTGATGCAAGACTGATCCCAGGACCCCAGGGTCATGACCTGAGTCAAGGCAAATGCTTAACCCACTAAGCTACCCAGACATCCTGCTCTTAACTTTTAAATACCACGTATAACTCTTAATCCACATAAAATCTACTTTATATTGTGAACTAGCTGAAGCCAGTGGCCCTAATTTAGGTTTACATGAATTTCTCACATTTATTACAGTATATTAGATACAGTAGGTGTGTAACCACTAAACTAAGTCAAGCTATTTCTCATCCTGCATAAAATCAAATTATTCATTTTAATGAAATGACTTTAATATTTGGTACCCATTTAGAAAGACATGAAACAATTGACTTAAAAAGAATGGTGAATACACTGGATAATAAACATCCTAAATTGTCGAACAATAAGCTCTGGAGCTGGAATCTTTAACTAGAAAATTGCAAGCAAGTATTGGAAACTAAATTCATGATGTTTAACGAAAAGGTAGAGCTTGTTGAAATAACTACAATTCAAAATATAGTTCCAGTCACAAATTTTATCTTTGCAATTACTGTTGCTGTTAGTTTTCATCAGTTGTAGAAGGAGGGTCCAGATGTAGAGGGTATGGAAAAAGCAACAGATCTTGCAACCCGTGGTCATGTAATTGCTCTTTGGCATTAGTTGGTCTTAGAAAAGGAAGTTTTGAGAAATACTCTGACTGCCTTTAGAACAGAGTAAAATTGTATAGGATGAATCAGAGAAGATACATGTTGCATGATATGTGTGTGGGTGAGCATATGTTTTGTGTTTGTGTGCTAAAGATGAACAACATTCTTTCAGTTATTCCCCCTCCGAGTGACTGTGTAGATGCCACACAATGCAGCAGAGAAATACAAAGTGTCAAAGTTAGAAAGCGTGATTTTATTTTTAGGGTTCAGTTTAGTCATTAACTTAATAATAACTACGAACACAAAAATTATAGCTGAAATATTTTTAGAGCCAAAACAATATTCTAAGCATTAACCTGAGCACGTGTGCATATAGACATGCATACATGCACACACACACACTCACATAAACCTCCAAATGAATATATGAAGCAGGTACCGTTGTTTTCTCTATCTTACAGATAAGGTAACTAAGACATGAATGAGTTGAGACTTGTCCAAGTTGACACAGCTCAGTGTCAGAGCAAGAACTGACATCATTTACTCTGGCTGTAGTGTCTTCCCTATTCATCTTTAGTTTAGAATTTCTCTATAATAATTTTTCTTTTGTCCTTAGAAACATGCTTCAGTGAATATTTTCAAGACAGAAATGCCATAATATTTGGCATTAAATATAATTTAAACTTATCAAACTTATAATTTAAACTTTATCAAATCTCAAAAGCATTTGAGCCTTTCATATGGCAACTTCAATTTCTGTTGTTAAAACCCACTCCTAAAACCACCAACACGTATATGCTCTTTGACCCAGCAAACCTCTTTCTTTGACTACATCCTGAGGAAAAGTACTTCATATCTTTCTGTGATGCTATTCAAAACATTGTTTATAATAGCAAATAATTATAAAAATCTATAATTGCATCAAATGGTAAAAAATTGGCTAATAATTTAAGTTATAGTCATGTCATAGAATACTAGACAGCCATTACAAATAATCTCTAAAGCATACCTAATGAAATATGAAATTTTATATGATATATTGCAAAGTGAAAATATTACAAAATACCGTTATAGTGTTTCCCTCTTTTGTTGGTTATGAAACTGTATATATGTGTGACACACAGAGAAAATCCTTAAATGTATGTACATTAAAATGTTTTACATTCTTTATCTTTTGATGGACAAATACAGATCATTTAAATTTTGTTCTCACAAGCATTCAGTATTTCTTAAATTTTTAATAATGCATATTTATTACCTTTGAAATAAGAAAAACAGTGATTTAATGTAAAAAGAACAATTTATGTGTATCTATATCTATAGATATACATATGTAGTTCCTAATGAAGTAGTAAATTGCAATGGTATAAGCTAGTTTTTATATCTCCACAGTAATCTATCACAGTAAATGATTTCTAAAAGCCAGAGACACCTGGGTGGCTCAGTCGGTTAAGGTCTGCCTTTGGCTCAGGTTGTGATCCCATGACGTTGGGATCAAGTTCTGCATCAGACTCCCTGCTCAATGAGGAGCTTACTTCTCCCTCTGCATCTCCCCTTGCTCATGCTCTCTCTCTCTCTCTCAAATAAATAAATAAAATCTTTTAAAAAAATAAAAGTATCTAAAGTCAGAAAACCTCTTAGTACTTCTTGCTCTGCATTTTGTTGATGTCTCCTCACTTATCCATAACCGAGGGAGTTCTTAAATATAGGTAGCTCACATTATTATTACACATGAGCATTTTCCTTGTGGTATAGTAAGCTTTTGTAATGCTAAGACAAACTACATTTGAAATGAATAGTTTAAAATGTCAATAGAGGTTATATTTTTATGTTGTTGCTATAATTTCTTTTTTTTAAAAGACTTTATTTATTTGACAGATAGAGATCACAAGTATGCAGAGAGGTAGGCAGAGGGAGAGGAGGAAGCAGGCTCCCCGCCAAGCTGAGAGCCTGATGTGGAACTTGATCCCAGGACCCTGAGATCATGACCTGAGCCGAAGGCAGAGGCTTAACCCACTGAGCCACTCTGGCGCCCCAATGTTGTTGCTATAATTTCTGTAGCAGCACATTGATTTGGTCATATTTCTCACCTGATAGTGAAAAATCATCTTTCTGTTTTTAATTTTTTCCCAAATCCAACTACTGTTTCTCTCATCTTCTGTTAATCACCACTTTGAATGTTACATCCATGTCCCCAAATAATGTGTTTGCCTTTTTAAAATATGTGGTATATTTTGTGTGATTGTGTTTTTAATTTATAGAAATGATACACTATAGATCTTGTTCTGTTTCTTACTCCTTTTTAGTGAGCACCATATTTCTGATACATATCCATATTCTACAATTACTGCATCAGATCCCATAATGCCTGACTCCACCACATTTTACTTTTTCATTCCCTTATTGATGGTCACCTAGATTGCCTTCTTCTCCTTCCTCTCCCAGGAAACACCTGGACAAACAGCTTTGTGCATGTTCCCTGAGAATCCTGAGCCAGAGTTTGTCTGGCATGTTAACCCAAGAGTGTGATTGCTGGGTCCCAGGTCATACACAGAATTATTTCACAAAACACTGGCCAGTTTCCTTCCAGAATGACTGTGCCAGTTTATATTTCAAAAAAAAAAATGAGTTCTAATTAAAAAACAAACAAGTTGCAACTGTTTTCTTACTCATGTGGGACAGAAGTATTCATTTTTCAAGAAAATTTTCTTTGGGAAAATATTTTAATAGGTCCTTTGGGCTTATTTAATGAGTATATAACCAGTCTAGAATAGACAGAGACAAAGAAAAGCTAAATTACTTTTCCCGTTAATAGAAAAGTTCCTCCATTTAAGCAAAAGAAATCTTTCTGCATGATGATGCTTTTAGAAAATGTATTTTTCCTTCATGTGGACAAAGATTATGCTATCTGAGAAAAATTGTTATTTGCTCTGGGGTGTGTGTGTGTGTGTATTGTATGTAAAATTACTTAGGAGGAAAGGAATAGAGACAAGAGGACTAGAGGAAGAATGAGGAAACTCATGTTTTTCTTCTGTTAAGGGGTCCTAAAGCTTACTGTACTTGAAATGCCAAGACCTGCTAGAGAAATTCTGCTGAACCTCTAACTCAATAACTATAATACTATATTGACTATGGAAATGAGCCTCCATAATTCTTGTATTAACCATTTTGCCCAAGAATTATCTTGTTGTGAGCAGAAGTAGATCCAAGGATAGAGTAAATTGGTTTCCATGCTGCCCCTTCTTTGAATCAATGTTACAAATAGCAGAGATCCCAACCCAAGTGGGTTTAAGTAACAAGGTTTTATGTAGATTAGCTTATACATCAGAAAAGTCAAGGAGTGGGCTGTGAAAACCTGAATTCAGAATTCAGACAATGTTCCTGTCAATATTTTAGCCCATCAGGAATATTGGGCTATGTTGGTAGCAAATGTTAGTGAGGCTTTAGTACTTATATTTGCTTAGATTTTACATCCAGTGGAAAAGAATGAGATTCTATTTATGAAAAATTTCAACAGAGTCTCATTTTATCTCTTTGGATCTAATTGGGCCACATGTTCATTCTTGAAATAAATTAGGTAACCAGGGCTTGTGCCCCTTTTCTTTACCAGTCACAGCTTAGGACCGTCTCTGATGCAAAGAGTCAAATTCATCTGAAACATTTGGGTTGGTAATGGAGGAGGAGCCCTTACATGAACCAAAATCAAATCTTGAGATCATATGTGCAAAGGCCAAGTAAAAAAACATAACAAAGGTCTGGCACAATATCATTCTTTTAGTAAAAGCTTGCCAGTTCTCATTTCCTTCATCACATATGAAGAAATAAAACAGATATGCCAGGAGTACCAAGGTACCTGAAGACATGCCAGGGAATGTTCATCCCTTAATATGCTGACCTCTTTTTTTTTTTTTTTTAATTTCTTTTCAGTGTTCCAGAATTCATTGTTTATGCACCACACCTAGCGCTTCCCATAATACCCACCACCAGGCTCACCCAACCCTCCGCCCCCTCCAAAACCCTCAGGTTGTTTCTCAGAGTCCATAGTCTCTCATGATTCATCTCCCCCTCCAACTTCCCCCATCTCTCATCTCTTCTCCAGCTCCCCATGTCCTCCATGTTATTCCTTATACTCCACAAATAAGTGAAACCATATGATAATTGACTCTCTCTGCTTAACTTATTTCACTCAGCATAATCTCTTCCAGTCTCGTCCATGTTGATACAAAAGTTGGGTATTCATTCTTTCTGGTGGAGGCATAATACTCCATAGTATATATGGACCATATCTTCTTTATCCATTTGTCTGTTGAAGGGCATCTTGGTTCTTCCCACAGTTTGGTTACTGTGGCCATTGCTGCTATGAATATTGGGGTACAGATGGCTCTTCTTTTCACATCTGTATCTTTGGGGAAAATACCCAGTAGTGCAATTGCAGGGTCATAGCATAGCTCTATTTTTAATTTCTAAAGGAATCTCCACAATGTTTTCCAAAGTGGCTGTACCAACTTGCATTCCCATCAACAGTGTAAGAGGGTTCCTCTTTCTCCATCCTCTCCAACACATGTTTTTTACTGTCTTGTTAATTTTGGCCATTCTAACTGGTAAGGTGGTATCTCAAGGTGGTTTTGATTTTAATCTCCCTGATGGCTAATTATGATGAACGTTTTTTCATGTGTCTGTTAGCCATTTATATGTCTTCATTGGAAAAGCATCTATTCATGACTTCTGCCCATTTTTTGACATGATTATCTGTTTTATGTGTGTTGAGTTTGAGGAGTTCTTCATAGATCTTTGATATCAGCCCTTTGTCTCTACTGTCATTTGTGAGTATCTTCTCCCATTCCGTGGGTTGCCTCTTTGTTTTGTTGACTGTTTCCTTTGCTGTGCAGAAACTTTTGATCTTGATGAAGTCCCAAAAGTTCATTTTCGCTTCTGTTTCCTTTGCCTTTGGGGACATATCTTGAAAGAAGTTGCTGTGGCCGATGTTGAAGAGATTACTGCCTATGTTCTCCTATAGAATTTTGACAGATTCCTGCCTCATGGATGAAACTCAATCATTCTCTTACCCCATACACAAAGATAAACCGTTAGAAGATCTCAATACACAAAAATTGATTAAATGAATAACTAAATGAAATCACAATTCTATTCCACATGTTCTTCTAAGAAAGTACCTTATAATTTAAGAAACAAAACAGATGAACATGGGGGAGAAAAGAGGCAAACTATAAAGCCAACTCTAAACAATAAAGAACAAACTGAGGGTTGCTAGAGGGGAGATGGGCAGAGGATGGTTTAATGGATGATGGGTATTAAGGAATGTTGTTACGATGAGCACTGGGTATGGTATGTAAGTGATGAATCATTAAATCTTACAAGTGAAACTAATACTGCACTGTATGTTAACTAACTGGAATTTAAATTAAAACTTGGAAGAAAAAAAAACAAAGTACCTTATGCATATGTAGGTCATGAAAAGGATAATATACATGCTAGTATTTCCCTTTTATATTAGGAATAACTGAAAAAAAACCCACATATTTTTCACACAAATCTATAGCCAAGAGTCATAAATGGCCATCAGAAATATTTTACATGTATGACAAGAGTATACTTTCTGATTAGAATAAAGAAAGATTTTGCCTAAGGCCAAAAGAAAAACACAGTCTCCTGTCCTTCCAGTTAGTCTGCAACATAAAAAACAAATTGCTTATTTAATACTTTTATAATCTAACAACTTCTTGGCTTTTTGGCTAAGATCAAATGTATTTTTATCATCTAAACTGGGACAGGAAATAAAATGTGATATATTTTTATCTTCTAACTAGGAAAGATTATTAGACAAAGTAACCCAAAACATTAAAATTCAAGATTCTGATTAAGAAGCAGTTTTTTGCTCTGGGGCTAATAATACATTATATGTTATAAAAAATTTTAAAAAATTTAAAATATATGAAAAAAAAAAGCAGCTGTTTGGTGATTATTTTTTTGAAAAGTTCCTTAGAGGTTCATCTGAATAGAATCAAAGTTCACGTGTACTCTTTGAAAAATATTGCTACTACAGAATAGTAGATAACAGACTCTGCACTATGTCTTCCTGAGGTCTGATATACCTGATCACCATTCATAAATGTCTCTGTATAACATCCCTTACTATACGATACGGTTAATGTATGGGGTCATTCCTAATGTTGAGTTTGTGAGCAAGTTTTTAAGAAGAAACAATTAGTGATTGAATGCTTATTCAGTGGCAGGTATGGTGGCACAGACTTGGCATTTAATGTCTCATCATAAATGTAATTAATCCCTGTTTGCAAGTGAGTAAACTGAAATTCCAAATACCAAAGGAGAGTTAAATTCTTTTCATTGTGTATACATTGATTAAAGGTATGAATTAATCAGTCAGTGGCACAAAAATGTCCACGTTTGTGGTCGATAATAGGGGAAAGAGGCAGAAAATAAAAATGTATTTAGTGCATAATGATATATCAGACATTGTGCAAGATTATTTACATATCAGACCTCTTTAAACATCAAATTGCGGGATATGTCTTAAATAAGATAACAGAGGTAATAAATCAGGAAAACAATGGGCACATAATAAGCTTTCAATAAATCTAAAAATTATAGAATTCATATCTTTTTCAGGTGCAAGGGGAAATTCACCAAGACAGATTGTATGTTAGGCCAATAAAAAAATACTTATTAAATTCAAAAGGATCAAAATCATTACAAAGCATATAATTTGACTACAGTGGAATTACATAGACATCCATGAAAATAAAATTATTTGGGAAAATTTAAATTACCCAGAAATTTTAAAACACAGTTCTAAATAATTAATGAATCAAAGATCACATCACAGAGGAAATTTGAAGATATTTTGAACTACAGGCATTAAAAATAATACATATCAAAAATCTGTTGGATAAAGCCTAAACCCAGCAGAAGAAGAGAAATAATAAAGATCAGAGCAGAAATCAATGAAATAGAAACCAAAAAAACAATAGAACAAATCAACGAAACTAAGAGCTGGTTCTTTGACAGAATTAATAAGATTATAAACCCCTGGCCAGACTCATCAAAAAGAAAAGAGAAAGGACCCAAATAAATAAAATCATGAATGAAAGAGGAGAGATCACAACCAACACCAAAGAAATACAAACAATTATAAGAACATATTATGAGCAACTATACGCCAGCAAATATAACAATCTGGAAGAAATGGACACATTCCCAGAGACATATACTACCAAAACTGAACCAGGAAGAAATAGAAAACCTGAAGAGACCCATAACCAGTAAGGAAATTGAAGCAGTCATCAAAAATCTCCCAACAAACAAGAGCCAGGGCCAGAGGGCTACCCAGGGGAATTCTACCAAGCATTTAAAGAAGAATTAAATCCTATTCTCCTGAAACTGTTAAAAAAAAAATAGAAATGGAAGGAAAACTTTCAAATTCATGAGGCCAGCATTACCTTGATCCCAAAATCAGACAAAGACCCCATCAAAAAAGAGAATAGCAGACAAATATCCTTGATGAACACAGATGTGAAAATTCTCACCAAATACTAGCCAATAGGATCCAACGGTGCATTAAAAGGATTATTCACCACAACCAAGTGGGATTTATTCCAGGGCTGCTAGGTTGGTTCAACATCCATGAATCAATCAGTGTGATACAATACATTAATAAAAGAAAGAACAAGAACCCTCTCAATAGTTGCTGAAAAAGCATTTGACAAAGTATAGCATCCTTTCTTGATCAAAACTCTTCAAACTGTAGGGATAGAGGGTATACCTCAATATCATCAAAGCCATCTATGAAAAACCCACAGTGAATATCATTCTCAATGGAAAAAAACTGAGAGCTTTTCCGCTAGGGTCGGGAACATGGCAGGGATGTCCATTACCACCACTGCTATTCAACATAGTACTGGAAGTCCTATCCTCAGCAATCAGACAACAAAAAGAAATTAAAGGCATCCAAATCAGCAAAGAAGTCAAACTATCACTTTTTGGAGATGATATGATACTTTATGTGGAAAACCCAAAAGACTCCACTCCAAATCTTCTAGAACTTGTACAGGAATTCAGTAAAGTGTTGGGATATAATATCAATGCGTGGAAATCAGTTGCATTTCTATACACCAACAACAAGACAGAAGAAAGAGAAATTAAGAAGTCAATCTCATTTACAGTTGCACCCAAAACTATAAGATACCTAGGAATAAACCTAACCAAAGAGGCAAAGAATCTGTACTCAGAAAACTATAAAGTACTCATGGAAGAAATTGAGGAAGACACAAAGAAATGGAAAAATATTCCATGCTCATGGATTGGAAGAACAAATATTGTGAAAATGTCTATACTACCTAAAGTAATCTACATGTTTAATGCAATCCGTGTCAAAATACTGTCAATTTTTTTTCAAAGAAATAGAACAAATAATCCTAAAATTTATATGGAACCAGAAAAGACCTCAAATAGCCAGAGGAATGTTGAAAAAGAAAGCCAGAGTTGGTGGCATCACAATTCCAGACTTCAAGCTCTATTACAAGCTGTCATCAAGACAGTATGGTACTGGCACAAAACAGATGCATAGATCAATGGAACAGAATTGAGAGCCCAGAAATAGACCCTCAACTCTATGGTCAACTAATCCTCGACAAAGCAGAAAAGAATGTCCAATGGAAAAACGACAGCCTCTTCAATAAATGGTGTTGGGAAAATTGGACAGCCACATGCAGAAAAATGAAATTGGACCATTTCCTTACATACACACGAAAATAGACTCAAAAGGGATGAAGTGCATATTGAGTGTGAGAAAGGAATCCATGTGTGAGATTCACAATCCATGCGCATATTCAGTGTGAGAAAGGAATCCATCAAAATCCTTGAGGAAGTTTGGAGGGGGGGTGGGGTTATGGACATTGGGGAGGGTATGTGCTATGGTGAGTGCTGTGAAGTGTGTAAACCTGGCGATTCACAGACCTGTACCCCTGGGGGAAAAAATATATTATGTGTTTATAAAAAAAAAAAATCCTTGAGGAAAACACAGGCAGCAACCTCTTCGACCTCAGACGCAGCAAATTCTTCCTAGGAACATCGCCAAAGGCAAGGGAAGCAATGGCAGAAATGAACTATTGGGACTTCATCAGGATCATAAGCTTTTGCACAGCAAAGGAAACAGTTAATAAAACCAAAAGACAACTGACAGAATGGGAGAAGATATTTGCAAACGACATATCAGATAAAGGGCTAGTATCCAAAATGTATAAAGAGCTTAGCAAACTCAACACCCAAAGAACAAATAATCCAATCAAGAAATGGGCAGAGGACATGAACAGACATTTCTGCAAAGAAGACGTCCAGATGGTCAACAGACACATGAAAAAGTGCTCCACATCACTCAGCATCAGGGAAATACAAATCAAATCCACAATGAGATACCACCTCACACCAGTCAGAATGGCTAAAATGAACAAGTCAGGAAATGACAGATGCTGGCAAGGATGCGGAGAAAGGGGAACCCTCCTACACTGTTGGTGGGAATGCAAGCTGGTGCAACCACTCTGGAAAACAGCATGGAGGTTCCTCAAAAAGTTGAAAATAGAGCTACCGTATGACCCAGCAATAACCCTACTGGGTATTTACCCTAAAGATACAAATGTAGTGATCTGAAGGGGTATGTGCACCTGAATGTTTATGGCAGCAATGTCCACAATAGCCAAACTATGGGAAGAACCTAGATGTCCTTCAACAGATAAATGGATAAAGAAGATGTGCTGTGTGTATATATATATATATATATATATATATATATATATATATATACACACACACATATACATACAATGGAATACTATGCAGACATCAAAAGAAATGAGCTCTTGCCATTTGTGACGACGTGGATCAAACTAGAGGGTATTATGCTGAGTGAAATAAGTCAATCAAAGAAAGACAATTATCATATGATCTCCTTGATATGAGGAATTTGAGAGGCAACATAGGGTGTTGGGGGGATAGGGAGGAAAAAAGGAAACAAGATGGAACCAGGAGGGAGACAAACCATAGAAAACTTTTAATCTCACAAAACAAATCTAGGGTTGCTGGGGGGAGGCGGGGAGGGAGACGGTGGTTGAGTTATGGACATGGGGAGGCTATGTGTTATGGTGAGTGCTGTGAAGTGTGTAAACATGTTGATTCACAGATCGGTACCCCTGGGGCTAATAACACACTATATGTTAATAAAAAATTTAAAAATTTAAAAAATAAAAATAAAAAAAATATCTGTAGGATAAGTTAAGTCAGTGCTAACAAGGAAACACAGGGGGTTTTTTTGTTTTGTTTTGTTTTTAAGATTTATTTTAGAGAGCGAGGCAAAGAAAGCATGAGCAGGAGGGACAGAGGAGGAAGAAGAGAGAAAATCTCAAGCAGACTCCACACTGAGAAGGGAGCCCGACACAGGGCTCAGTCCCACAATCCATCAGATCATGACCTGAGCCAAAAACCAAGAATTAGACACTTAACTGACTGCACCACCCAGGCACCTCTGGAAACATATACCTTTTTAAATGTTTATATTAGAAAAGAAAGACCTAAAATCAACTATCTGATGTTCACTCTTAAGATGTTAGAAAAAGAAGACCAATATAAAGTAAAAAGAAGAGTGAAAAATAACAAAGATAAGACCATCATAAATATAGACAAATAGTAGATAATGGTAAAAAAAATATATAGATAGATAATAGATAAAATTAACAAAGCCAAAAGCTAGTTTTTGAATAAATAGAAAAAGAGAAAACACAAGAAAAGGAGAGAAAGAACAAAATCACCAATACCAGGAGTAAAAATGGCCCTTCATCAAAGATCTTAAAAACATCAAAAGGATAAATGAATACTGTGAACAATTTTATAACCACAAAAAGTTGGCAGTTCATATGAAATGGGCAGATATCTTGAAGTGTCATTCTTGAAGAATACCACTGTGTCTATTAAAAACTTAAATTTGTTATCTCAACCTTCTCAAATGCCCTAATATCATAGATAATAGTGAAATACTGCATGTTTTCTTCCTGAAGTCATGAAGAAATCACTGCTTCTATTCAACATTGTAGTGGGGGCGGTACAAGCCATTGCAATCATGCCAGAGAGAAAAATAAAAAGCAGAAATATCAGATAAAAGTGAAACTGTCATATTTACTAATGATATGATTGTTTGGTTAGAATATCCATGGAATCTACAAAATTAATCAATTAGTTTAGCAAGTGTGTAAGATATGCTAATATGAAAAGTCAGTTGGATCCTTAAAGAATAGTAGCAAAAATTGAAAAGTGAAATTTTAAATATCCATCTATCATAGCATCAAAATTTTACAATGACCATAAATAAATGTAACAAAAGCATCCAAGACTTTTACTCTGAAACCATAAACATTGGTGACTGAGTCTAAAGAAACTCAAATAAATGAACAGAGATACCACGTTAATGGACTAGAAAACTCAATGTTGTTAAGATTATAATTCTCTCTAAGTTGACCTATAGATTAAATGCAATTCCATTTTTGTATAGGCTCATTCTAAAATGCATATGGAAATGCAAACAAACTAGAATAACCAAAGCAATTAAAAAGATAAGAACATTGGATTGATAATAAAGCTATAGTAATCAAAGGAGTTACTAGTGTAAAGACAGATATATAAATCAATAGAACAGGATACTCTCGAAGTAGAGTCACTCATTTATGTTTAATTGATACTCAACAAAGGTGGTAAGATAATTCAATGGAAAAAGGAAAACCTTTTCAATATATGGTGCTATACCAATAGCACCTCTATAAGAAAAAAATGAACTTAAGTCCTTATCTTATGTCATATACAAATATTAAGTCAAAGTGAATCATATATCTGAAAGTAAAATATAGAACTGTAAAGCTAAAGGAAAAAAGAAGTAAATATTTGCAGTTTGGGGATGGATATTTTTTCTATTTAGAAAATAAAAAAATACACACCATGAAAGAAAAGAAACCGAAGAATTGGTCTTCAACAAATGAAATACTTTTTGCTCTCGGATAAACACCACAAACTGGAGGAATTATCTGTAAAGCATATATCCAGAAATATAATTTATCCAGAAATATAAGAACTCTTACAACTCATAAAAAGGCAGCCCAATAAAAAAATGGAGAGATTTGAATAGACATTTTACAAAAGAATATATGTAAATGATTGTTAAGCATATGAAAAGATTCTCAACATAATGAATCTTAGGGATATGCAAACTAAAATTACAGTGAAATATGATTATTTAACTATTAGAATTGTTCAAATAATAATAAAATCCAATGGTACTGAGTTTAGTAAGGATGCCAGATGATTTTCACTCTCAGATGGAATGCAAAATGGGACAGAGCCATTCTGGGTAACAGTTTAACAGTTTCCTATGAAGTTAAACATATATTTACCAAATGGCTCTGTTAGTCCACTCTTAGGTGTTTACCTATAAGAAATGAAAGTACATGCATCCACAAAGACTTATATGTAAATGTTCACAGCAGCTTTATTTATAAAAGCCAAAAAACTGGAGAAACCCATATATCCATTAACAGGAGAAACAAATTGTGGTATATTTATGAAATAGAACACTACTCAACAATAAAAAAAGAAACAAGGAACTATTCAATGCACACAACAGTGTGGATGAAATCTTGAAATCATTCTAATAAGTGAAAAAAGCCAGTCAAAAAGAAGACAAAATGTATGGTGACATTTATGTAAAATTCTAGAAAATAGGGATGCCACGGTGGCCGAGTTAGTTAAGCAGCTCCCTTCAGCTCAGGTCACTATCTCAGGGTCGTAGTCTCGATCCCCACATTGGACATCCTGCTAATCAGGAGGCCTGCTTCTCCCTCTCCCTCTGCTATTCCCACTACTTGTGGTCTCTATCAAATAAATAAAGTCTTTTAAAAATTTTTTTTAAAATTCTAGAAAATAAAACTAATTCACAGTGACAGAAAGAATTTTTTTAATTTTCTAAATAGAAAAATTATTCATTCCCAATTAATTGGTGGTTGCCTGAAGATGGAGATGGAAAAAAAATGGATTACAAAGGTAGCCTTGGAAACTTTTGAAGGTGATAGTGTTCATTATCTCGATTATGATGATAGCTCATATGTATATCAAAACATCAAATTGTGCACTTTAAATATTGGTAGTATATAATACTTCATATCTCAATAAAGTTATAAAAAGAAAATAAAGGAAGAAAGGAAAATTATTCCTTTCAGCATGAAATTGTCACACAAAAATATTTATTCCATTGCCTTCCAGAAATCTTCAGAATTCAGTGTGGCATAACAATTTGCAGGTATGAACAATTGCAGCTGGTAGGAAGCATTTTCCTTTCTCATAAACGGTGGTAGTCAAAAGTATATTAAAACACTTCTTTGCCCCACTTTGCCCATCAGCATTGCATAAAATCTTACACCCAGAGATCCATATTTTCTTACATGTTTACAGACTTGAACATGCCAAGACCTGCAAACACACTGGCCTCTAAGAATGAAAGTGACTAACACTTACATGGCGATAACTGCAAAAAATTATTGGATTTGTGCTTTACAAATAACAATTTTTCACATGCTCTACTCAAAATCATGGATTATCTATTTTCTTTCATAGGTAAATAATTCAGGACTATTGTCCCTGTGTCAACAGATTTTCTTCAACTTGCTTTTCCCACTTTTCTATAGGTCTTCTAGCATAATGCTCCTTTTTTTTTCCCTCCACTAAAGTTAGATTAACCTTGAAAACTTGGCGCTGAAAGTGAGTGATTATTATATGAACTGAGTATCTGGTGTCAGCTCAGCTCCTCTGTTTCTGAATCTTTACATAATTAGCACAGATTTTCTGTAGTGGGAACATTTATTTATCTTGAAACGCTATCAAAACTGTACAGAAGCTGAAAAGATCATTCATCTATAAGATTATCACCTTATATGAGACAAAGTTAGTTAATTAGTTAATTACTATGAGACAAAGTTAATTAATTTGTTAATGACTTGGTATGAAGGATAAAAATTACTTCTGCTTTTATTGTATCTACTCTGGTAATAAACAGAAAGTTTCCGTACTTAATGTTTATTCACTCTCTGGCAGCTTTCCTAAGTACCAAAAAATAGTTGCATTTAAAGTGCCAAAGATTTCCTGGCAATAGAAGTCAAATACTTCCAGTAAAGGTCTTATATAACTTGGTTTTTAGGGTAATTACACATCACGAAAGACAGCACATAAATTTAGAGCTGAAAGTGGCTAGAGTGGTTACCTGATCCAGCTGTCTGGTTTCCCAGGTAAGTCAACTGCAGCCCACGTGGCTAGTGACTTACCCATATTGACAAATAAATCATTTATTTTACTCTTCATACAATTCTATACCTTCTTAGTGTAGCGCATGATCTAATAACTTATCAAATTCATACCCAGAGAAGCGTGGTGAATAACTTGTTTTAAGATGTGATTTTGGTACTTTGACCACCCTAAGGAAAAGTGAGGTATGTGATGATACAGACTGAAAAATAATCACATTCTCCCCAATCTGTCCCCCAAATAAACAAGATCCAATACTATAAACAAGTTAACATTTCCACTTTCTCTAATGTTACCAAAATAGTGTGAGGATTTTAGTATCTTCATGCTTCTGAATAAATCAGTCAGTTTCCACATACATTACACATTCTCCATTTCCTTGCTTAAGAATCCAATAAACACTAAGTACAGTACAAGGGCACTTCCTATTTGAAATGTGATAGAATCTAAGTTTTAAAAACCTTTTAGTTGCTTCTGTGTAGAGGATAAGTGTGGCAAGAGCCCTACTTAGTGTGTTGTGAAGTAGTATTACTCATAATAGCCCTAAACTGGAAAGAACCCGATGTCTACCAACTGATAAATGGGTTAATAAATGTGTTACATCTATACAATGGAATATATTTATCAATAAAAAAGAATGAAATCCTGGTACATCCTATATAACATAGATGAACCTTGAAAACAGCATGCCAAGAAACCAGTCACAAGACTACATATTGTATGATTCCATTTATATGAAATATCCAGGGTAGTCAGATTGATGGAGATAGAAAGTAGATCAGTGGGTGTTGCCTAACTGGTGGGGGTCAGTGGTGGGTGAGGAATGGAGAGGAAAGGGAGGTGGAGAATGAAGAGTGATTGGGTATGGGATTTCTTTTAGGGGTTATGAAACTGTTCTAAAATTGATTGTGGTGATGTTTGCACAACTCTGGGGAAATACTAAAAACTATTGAACTGTATATACTTTAAAAGGGTGAACTAGATGGCATATGGATTATATCTTAGAGTGGTTATGTAAAAAAGGAGAAAACAGTGTTTCATATGGCAGAGTGTTCAACTGTGCTGCATATTACTGAGAATGGTAAATTGGCCGTTATTTTCAGCAAGAAGTTTAGTCATGACTTCAATAACGCAGTTGAATGTGAGAGCCTACTTGAATTGAAGAAAAATGCTGAGTAAGTGGAAACAGTGATTAGCAACAGTGATGAGCAGTTTAATATGACAAGGTTCAGACAAATCAAGTTTTAGCAAGAAGTGAAAGTGTAGTTGTTTTTTTAAGATATGAGGTATTAAATCATGTTTCAATGCACATATGCATAAGTAAGTAGAGGGGGGAAAAGTTGAAAGTTAAGGAGGGAGTAGTAATTGCAGGGATACAGGTGTGGCTGAAATGGCGATGATATATTGAATGCACTGAAAAAGGGAGGTGCTGCCCTTTAAGAGAAGCAAACTCTTCTTCCACTTTAATAGGAAGTAAGAACAAAAATATGGATTCCGACTCTGACTAATAGATTTGCTGATAGAAAGGTGAGAAATTTTCTAACTGATTCTCTCAATAATATTTAACATACTATTTCTAATATAGTTAAATATTAGGCTAGGGATAAACTGACAGGATGGAGGAGGGAAAGGGTTTTAGTGTAAGGATAAATATTAATTGAGAATGAGAAAATTAAGTAAATGTGTCTTTCATTGAATTTTGGGATCAGGAATTTAAACTGCAATTGTCAGCACAAGATGTGAAATTTTTTTCAATAATGTTTAATGTGCCATAGTGTAGGTAAACAGTAAGTAAATAATTGGTTTTAAACTTAGTTTGGTGGATGCCTGGGTGGTTCAGTTGGTTAAGTGGCTGCCTTCGGCTCAGGTCATGATCCCAGAGTCTTGGGATGGAGTCCCGCATTGGGCTCCTTGCTCAGCAGAGAGCCTGCTTCTCTCTCTTCCTCTGCCTGCCACTCTGCCTACTTGTGTTCTCTCTCTCTCTGTGTGTGCCAAAAAAATAAATAAAATCTTAAAAAATAAATAAATAAACTTAGTTTGGGTCTTTCCCCACATGCTTTCACAATGGAGGAAGCAAAAAGCAAGTAAACATATGATATTTTGGACCAGGGCAGGTAAGTAGGGGAAAGAAGATGTGAGTGAGATGCATTATAGTGAAAGAATTGTAGAATCAACATCTCAATAAGAAAAAAAAAAAATTTTTTTTGACATGAAAGTGTTTCTAAAAATGAGGTGGAAGTATATTAGGTGGTATATTTAGATGGTAGCATCAAAATAAACACAATTTGAAACATTAATGTTCTTCCCTTTCCTCCTCCTCTTCTATCTCGGCCTCTTCTTCTATCAGTTAACCTAATAAATAATTTCTAAGCAGTTTTCTAAAGAAAAATCCAGATACACATTTTCCTTAAAATAATCTCTTTGGTAGTATTTCTTTGGCACATCTACAAAAATCATATTTCCAAGCTGGAGAAAAATGTTACATAGAAGTATTAAAGCTATTTTATTAAGATTTTTAAATTATTGATAAACAGCAATCTTTGATAGAAAATATATTCTGGAAAGATTAGTTTTAATGCTTTTTGATGGTATGGCTATTTCTTTTTTTTTTTAATTTTTTGAGTTTTTATTTAAATTCCAGTTAACATACAGTGTTATATTAGTTTCAAGTAAATGATATGGTGATTCGACACTTCCATACAATACCCAATGCTCATCAAAAGTGCAGTCCTGGGGCACCTGGGTGGCTCAGTGGGTTAAGCCCCTGCCTTTGACTCAGGTCATGATCTCATGATCTCAGGGTCCTGGGATCGAGCCCTGTATCGGGCTCTCTGCTCAGTGGGGAGCCTGCTTTCCCCCGCTCTCTCTGCCTATTTGTGATCTTTCTCTCTCTGTGTCAAATAAGTCAAATAAAATCTTTTTAAAAAAAAAAGTGCAGTACTTAATCACCATCACCTATTTTACCCATAGCACCATATTCCTCCTCTCTGGTAACCATCAGTTTGTTCTTTACAGTTAAGAGTCTGTTTCTTGGTTTGGGCTTATGGTATTTATAACCAGCTTGATCTGAAGAAATGTGGACAGTATGCAGAGAACAAGAGTGGTAGTTAAAAAAATTTTGTTTGAGTTTAATACAATGTAAGCGATCTCTGTAGACTAATAACTTAAACTATCTAGCACCAGGGTCAGAAAATGAAGTATTTATAATGAAAACATAGCTTTTAACCAAAGGAATCCTTTCTGATAGGCAACTAGGGAACATGTAGGAAGTCGTCACCCATATTCAGTTGTCTGATCGTAATCACAGCTGCCTTATGGCTTGGCAGCTAAATGTTGACAGCACAGTTACTTATGATAGAAAAAATACCAGGATTGATTTTTGAAGAAGGAAAACAAGAAAATTTTATTATATTACTCATCTGAAAGACAAATGAAAATAATTGATCTCTTAATTAAAAGTATTTTTTAAAAAGATTTCCAAATTGTTGAACAGAGAATTATTCTCCTTTATGGGATAAAGAAATATTCTGCCTCTAATGCCAAAGAAGATTAAGTAAAATTATTTTTCTCTGCCTTTTTTTTTTTTTTTAGTCTTTGGAATAATCATACCTGTTTGCCCTCGCTTATTCTATTTTTGCCTACTTTATAAGACTGAATATCTTATGATATGTATAAATTGTGATAGAATTATAAGGACATGAGGATTTTACTATGCTTGTTTTTTTTTAGATTTTTTAAAAATTTAATTTTATTTTTTTTCAGTGTTCCAAAATTCATTATTTATACACCACACCCAGTGCTCCATGCAATATGTGCCCTCTATAATACCCACCATCAGGCTCACCCCTCCAAACCCCCCTCCAAAACCCTCAGTCTGTATATATACATTTTTAAAATTTTTCATTTTAATTTCCACTATGGTAGGTGCATAATAAATACTACTGACTACTAAAACATTTTGAGTTTAGTTATGAATCTTATCCAAGACCATTGCAGTTTAATCAATTAAGTTCAATATATATTGATCAGAATCCCCTCCATACCAGGAACATCAGGGATCAAGATACATGAAATCCTGATATATACAATTTTCTTGCATTCTAGGTGGGAGAATGATAACCAATATGTAAACAAACAAAAATATCACTTCTGATTATGAAGAATGATTATGATTATCAAGAAAGAAACAAAGTGATGGGAGCAGTTGGTATAGATGACCAGATGGAGAGTCAAGAAAGGCTCCTTGGAAGAAGTATTATCTGAGCAGCCATTCGAATGAAGTGGAAAGACACATAAAAATGTCTTGAGGAAGAGTGGTTTGGGCAAGAGAATAGCAAATGCTGAGTTCAGAGTCAGGAGTGAGCCTGGCATATTTGAGAAACAACAAGGTGACTAATTGCCAGACTGTTTTGATCAATAAATGTAATAGTAGAAAACGAGGTCAGAGAATTAGGTAAGGACTTACATAAAGCCTTGGGGACAATATTAATGAATTTGAAGTTTGTTTTTCTTATATGAAACCATTGCTTGTGTTTTAAGCAAGGGAATGGCATGATTCTGGTTTCTGTTTTAAATAGATCATTATAAGTTCTGTATGGAAAACAGGTTGTAGGAAAAGTCTAATCAGGGAGACCAAATGGTAATTTAATGTGGTATCCTAGGCAAGGTCAGATGGATAGGATTAGCCTGATAACTGGGACAGAGGATGAAGAGAAGAGGGTTCAGTGTAAATATGTAGAAATTAATGCTGGTAGAGTTTTATTATTTCCTAGAAAAGGAATATGAGATAGAAAGGAGGACCAAGTGTGACTTCATATGTTTAGCCTGATAAAATAGATGTAAAGAAGACTGTGATAAAAAAAAAAATTTATCTCAAAAGTAGAAATTTATCATTGAAAGAAATTTAGTCAATATCAGCTAGTAGTTGAATCATTTAGGAAATACAGTTTAGTCAGTACACATTTTTGAGCACCTAAAGTGTCAGATCAAGTACTATGTTAGGCACTCACACTCAGTGATATATGAGGCACTCTTATGTCAATTTGTACATAATACATAAATTAGTCCTACACTGTCTTTTTTTTAGAAGATTGAGATCTTTGGCTCTGGTTTACATAAAGTATAGAAATAAAATCAATGTTGCTGCAATTTTCTAACATAACTTCTTTAAGTCTTAACTGGCCACTTATTTTCTGGACTTCTCTTCCAATAACAAAGTCACAGAGAGTTTATTGGCTTTGAATAGAAATCCATTAAAAACATATTTATGAACTCTTTATAGTTGACTGATATATATAAATTATTGGTTTGTAAACTCTAGTGTCTAACAGCCCAACCTGGTAGGAAGGAATGGAAAATAATGAAAATAGAGAGTTCTCTATATTCTGTTCCATCTCTCTCTATTACTGTTGTCCATTTAGCTTTGAGTGCGAGGATGATCTTTTACATAATACTCTATACAGTATGGAGAAGCAGATAACATAGAACACAAAGAATAATGGTAATCTGAAACAATGTACACCCCAGTAGCAGAACAAAACTGTCACTGAAAAAAATTAAAAAAAATTGGTTTCAGTCTTTTTTCATTTAAACAAAGGGGGCAAAATGTTAATTCAGACTTAAGGTTGCAAACCTAGAGGCATGTTCTATTTAGCTCTAAGTGGTTTTTTAAAAAATATTTTTAATTGGTTGCCAACATTTAACAGTCACAAGATTTTATATCTTTCTCTTTAAATTCAAAAAATCTGACAACACTAGAGATAAGATCTATATTCCTGTAAGACAGCTGGCTGAAGCTGATTAAATGCCATGCCTTTAAATTTAGCAGTTTGCCACATTCCCAGATACACTGTTGTCTCCCAATTAGTTAGGCCAAGTGTCAATTTTAAGTTGTTCAAATTGAGGCTGATCCACTCATCTGTTTTATTTTTTTTTTTTTTCTTGGCTACCACTCTTCTTCCATAATCCATCCTCCACACATCAGTATCAATTTGAATGATCTTTCAAAGTGGAAATCAGATTATATCTCTCCTCTGTTTAAATGTCCTAAGTGACGTCACATTGTACTGAGAATAAAATCCAAGCTAACTTTAGAGCCAGGAATATTCTGTCAATAAATATAATTCATGTAAATATAGTATCCATTTTTAGTAAATGGTACTTGTGAACCTAACCAAGAATAATTATGTAATTTACTTCTAATATTTAAAAAAAAAACAGAGGATTTTGTATAATGGTTATATAATGTTACTTTTTGTTAGGTATATATTAAGCAAATTTAGTAAAGGCTTTAATTGGTACTGTAAGGGAGAGTTATTTTACTTTATATTATATAATCTAGACTATCATTAGGGTCATTGGAAAAATTTCTAAAGTTATCCAAGAAGATTATTTTTAATAAAAAAGTCAACATATGGGGATAGTGAATTCTTGAAATGGGAATTATCTAAACCCCTAAAGTAAATTATTATCCATAATTTGTTGTTACTGTTGTTTTTAAAACAGTTTCAATTTACAGCATGATATATCAAGTATTGGATGAAATTTAAACCACATAACTTCTACTAAAGGCAATTAATTGAATTGATATTTCCTAAAATAGTTCCATGGAACTTGTCGGGTCTGACTTTTAAGGTCAGAAATTGAAAAGCTGATAATATCTCAGTTTTCTTTATTTGTTTGTTAAAGTGAGAGCACTAGTAAAAGGGAAATTTTTTTTCTTCAAGGATGGAGGGTAATCATATGGAGGAAGGAATGGGAGAAATATAATTACAGCTTCATGATAGCCTCCCTGCTATCAGTCTGCCTCTTTCATGTACCTATACAAATCCAAAGAAACAAACTGCCATGGCTAAGTATATGTGAAGAAAGAGGAAAAAAAACAGGTTCTGAAGTGGCAGAGTCCTAGGCATTTAATACTTTTCAGTTACTGCTTCTTATGTGTAAAAATGATACACTTATGCTGTATATTTAGTTTATACATTTCTCTTCTCTTGGCATTTTGTTAGCCTCACTCTTTTAGCAATGGTCCTTGTACCTCTTTGTAACATTCTCCTGATATGTAATCACTCAAAAAAAAACAACTTTTATACATCTTTGAAGTAGGAACAAATAACCATCACATATCATGTAGGGTGGTTGTGAGGGTCAAATGAAAGGATGCTGGTGATAAAGGCATTTTGTAAACCAGAGACTTGGGAAAATGCTATTACTCTATGTCATTATCAAATACTGATTTTTCAAAGATGCTTTGGAATAATAATCAAGCAGCTAATATAAACATTGCTTGTCTAATGATTATTTTACTAATTTGAATTATTTCACTTATTTTGATTATTTCCCCAAAAAGTCCAGTGAATTATTCCTTAAAATGTGATCATCTGAAAAGAAAAAGAAAAATGTACTCTGGTCACTATGTTAAAAAGGAAAGCACTTCTCGTAATATAGACATGTAATAAATACTTTCTCCATCATAAGTGTCTTTGGATGCTAGGAATTAGTATCAGGATTCCTGAAATTTTCCTCCACATAATAATATAGTTGATAAAAATATCTTTCTTTTACTTATTCCTCATTTTATGCATCCCAGTGAGAGGTAGTTATGTAATTTTGCAATATCAATGGTGAAAGGGTGAAGTAAAGTGTTAGATTCATGACTTAGTAATTCAGGTTGTGTGTGTTTGTGTGTACATACACATGTATATAGAATCTTAAGGACATATATTTGAGACATGTGGTAGTCCATATCTAGACATGTAATTTTTCTAGACCTTTTTAGTATTTCTCTAGATTCTGTGGTATCATATGTACATGTATATTTTTTCTATATTATATATATATTTAGTATATATATTTATATATATATATACCTTTTTAGTATTTCTCTAGACTCTGTGGTGTGTGTGTGTGTGTGTGTGTGTGTGTGTATATATATATATGTTATTTTGTGACTCATGATAGATTTGGGGCAAAGATGTAGAGAAATTATGCAAATGAACTCCATCTGAGATCAAATCATCGGTAGACAATACATTGTAATTGTACTGGTAATTCCAGTTCCCAATTTTTCATCATTTTCCAACAAAACTCCCCAATACAAACAGAACCTCATGCGGTGGTAAAGCAAAAGGTGTGGTCATCAAAGGATTTAGAACCTTGTCATAGCTCTGTACTAACATGCTGTTTGGTGCCTGGCAGTAAGTCACTTAAAAACCGTGGTCTTTTCCTTATTTCTTGTGGTGAGAATGAAAGGACTGGATGGGAATATAATCTCTAAACTTTGACATTTGATAACCTCTGATCAGATCTAAAATTTCTCTGTGGTTTTTAATTGAGGTATTTGTAATCTACTTAAGTTCCAAGATATTCAGGAATAGTTTAACTACCACACAATTTGGCTTCCAATTACTGTGCAGCTGTGTAGCTTTAGGACTTCCTGAAGTCCACAGGCTTTGTAGTCCATGGGTGAGCTATAAGGTCTATACATTCCCTGAAATTATATTTGAAATATTTTACATTTGCTTTATTTTAGAGGAGAAGTTTTAGAGATTTCATTAGGTTTTCATTGGCATATACAGTAAAGAAGTTTAAATTTTAAGTATCTAAATAGCCCAAACATGGTAGTTTAATGCTGGTGGTACTGTTCATAAGTAACATCATGCATATGCACAGGACACATTTTTTTTTAATCAAGCATATTTGGCACTGTTATTGGTTCCAGACCCCAGCACTACTAATGTGAGGTTATACTGCATTAAGACTGTTTTTGCAAAATTCTGCACAATATTTCAACCAGTTGTTATTGGGCATTTTGTATTTACTAAACATTCTTCTAGATTTTATAGAGAGTTGATTTGAGAAGGAGAAAGAGCAGTAAGTTGACGGGCAAATAGTGAGTGAGGGCAAGTTTGGTACATGATGGGATCAGATTAAGGCAAAGCTCAAATATGTAGGATATGGTGAACAACTTGGATTTTATTCCATTGACAGTGAAAGCCACTAAAGGGTTTTCAGAAGGGGATTTTTAGATATGATTAATATTTAAGATATCATTCTGCCTACTATGGAGAATATACTTTATATGAACAAATGTGCAAACAGAGAAAATATTTAGGAAGCAAACATAACAGCTCAAGAGATTGATGCTGTGGCTTAGTCTAAGTGACTAGAAGAGTAGTTGAATGACAGTATATGGATGTATCAGATCTATTTTTGAAGTAGAGTAAACAGAACTTGCTGATGATTGCTTAAAGATTTGAGCTTAACTGGAATAACAGGGCATTAACACATTTTTCTTTGCCTTATGTGAAAATCCATGGTGATCACAGATTTCAGCTCTGAAATTAGAAAAGTCAACTTTTTTTCAGCAGCTTCTACACAAGGTAGCAAACATTGAAATTAGATTTGCATTCTGCTAGCAATTATGTGAAAGAGCACTTGTTTTCATGATTTTATTAAACGCTGAGGGTCCCTGAAATCTTTTCAGGGGAATCCACAAAGGAAAACATTATTTTCATTATAATGTTAAGATTTTGTCTTTTTAACTGTACTGACATTTGCATCGATGGTACAAACGCAATGGTGAACAAAATTACCATTGCCTTAGTTCAAATAAAGGTAGTGGCACCAAAGTATATCAGTAGTTATTGTATTCTTCACCATCAAATACTCACAATAAAAAAATTGTGAATATTACTTAAGAATATCTTTGATGAAACAGAACATTGATAACTTTACTAGATTTCTGCCTTGTGTGCACAACTTTTTTTTTCTGTGACAAAATGGGGAGTGTGCAAAAATTCACTTCTGTTGTATAATGAAGTTTGATGATTGTCTAGATGAAAAGCATTTGTGTGGTTGTTTGAATTGCTAGCTAAACCAGATGCCTTTACCATAGAACACCACTTTTATTTTAAAAATGTATAACACAAAAACCATGATTATATAGGCTTGGGTATTTGGCTGAATGCAGAGCCCAACCCAGGGCTTGATCCCATAACCCCAAGATAATGACCTGAGCCAAAACCAAAAGTCCCTTTCTTAAGTGACTGAACCACCCAGGTGCCCCTATTATATCTATTATGTATCTCTTAAACCATACATTACAGATATTTACAAAACTGAAAATACTAACTCTTTCGTCATTAACTATTTTGCTTTGGAAAATGTAGTTATTTTCTTTTTTTAATTTAAATTCAATTAGCCAAGGTATAGAACATCATTAGTTTTTGATATAATGTTCAATGATTCATTAATTGAATATTACACCCAGTGTTCATCATTATGTGCCCTCTTTAATTTCCATCACCCAGTTACCCAAACTCCCACCCACCTCCCTTTCCACAACGCTCAGTTTGTTTCCTGGGGTCAAGGGTCTCATATGGTTTTTCTCCCTTCTGATTCCTTCCCATTCAATTTCCCTCCCTTCCCCTATGGTCCTCCATACTATTCCTTGTGTTCCACGTATGAGTGAAACCATGTCATATAATTGTGTTTCTCTGGTTGACTTACTTCACTTAGCATAATACCCTCCAGATCCATCCATGTCAGTGTAAATGGAAGATATTCATCCTTTGTAATGGCTGAATAATATTCCATTGTGTATATGAACCATGTCTTCTTTATCCATTAATCCATTGAAGAACATCTCAGTTCCTTCCACAATTTGGCTGTTGTGGACATTGCTCTTGTGAACATTGGGGTGCAGATGGCCCTTCTTTTCACTACATCTGCATATTGGGGGTAAATACCCAGTAGTGCAATTGCTGGGTCTTAGGGTAGCTCTATTTTTGACATCTTGAGGAATCTCCATACTGTTTTTCCAGAGTGGCTGTACCAGCTTATATTTCCACCAACAGTGTAAGAGTGTTCCTCTTTCTCCATATCCTTGCCAACATCTGTCTTGTTAATTTTAGCCATTCTGACTGGTGTAAAGTGGTATCTCATTGTGGTTTTGATTTTTATTTCTCTGATGGCAAGTTAGATGGAAAATTTTTCATTGTCTGTTGGCCATTTGGATGTTTCTTTGGAGAAGTGTCTGTTCATGTCTTCTGCCCTTTTCTTGACTGGATTCTTTATTTTGGGGTGTTGAGTTTGATAAGTTCTTTATAAATTTTGGATACCAGCCCTTTATCTGAAATGTCATTTGCAAATTTCTTCTCCCATTCCATAGGTTGCCTTTTAGTTTTGTTGATTGTTTCCTTTGCTGTGCAGAACCTTGATGACGTCTCAATAGTTCGTTTTTGCTTTTGCTTCCCTTGCCTTTAGAGTTGTGTCTTGCAAAAAGTTGCTTTGTCCAAGGTTGAAGAGGTTGCTGCTTGTGTTCTCCTCTAGGATTTTGATGGATTCCTCTCTCACATTTAGATCTTTCATCCATTTTGAGTTTATCTTTGTGCGTCTTGTAAGAGAATGGTGCAGTTTCAGTTCTACATGTGACTGTCCAATTTTCCCAGGATCATTTATTGAAGAGATTGTCTTTTGTCTATTGGATAGTCTTTCTTGCTTTGTCAAAGATTAGTTGACCATAGAGTTGAGGGTCCATTTCTGGGTTTTCTTTTCTGTTCCATTGATCTATGTGTCTGTTTTTGTGCCAGTCCCATGCTGTCTTGATGATCACAGCTTTGTAATATATCTTGAAGTCAGGCATTGTGATATCTCAGCTTTGATTTTCTTTTTTAGCATTCCCTGGTGATTTGGGGTCTTTTCTGGTTCCATACAAATTTTAGGATTATTTGTTCCAGCTCTGTGAAAAATGTTCATGGTATTTTGATAGGGACTGCACTGAATGTGAAGATTGTTCTGGGCAGCATAGACATTTTAACAATGTTTATTCTTCGAATCTATGACATGAGCATGGAATGGTTTTCTGTCTCTTTGTGTCTTCCTCAATTTCTCTCATAAGTGTTCTGTAGTTTCTAGAGTACAGATCTTTTACCTCTTTGGTTAGGTTTATTCCTAGGTATCTGACGGATTGGGGTGCATTGTGAATGGGATTGATTCTTTAATTTCCCTTTCTTCAGTCTCATTATTAGTGTATAGAAATACAACTGATTTCTGTGCATTGATTTTGTATCCTGCCATGTTGCTGGATTGCTGTATGAGTTTTAGCAGTTTGGGGGTGGAGTCTTTTGGATTTTCCACATAAAGTATCATGTCAAGTATGAAGAGAGAGAGAGTTTGACTTCTTCTTTGACAATTTGAATGCCTTTTATTTCTTTTTGTTGTCCGATTGCTGAGGCTAAGACTTCTAATAGGAAAATGTAGTTATTTTAATAATAACATGCAATTTGTTATTACCCTTTAATAGTTTTAAAGGCAGTTTACTCTTCTGGCTTTGACTGGGGAAAAGGGAGAAAAAAAAACTTTTTTTTAAAAATAAGGCTCTAAAAAATCTAAAATCTAAAAAAATCTAAAAAAATTAATGTGGTGTATTGTAATGGGTCTATTATTAGAATTTTAAATTATTAATGCACTTACAAATCTTTCTTAGTTTTAATTTCTAATACAGTGCATATTAGAGATAGTAAACCTATATTTATAACCTATACCAAAAGCTTTTTTGGTTATTCAGTAATTCTTAAGAGTGTAATGGCATACTGAGACCAAAAAATTTGAGAACTGCATTAGCACATGTTAAATACCTTCCATTCATTGGGCTTCTTTTCAGGGATATGAGGATAAATATATTATAAGACTCCACAGAGCCCTCAAGTAGGGTGAAGTGGAGAGATATAACCACAACAATTCAGTGCAACCAGAAAAAGATGCTTCTACATCTGGTTGAATCCAACAAGTAATTTATTGAGCATCTATCTATCAGGTGTCTTTAAATAAAATAAAAAATATTAATTTTAGTTATTGTTCTTCTACCACTTTTCACCAGGGGTGACTGATGCCTACATTTTTTGACACTAGTTATTGTTTAAATTGTATTCTAATTTTAATTGATTTACTTAGAATGAAAAGCATAATAGCACCTATAATAATTGAAAATTTTAAAAGTAAAATAAATAAAAATAATTTGATTTTGCAGCAATTTAGTCTCTGATACACACTCATTTTACCCTATTGTTATGGTATTATTTCTTTTTTGTTTGTTATATTATTGCTTTGTTGTTGTTTTTGTTTCAAGTTTTTACTTAAATTCCAGTTAGTTAACACATAGTGTAATATTAGTTTCAGGAGTAGAATTTAGTGACTCATCACTTACATATGTCACCCAGTGCTCTTCAAAAGAAGTGCCCTCCTTAATACTCATGACCCATTTAACCCATCCGCTTGCCCACTCCCCTCCACCAATCTTGAATTTGTTCTCCATTTGTATTTCTCTGATGATGAGTGATGCTGAGTATCCTCTAATGTGTTGGTTAGCTATCTGGATGTCTTCTTTGGAGAAACATCTATGCATGTCCTCTGCCCATTTCTTAACTGGATTATTTGGTCTTTATGTGTTCCGTTTGATAAGTTCCTTACAGATTTTGGATAATAGCACTTCATTGGATATGTAATTTACAAATATCGTATCCCCTTCTGAAGGTTGCCTTTTAATTTTGTTGCTTGTTTCCTTTACTATGCAAAAGCTTTTTATCATCATTTTATCATGATGAAATCCCAGTAGTTCATTTTTGTTTTTGTTTCCCCTGCCTCTGGAGACATATCTAGTAAGAAGTCGCTATAGCTGATGTCAAAAAGTTACTGTTTGTGTTCTCTTCTAGGATTCTGATGGTCTACTATTTCACATTATGTCTTTCATCCATTTTGAATTTATTTTTAAGCATGTTGTAAGAAAGTGTTCAAGTTTCATTCTTTTGCATGTTGCTATCCAGTTTTCCTGGCACCATTTGTTGAAAAGACTGTCTTTTTTCCACTGGATATTCTTTCCTGCTTTTTTGAAAATGAGTTGACCACATAGTTGTGGGTCCATTTCTGGTTTTTCTATTTTGTTCCATTAATCTCTGTGTCTGTTTTTGTGTCAGTATCATACTGTCTTGACAGCTTTGTAATACAGCTTAAACCCTAGAATTGTGATGCTTCCAGCTTTGCTTTTCTTTTTTAAAATTGCCTTGGATAGTTGAGTCTTTTGTGGTTCCATACATATTTGAGGATTGTTTGTTCTGGCTCTGTGAAAAATGTCGGTGGTAATTCAACAGGGATTGCATTAAATGTGTAGATAAATCACTTTAAAAATAAGAGAGCCAAGGACCTGAGTCTAATTTTTAAGAATCTGATTCACATTTATGGGAAATTGCTTTAGGAAGTATAGACCTTTTAACAGTATTTGTTTTTCCAATCCATAAACATAGAATGTTTCTCCATTTCTTTGTATCCTCTTCAGTTTCTTTCATAAGTGTTTTATAGTGTTGAGAGAACAGATCTTTTACCTCTTTGGTTAAGTTTATTCCTAGGCATGTTATGGTTATTGGTGCAATTGTAAATGGGATTGATTCCTTGATTTCTCATTCTGCTGCTTCATTCTTGGTGTCCAGAAATACAACAGATTTCTGTACATTGATTCTGTATCCTGCCACTTTGCTGAATTTGTGTATCAGTTCTAACATTTTTTTGGTTGAGTCTTTCAGGTTTTCTACATAGAGTATCATGTTACCTGCAAATAGTGGAAGTTTGACGTCTTCCTTGCTGGTTTGGATGCCTTTTATTTCTTTTTGTTGTCTGATTGCTGAATCTTGGACTTCCAGTACTTAGTTAATTAACAATGGTGAGAGTGGACATCCCTATCTTGCTCCTGACCATAGAGGAAAAGCTCTCAGTTTTTCCCCATTGAAGATGATATTAGCTGTGCATCTTTTGTACATAGCCTTTAAGAGGTATGTCACCACTATCCTTCTTTTGTTGAGGGTTTTTATGAAGAATGGATGTTGTAATTTGTCAAATGCTTTTTCTGCATCTATTAGGAGGAACATATGGTTCCTATCCTTTTCTAAAAATTAATGTGGTGTGCGGTGCCTGGGTGGCTCAGTCGGTTAAGCGTCTGTCTTCGGCTCAGGTCATGATCCTGGGGTCCTGGTATTGAGCCCTGCATCAGGCTCCCTGCTCAGTGGGAAGCCTGCTTCTCCCTCTCCCACTCCCCCTGCTTGTGTTCTTTCTCCCACTGTGCCTCTGTCAAATAAATAAATAAAAATTTCTAAAAAAAATTAATGTGGTGTATTGTTTTGATTGATTTGTGAATATTGGACCACACTTGCAGCCCAGAAATAAATCCTACCTGATTGTGGTGAATGATTCTTTTAATGTACAATTGGATTCAATTTGCTAGTATTCTTTTACACTTGATCTTAGCCAAAAGGCCAAGAAGCGATCAATTTGCTAGTATTCTTTTGAGAATTTTTACATCCATGGTCATCAGGAATATTGGCCTATAATTCTCCTTTTTAGTGGGATCTTTGTCTGGTTTTGGAATCAAGGTAATGTTGGCCTCGTAGAATGAATATGGAAGTTTTCCTTCCATTTCTGTTTTTGGGAACAGTTTGAGGAGAATAGGTATCAACTCTTCTTTAAATGTTTGGTAGAATTCCCCTGGGAAGCCATCTGGCCCTGGATTTATGTTTGTTGGGAGTTTTGTTTATTATTTTAAAGATTTTATTTATTTATTTGACAGAGAGAGAGGGAACAAAAGCAAGGGGGAGAGGGAGAAGCAGACTCCCCGAGGAGTAGGATGCCCAACACGGGGCTTGATCCCAGGACTCTGGGATCACGACCTGAGCTGAAAGCAGACACCAAGGACTGAGCCATCCAGGCACCCCTGTTGGGAGATTTTTAATTATTGATTCCCTTGCTGGTTATCTGTTTAAGGTTTCTATTTCTTTCTGTTTCAGTTTAGGTAGTTTGTATGTTTCTAGGAATTTGTCCAGATTGCCCATTTGGTTGACATATAATTTTTTTATAATATTCTCTTCTAATTGTTTGTATTTCTGTGGTGTTGGTTGTGATCTCTCCTGTCTCATTTGTGGTTTTCTCTATTTGGGTTCTTTCTCTTTTCTTTTTGGTAAGTCTGGCTAGGGGGTTATCAATTTTATTTATTCTTTCAGAGAACCAGCTCCTGGTTCTATTGGTCTACTGTTGTTTGTTTGTTTGTTTGTTTTGTTTGTTTCTTTATCATTTATTACTGCTCTGATCTTTATTATTTCCCTTCCTCTTCCAGTTTCTTTTCTAGCTCCTTTAGGTGTAAGGTTAGGTTGTGTATTTGAGATTTTTTTCTTGCTTCTTGAGACAGGCCTATATTGCTATATATTTCCTCTTATGACCACTTTTGCTGTATCCCAAAGGTTTTGGACCATGATATTTTCATTATCATTTTGTTTCCATGTAGTTTTCTTATTTCTTCTTTAACTTCCTGGTTGACCTATTCATTCTTTAGTCAGATTTTTTTTAAGCTTCACATATTTTTAGTCTGTCCAGATTTTTTCTTGTGATTGACTTCAGTTTCATAGCATTGTGGTTGGAAACTATGCATAGTATGATCTCAGTCTTTTTGTATTTGTTGAGGGCTTATTTGTAAGCCAGTATATGATATATTCTGGAGAATGTTCCATGTGCACTTGAAAAGAATGTGTATTCTGCTGCTTTAGGATGATATATTCTGAACATATCTGTTAAGTCCATCTGGTCCAGTGCGTTATTCAAAGCCATTGTTTCCTTTTTGACTTTCTGCTTAAATGATCTATCCATTGGTGTAAGTGGGGTATTCAAGTCTCCTACTATTATTGTATTGTTATCAGTGAGTTCCTTTATGTTTGCTATTAATTGTTTCATATATTTGGGTTCTGCCAGGTTTAGTGGTATTATTTATAACGTTCAAACATCGTCAGGAAAGTTTCATTTATATGAAAAGCAAAACTTTGAATAAAAATGAAGAAATGATTTTTGTTCACTCTCTTCAAAAGACGATATAATTCTGTTTTATTTTAACACTGCAATGTGAAATAAAAACCAAAGACATTTGTCTAATTATTTTTAGTTAATTTGGCATTCTAAAAATTGTGAACTTCATTGGAACTTTCAACCTAAAATAGCTTCAAATGCAATTAGTTAGTGTTTGTCTCTTCAGTTACATAATAAACATGTATTCAAGGAGACCATTCATTTGTATTCTGTAATGATTTTGGAGTCAAATCAAATGGGTCAAGTTTTTTTTGTGGCAGATCTCTCAACCTCTCAAAGCTTCAATAATCCCATGTGAAAAATTGTGGTTAATAACACATCACCCTAATAGAATTGGTAAGAAACTAATGTGAAGTAATAGTGCAATGCACTTATCAAAACATCTGGTACATAAAAAGCACTCTACATGTTAGCAACTGAGTGTATGTCTGTGTGTGTGGTATGTGTATATAAGTGGGAGTATATACATATACACACATATATAACCACACAGCAATTTATAGAACTCTTTCTCTCTCTCTCTCTCTCTATATATATATATAAATATATATACACACACATACACACACAACCATATAACCATATAAAAATATATATGTATATATGAGTACATAACAGTGACATATGCATCCGCATAAATGAAAATGTAGTGACTAGAAATATTAATGTTTTTCCCTAAATTCCAATTAATCCATTGGAAAAACTTTCCCTTCTAATTATTCACTTGGAGCAGAATCACCTTTAATTTTACCTTCTTTTAAAAAGTAGGAAAACAAAACAAACCCATAATCCCTGTACTGGCAGAATTTATAATTTAATAGGTAAGAGTGATCATTTTAATCACAGTAATGCAATGGCAGAAACAATAATATACAACTAACTAGAATGCTCTGAGAGCACATGGAATGGGTTACCCAACAACATGGGGAATAGGGGATAAAGAAGAAATGCTTATTCCAGAGAATAATGCTTATTCTTACTCTAAAAAGTTGAGGGGTTTTCACATGAAGAGTGACTTAAGGAATAGCATTCCAGGCTGAGAGGAAATAATGCCATAACTGGGATGTGTGAATGAGCCAGGTGTGCGCCAGGACCTTGAATCAGCACACTGCAACTAGAACAATGGTTAAGAAACCAGTACTGTGGGGGACGGGGCGGGGGGAAAGAAGAAGAAGAAAGAAAAGAGAAGAAAAGAAAAGAAAAGAAAAAAAGGGTGCTTGCTTCAGCAGCACACATACTAAAATTTGAAAGAAAAGAAAAGAAACCAGTACTGTGAAATAGTGAAAGTTTTAAGAAATTCTTTTAAGAAATTAGGCTTATGCCCAAACCTAATCCTTTAGATTATGCTTCTGTGGAGGGTGCAGGCAGACACATATGTGTACATGTGTGTGTGTGTTTGTTTAAATTTCATAGTAAATATTGCTGCAGATCCTAGTGGAGGACTTAGTTGAGGTTAAGTTTGGGGGCAGCTGAGAGCTACAGAAAATAACAGATCACAGACTGTCTCTTTGTTATGTAATGAATTAAAACTGTAACCTGTAGTAGGGAGCCACTGAAAGCTTTTAAGGAGAAGGATGGCATTGTCTGAATTTGATTTTTAAACATATCACCGTGGTTGTAGAAAGGAAGATGAATTTGAATGAGCTGGACTACTGGCAGAGGACCCAGTGAAGAGACTATTTCAGTAGATAGACTGGGAGAAAAAGATTAAAATCCAATCTAGAGCAGTGAGAATGGGGACAGAGAGGAGGGAAAAGTAAAATTGTCAGGAATTGGAAATCTAGTAGAAATTAAGTAGTTAAAAGGAGAAGAAGTTGTAAGTTACTTTGGATATTCCATTTTTTCTGTCAATGAAATAATAATATAACTAATGGTATTGGGTTCCTGTTTTAGAAGTATCAAGTAATGAAGTTGACAGTGTCTGAAACTGGCTTGCAAGAGATAATACATTTGCTTAAATAAATTTTCTTATCAAAAGGGTGATATCTCTGAGGGGAGCTATGATAATGTGGTCTAGATATCTCACCTTCTGAAGATCTAGTTAGAGGGATGGATATATGACATATACATTGGACTCAAAAAATTAATGTTTTCACAGACACTTTAGCAACTGCTTCATTGCAATCAGTTCCTGGCTTGGAAAGGAGATGGTCTCTTTAGTCAATTAAAGGAAGATTGATGTGTTTTGCAAGAACCAAAATTGGCTTTCTGTTGTATAAATTAAGGAGCCTGACTTGTAAACATTACAAGTACATCTGATACAGAATGGAGAGGCACTGGAAATCAGGGCTAACATTTTTTTTCTGGAATTCTAAGATGCACTTTTTACCTCTCTCTGTCTGGATGAATTTTGCTCATCTTTAAGACTGATGTCAGGTGCTCTCTTTCTCAGGAAGCCTTCCTTAATCAGAATTTGTCTTTAGCTTAGGTTAGGCACTCCTGATTTGTGCTTCTGTAATACACAGTGGATACCACAGCAAATTACAGTGTTCTGTTTGCTTATGTATCAGCATCCCTAAACTGCTGAAGGTAAGGAATGTCTTCACTAAATAAACATGAGACTTCATATTCCTGCATAATTAATTAAAATGGAAGGGCAATTTTGACCCAAAGTGTTTAATAAGGATGTATATGTTAAATTTTTAAAAAACCTGCTAGAATAAATGTCCACTACAAAGAGAACATTTTAATAGATCCCTATTTAAATGGGGATTTATTAAACTTTTTTTTAAAGTCACTAAATGGGTAGTCTGTTTATTTGCTAATGTTCACCTAAATATTTCTGTCACACCTCAAACTGACTAGTGTTTTACTTTAGAACTCTACACCTCCTAACATATAATTTCCCATCTATAGTACCCCAATCCCCACTTTGTGAACTAGTTCTTCTATTTTCATGGATATAGGGCAATTTAGGTAGAAACACTTTGGCCACTTCAAAAAACAACCTCCACCTCATCAATGATGGATAATAGATCCCTGGAATAAGGGATTAGGCTTTCCTGATGCTGTGCACACTCCCTCTGTCACTTGTTCTCTCCCCTGACGATTTATAAAGGCTTATATTGCTCATTTCTCTTTCCTAGATGAGCCTTTCTTTCTCACTCACTTTTTCAAGCTTCTATTTCTCTGAAAAATCCCACAAATATCAGTGTGGCTCAAATTTTATTCTAGTCCCTCTTTTTTTTCACTCTCTGTACTTTTACAGGGTAGTTGCAGCAATTTCCAAGACCTGGAATATCCTGTGCTGATGATTCACATACTTATGTCCATGGTTTATTCAACTGCCTGTAGTTCAGGTCTTCCTGTATTAAACACAAGAACCACAAGCTTAAGATGTCAAAACTAAGCTTATCTTTAACTATTTCTTTCTCATTTGTTCACTGTGTCGGTGAGTAGTATCAAACATCCAAATGTTTAAGCCACATTTCATTCCCTTTCTCAAGGCTTATCAACTCCATCTCCTCAGTAAATGAGCGTCCACTTGTTTACATCTTGCCATCCTCACTGTCCAGACACCATTATCTCATCCTTAGATCATTGCTTACAATTGCCTCTTTCTGCTTATGCTTACTCTTCTCTTACCCTTCTCATATTTATTCTTTTCACTAAAGCAATGTTGATCATTCTAAAAGGCAAATTTAACAGTCACTTACCTGCTTTCAACCCCCAATTGTCTCCCCATTTCTTACAATAAAGTCCAAACTCCTTAGCAAGATTTAAAGATTCTTTTGATATAATACCTGATTTCTGCCATTTTAAATTCTATGACTTTCTACCTAACCCTTCATTATCTAGTCATACTGAACCTTGAAAGCATTTAAAAGCAACATGCTTCATCTTCTTTCCAGACCTTCAGACCCATTGGTTAAATTGATACATCTTATCTGGGATGATATGTAGATGTGCAATTCTAGTGACACATAAGAAACAATTTGGTGGACGGACTTCCAGTACAGTCTTTTTGAAGAGAAAATCTCAATATGAAATCAACAGTCATTCAGTTTAAATAATTTACCTCTCACCTTTTCCCATGCAACTACTCATTCTTTATATCTCAAATCAGATGATACTTTATCCTATAATTCATTTGCAGCAAATTAAATATTCTCATAATAAATTCCTGTAGCATCCTTTAATGGGTATCATTATTCTTATATTACTTTAAAATTGCAAGGTCCCCTGCCAAACTGCTATCTCATTGAAGATACGATTGATGACAATCTTTGTTACTGTTGTAGCCTTACTTCTATAGTGTCTGGCATATGTAGAAGCTCAAGGCATTTTGTTTTTTGATGGTGTTGTTGTTGTTGTTGAAGGCTTGAAAGATAAGTTAGGGGAAAAATTTTTTTCTATCTTCTTTGGGCCGTAGAGGGTTTCTGATGGCATGAATCAAAGTAACCACTGAGTGTATATACCAAATCAACCCACCAGCTTTATAAAAATAATTAGGGAAATTCCTCCAAATCAGGCAATAGGTTGTCTCAGAATTAATTTTTGGTATTTTGTTTTATTTTTTTCTGTGATTCATGGATAGTTTTACTTTTTTTTAAGGTTTTGTATTTATTTGAGAGATAGAGACAAAGATAGCAACCAAGATAACAAGAGAGAGCAAGCACTGGGAGAAGAGGGAGAAGCAGGCTCCCTGTGAGCAGGGAGTCCCATGAGGCTGAATCTCAGGACCCCAGCGTCATGACCTGAGTCAGAGGCTGACACTTTGGGTCACTTTGGCTGACTGAGCCACCCAGACCCCTCTTAGGTTTAGTTTTAAAGGAAGCTGGAAGAAGATTTACCTCAGGGAGAGATTGCTAAGCGTTATTTTAGTCCAGAAGCCTTCTCTCCATTAATGTGTGGGCTTGTGTTTGGGCAATTAATACATTCCTCTCATACTTTAAGTGAATGTGTGCCATCACTTTTGGGCTAATATATAAGAGCCTCTCTAATTGCTCAAAAAGTGCTGGATGGAGAAGAAGCCTGACAGTTGCACCAGAAAATTATATGTTTGTCTTTGTGAGAACATTAGTATCCTTGAAAAGCAGGATGACTGGATGGAAAACAAAAATCATTGCAAGAATTAGGGCTGAATAAAATAGAATGAATGAAGGATGTATGCCTGGAAATATTTGATGCCCTATAAACTGACCTTATTATCAATTGGTAAAACTCTTTTAGGGTAAGATTAAAAATATACACAAGACTATCAATTTAAGGGTCATTAAGAGAACAGATGTATTGAGAGATGATTAACAAGACTTAATTTGGGGGAAGGGATCAGATGTAGTCTCATTGAGCCCAAGACACGTTAAAATCCAGGTCTTCTATAATTGTTTGTTTTCATATAAAAAAAATCTTCTGATATTTTTAAGGATGTAATTAAAAGCCTTTTAGCTGGTTCTAAGGCCCAAGAATTTTTCTCATTAAAAGCAAATGGGGATGTCAGTGGTCAGATTTTGTAACTAGTCTTGTTCTAAATAGTTCCAGATATATAAATCAAGTTTGAGTATCCTGGGGTTTTCATTTGGAAAGTGGATAAAAGAAAAGAAATATAGTATTTCTGTCTTAATAATTCTTCAAGCCAAATTTTTCTTGTTTGTTTTTTAAATGATAAAATGATGATTTTTGGAAAGATGTAAAAGAGAGAAAAGGACTTGACACTCCTATAAGAGATGTACTGGAAGTAGGAAGAAGGCATTCAAAATAATCACGAGTATCTTCTAACGTATTTCTTTCAACCAAGCCCTTGAGAATATTTTATAATCACTTGATTATTTTTCATATTAAAGAAATCGCTTTGATGATGAGCTGTTATACAGGACAAGAGCTTTTTATTGAGTTTGTACCAGGCACTGTGCTGAGTCTTAGAAGTGCAGAAATGAGCTAAATATGTATAGTCCGTGTCCTCTTGGAGCTTACAATATAGTAGGAAGGCAGAGAGTCAATCATACAAAAATAAATATATAATTATTTAAATAGTGTTAACTGCTAGGAATTGAAATGCTGAACACTATGAATACAGCTAACTAGAGAATTATTTAGTGTAGGAAGGTTCAGTTAGATCTGAAAGATGACTAGGCATGGCCCAGTAGCATTCCTGGCAGAAGGGAAAGGCAGTGAGTTTGTAGGGACCAACCAGTATCCATCCAAGAAACTAAAAGACAGCCATTGTGGCTGGGGTGCAGAGAGAGATGGGAAGAATGAAATTAGATGAAGACGCAGAAGTTGCTGGAAGCCAGATCATGCAGAACTTTATGGTTGTGTTATGGGTTCAGGTCTTTATCCTATTAATAGTGGGAAACATTGAAGTGCTTAATACTAAAGTAGCACAGCAAGTTTACTATAGACACATAAGGTAGAGTGTGGAAAATTATTTCCAAAAATATTAAGCAATAACTTTAAAAAATTTTTCCTTTCTTGAATTATATTGTTTACTTCTAAAATATTTTAATCCAGACTAACCCTAGAGAAAGTAGACAAAGCATGTGGGAAAAATCCTTCATGTAAACATTTATTGAACAAATATGTTAACAGATGTGGTGGGTATTATGGAGGGCATGTATTGCATGGAGCACTGGGTGTGGTGCATAGACAATTTTGGAACACTGAAAAAAATTTTAAAAATTCAAAAAAATTCTTTTTGCAAAACAAACAAATACAGATTTTGGACTTTCCAAGGATCCCAGATCCATAAAAAGTACAGACACTTAGGATCAAAGGGTAAGCAAGACAGACAAAGTTATTGCTTTCCTGGAGATCACAGTGTAAAAGGAAAGATGGGAAAAGATTTCGTGAACTCATGAACTCATAGTAACAAGTATGTATGACCAAAGCTAACTGACAAGCTGGATAGTCCTATCTGGTGAGAATAGGTAACCTGGTAATGGTATCTGTACTTAACTGCACTTGTTTCAAAGCGATTGAGCTTAATCACATTGCCCTTTGATTCAGGGGTTCAGCTTGACCACATTGCCCTTTGTTGGGGCTTATCAGTTTATAGGCCATACTGTGTTAGCATGTTGATCAGAAAAATAATGAGGCACATCATCTTCATCTTAAAACTTGATGCCAGTATCATCAGATATTGCTGCAACCTAAGAAGTTCTGTCCTACCTTGGTACAGGAGGTTAGAAGAGAAACATCACTTTATGCTTTCCCCCAGTACAATCAGAATTTTGAATCAATTTTATTCATGCTAAAGCAAAAAAAGATAATCTTTGAGAGTATAACCCTTGTTTATATTGAAATAGTGACAAAACCTTAAGGATATGCATATGGAAGATTTTTTTTTAAATAAACCTGGATAATCAAGCCTTCATTTCTACCATAGAGTTACTTTACGTGTAGAAGTAAAAGTTGTCTTTATTTTGAGCACTAATCATTTTGGAGATTCAGTCTTAACACAACTGCATAATTGTATACTTATGGCCACAGACTATGTTGGCCGACTGTTATATTTCACAATACTAATAGTATTCTGATAATAGGCATAGCACTTAAAATTCATCAAGTGCTTGGTATTCATTAGAAACTTCAGATATCATTTTTAGTCCTTAAAACACCCTTAACAAAGTAGACATCACAGTAGCTTTTTTTTAGTTGAAGTAATCCCAGAAATACAAGAGATGGGGCTGGAATTTGCATGCTGAGCTACATAATTTTCAAAATTGTGCTTTTTGTTCTTTCAAAAGGAGACTGAGTATAAGTGAATATGGTATCATTGAAATGGAAGCAGACATTGTAGTGGTTTTTCACTTTATGTAAGGCCATGTTCTATATGTGTTCTTTAGAATGCCTAGTTAGTCTTTGTGGCTAGGCTGCAAAAATGGCCCAAATTCTTCATCTTCCCCTATAGGCATACCCCTTCCCATATTTCATTGCAATGACCTCTCATTGTGGGCTATGTAACATACCTTGCTTCTTGACGCTGCATCAAAAGTCTGAATTAAGATGATACTTAGAACAGCCTTGCTCTTTGGGCTTGCTTCCTCTTGTGTTTCTTCTCTCACCATGAGAACAGCTCCAGCTAGTCTGCTGGAGAATGAAAGACACCTGGAGCAGGCTGAGTCAGTTGCTCCAGCTGAAAACTAGCCAACCACCAGATATGTGAATGAACCCAGTGAAGATAAGCAAATTTGCCTGGTTGACCACCAACAAACCAATGATATGTGAACAGTAAGTTCAGTGTTGTGTGTCACTGTATAAAGAGGGCAATATCCTTAGAAATCAATCATCATTTCTAGCTTTAGCCCTTCATGCACATGATTGTCTTAAATGCGTATCTCCCAGAGTCATGGCTTATATCCCCGGCACAAAGTTCTCTGAAACTCCAGACTTGGATATTGAGCTATCAGAAATCTGCATTTGGATGTTTAAGTGGACAATTCTAGCTTAATGTGATTAAATTAGAACTTCCCTCCCTTCAAAACCACTCTCCTCTGTATTATATGTTTCAGTACAGCATTGATCTATTTATTCAGGACAACACTAATCACTTTTGACTACATTTCAGTCTATGTTCAAAACGTCAGTAAGTTCTGTCTTTCAGATTGTACACTAAATTCAGCACTCTTCTCTGCTATCTTCTATCACCTGAACGACTGCAGTAGCATCTGAACTGGAATCCCAGCCTCTCCTCTAGCGTTGCTACAAGTAATTATCCTCATCACAAATCAGTCTTTTTTAAACTGTAAAATAGATCCCATTACTTTACTGCTCAAAGCCCTTCATACTCAAAATTTGGTGTCCTTAGTATGGGTTATGAGACAGTGTATGTTCTCTACTCCCTGTCCCCCATCTGTTTTCTTATCTCCACTTCTACATCACTTAGCTCCCCTGCTTGCTTATTAGGTGCTAGGGTACTGGCACTCTTGCTGTATGTCAAGGGTGTGCACATCAAGCTTGTTTCCACTTCAGAGCATTTGCATTTGCAGTTTCCTCTTCTGAGAATGAACTTCACTCAGATATTTGCCTGACTCAGACACCTACTTTGATCAGATCTCTGCTCTAAATGCCCCTCTACAGAGGAGTGTCCTCTGCTGACCTTAATTAAAATAACGACCCCACCACATATATACATATATGTGTACATGTATATACATATATATATTTTTGTTTTAATCCTTATACTCTGTAGCTCACCAGATTGTAAGCACAATGAAGTCAGGGATTTTTGTCTTGCTCATGACTGTAACTCCCAGCCCTGAAGTAGTACACCTCTCAATAAAATTAATAAATAATAGCTGAGTGAATGAAGTGAATATGTACATATTATACAAGTAGCTCCAATAGCTGCTAGTCCCCTCTCCATAACAGATGCTAATGTTCGTAAAGGATCTGTGTTTTGGTTAATTCTGATGGGCTAGTCCAGCTCTTTTCAACCACAACAGTTAGAACCAATCTAAGGAACAAATCAAAAATAAAAATAAGATAAACAATTAACTCTAATGTCATACAGGTTAACTGTATCTTCATGTTAGGGGCATTGGAGATTAGAGTATGCTGTTACAGGGCATGAACCCACATACAGTAGGAGTTGCAGATTCAAAGCTGTGGTTCTGCAATGTTTGAGGTTTCCATGGGAACAACATGATTTCCTGTTCTGTTTAGAAGCTTAAAATATGTGGTGGCAAAAAAGCACTGCTTAACATGCCATGTGAGGGTGATTCAAAAGACGAAAGCCTATAAAAATTAATGGTCAGAGAACAATGTGGACTAGTAAATCAACAACCACATTATTAAAAACAGAGGAAATATAATTGGCTCCATATGGTCATACTATAACAAGGAAAGAGTCATTGTCATCTTTAAGTTACTTAAATATTTACGTCCCCACCTTGATGACTCAAAAGAGGGACCGATGATATGTCAACAGCCTTACAGAAATGAAATCTTTCTTTCATTAATACTTTCCATGACATCTAATTAGCTATTAAGAAAATGGCTTAACAGTGAGAACGGGTACCTAAAATAAAACCATTCTAATGAATTACCACTATCACATTTGCTTAAAAGTAGAGCAAGCAGGCTTTAGAAATAATAGACTCTAGCCTATTTAGAGGCCAGGTAAAAATTCAGATGAAATAAAGTTACTGTGCATTTGAATTTCATTTAATTGTCTCATCTCAGGATTTCAAAACAGAAGGAAAACAAAGCTAAGTCTCTTTGCAGGTCATTATGTGATATGAAGAAGAAATGTTAATATATATACCTACAAAAGATCTTTATAAAAATTTTATGTTTTCTGTATATTACTACAATTTTGAAGATTTCTGTTAAGGCTCAGAAAAGATTCAGAGAACCATAAAAATGCTGTTATAATTCTTCTGCTCGGTCAAAATGTTTACTGGCCCACAAAAGTTTTACAACCTTTTCTGAAACTTACCAGCATTTCAGAAACAAAATATCACTGATAGGGAAAGATGAAAGATCTTTTAAAAATTTTTCTTGATGTTTGACTTGTTCAAAAACAGGTTTTTCTATTTCCTTTAGGTAGGTTGTGGTACATCTAGACAATGGACTATATTATTCAGCACAAAAAGAGAAATGAGCTACCAATGCATTAGAAGACATGGAAGAACCTTAAATGCATATTACTAAGTGAAAGGAGCCAATCTGAAAAGGCTGCATACTCTAAGATTCCAACTATATGACCTAGAAAAGGCAAAACTGTGGACAGAAAAAAGAGCAGTGGTTGTCAGGGTTGTGGGGGAGGATGAATAGGCAAAGAACAGAGGATTTTTAGGACAATGAAAATACTCTTTGTGATGCTATAATGATGGATACATGCCATTACACATTTTTCCAAACCCATAGAATGTACAACAACAAGAGCGAACCCTAACGTAAACTATAAACTTTGGGTGACAATGATGTATCGATGCAGATTTATCAGTTGTGACAAAAGGACCTCTCATGGGGGATGTTGATAATAGGGGAGGCTATGTATTGGGGGGGACAGGGAGTATGTATGAAATCTACCTTTCCTTCCATTTTGCTGTGAACCTAAAACTTCTCTTTAAAAAGTCTAAATTTAAAAAGGAGGAAAAAATAAAATAAAAATAAAAAAATAAAGTAAAAAAAAGGAAGAATATATTCATCTTGTGCAGCACTATCTCTCCAGTGCCTTGACAGTGTTTAATAAATTGCTATTAAATAAATTAATGATTAATTTGTTAGATGAACTTGATTTTTTTAATATTGTAATTTTATTTTTTTTCAGTGTTCCAAGATTCATTTTTTATGCACCACACGACTTGATTTTAAATCCAAACTCAACCTTTTCTAGATGGGAAAATATGAACAAATTATTCTCGTAAACCTCAAATTCCCCATTGAAAATCAGGATATAAAAATATCTAATTCACTGACTTTTTGTGAAGTCATGTAGTATGTATGGATGTACTTTCTTACCTATAAAGTGATTCAGAAATATCAGAAACCATTTTTATCATGTGTGTTCTGAGGATCAAAGCATGTAAGATTTCCCCATTGAAACCCAGCTATGACATGCTTACCCTGCACCATAAAAACTCTCAAAACACTTCTCAGCCTTCATCTCCCAACACTGCCAGATTGGCAGAGAAAATTTATTCCCAACAACCTAAATGTGATCTAAAATCTAGAAGAGCTCAGCATAAATCACAAGATGACAAACTATAGTCCTTCTGGTTGTATGTGAACATCCTAGGGAATAAGTAAGTGTGTTCATTCTATACTTGAAGGTTATTCAACCCACCATTAAATCATAGCATCTGACTTTGGGAGCTTTCTCTAACTCTTGAGTCACCTTATAGATTATAGCTCCTTAATTTATGCCTTAAGATTTGCCATATATTTCTTTTTCCTCTACCCTGCAAATATGAATGCCACACTCTATCCAAAGGAAGTACTAGTTGATACAGAAGACTATACAGTGTGGACCACTCTGTGTTCTTTGCTTTAAATCATATAAGTATTTGGTGCATTGGAAAATCTGTGGCTCTAAAAATTATACATGGTCCACACTTCCCATATTTATACCGTTTAAAACTTGTAAAACAATCTTCGAATTTCAAGTCAGTCTGGCTTTCAGCTAAACATTGCATCTTGCCCAGATGCCCAGAATATGAGGTATCTTAGGGGCGGGGTGTGCGGGGTGTGGGTGGGAGGGTGATACTGGATTACCACAAAAGAGATATGTTAAAGGTGGCATGGCATCGCATCTCGACTGCTCTGAAGGTATAATATCTATAAAACTATGAGGTACCTCCCTAGGAAGTCTGTATAATAAAACCCAAGTCCTATTTTATTTTATTTTGTTTTATTTTATTTTATTTTAAAGATTTTATTTATTTATTTGACAGAAAGAGAGAGCAAAAGAGGGAATACAAGCAGGGGTGTGGGAGAGGGAGAAGTAGGCTTCCTGCTGAGCAGGGAGCCCGATGTGGGGCTTGATTCCAAGACCCTCGGATCATGACCAGAGCCGAAGGCAGCCGCTTAACTGACTGAGCCACTCAGGTGCCCCCCCGCACCCAAGTCCTATTTTAAAAGATAACATTAGACTCCCCTTCAGCCATTTTGCCCATCCCCTAACCCCTTGCCTCTGGCAGCCATCAGCTTGTTCTATGTGTTTATAGGTCTGATTCTGCTTTTGTTTGTTTATTCATTTGTTTTGCTTTTTAAATTCTATGTATGAGTGAAGTCACATGGCATTTGAGGTATAGGTTTCCAGTTATGGAAAGAATAAGTCACAGGAATAAAAGGCATAGTATAGGGGATATAGGCAATGATATTGTAATAGTGTTCTATGGTGACAAATGGCGGCTACACTTATGGTGAATATAACATAATGTAACACATAGAGATGTTGAATCGCTATGTTGTACACCTGAAACTAACATTAACATTGTGTGTGACTATATTTAAATTAAAAAAAAAGATAAAAGGTAGCATCAGAATCCAGCCTAAATGATAATCTGTGGGCCTAAATCCTAATAATTGTAATAAAAAGGATTTGTGGTGAGTTGAAAACTCTGGAAGTTGATTTTTAAAAAGCATGATTTTTAAATGATACTCATAAAAGGAAGAGCTATGAACATCTTATATTTTAGCCTATGAAGTGGCTGTTAAAACACCTTACTTTAAAAATTGCTAACCAAAGGGAAAAAAATAAGTTTTTACCTTCCACTCATGTAAGAATTTGAGGGTAACCTAATAGCCCCAGTTAATCAGAAAAATCTCTTCTTTCTAAAACAGAACAAAAAACAAGAACAAAACAAAACAAACAAAAAAAGAGAAAGAAAAAGAAAAAGCCAATCTAAAAACATAGAAGGAATGGTAGAGCTAGAAGACCATCATTCTATAACCCCTAAGGAGATGGACTTCTTCAAGATTTATCAACTGGTCTAAAAAAAATCAGGATATAGGGTTGGAGAAGATCCAGACATTTGTTCCACTATAGCTACCCATGGATTATTGACTCAAGAGGAAAGATTAAAGACTCAATATTTTAGACTCAAGGGGAAAATGGTAACTGTAAAATGGAGGGATCAGGCTGTTGTCATTCTCATCCAGAGATCAATCTTTTTATCACTAATGGTGATAAATAAGATGTTAAAGTATCTCTGGGTATAACATAATATTCAAATTGCAACATCCCTCGGAAATATTCTGGCTGAAGTTGTTGAGCTTGAATCCATCAAGATTTAGACCTAACTTTATATTTTCCAGTTCATAGGAAGTGTAGGGACAGAAGATTAAGCTAAATATTAGCACAAGGAAACAACTAAATCTGTGCTATACACTAGCTTTTAGACACATATGGTGGCTATTTAAATTCTAATTTAAATTAAATTTAAAATAAAAAATAAACTACAACAGCACCTGGGTGGCTCAGTCATTGCAGATGAAGCAACCTTCTATTGGACAGGCTGACTTTCTTGTTAGGGGCTAATGCAACTGATGACTGTAAGTCAAAGCCTCTGCTCATTTACCATTCTGAAAATCCTAGGAGTCTTAAGAATTACACTAGATCTACTCTGCCTGTGCTCTATAAATGGAAAAACAAAGCCTGAATGACAGTGTATCTGTTTACTAAATATTTTAAACCCACTGTTGAGACTACCACTCAGGAAAACTATTCCTTCAAAATATGACTGATCAATGACATTGACAATGGACCTGGTCACCCAAGAACTCTGATGGGGATATACAATGAGATTATTTTTTTTTCATGCCTGCTAACAAAATATCCATTCTGTGGCCCAATGAGCAATTCTAACTTTCAAATTTTATTAATTATTTAATAAATACATTTTATAAGATAAACTGCCATACATAGCAATTCCCCTGATGAATCTAGGCAAAATAAATTGAAAATTTTCTGGAAAGGATTCACCATTCTAGATGTCATGGACAACTTCAAGGGGTTCAAGACTTCAGTGGAGGAAGTCACAGTGGATGTGGAAATAGCAAGAAAACTAGAATTAAAAGTGGAGCCTGAATATGTGACTGAATTGCTGTGATCTCATGATAAAACTAACAGGTGAGGAGTTTTTCTTATGGATGAGCAAAGAAATTAGTTTCTTGAGATGGAAACTACTTCTTGGTGAAGATGCTATGACAATTGTTGAAATGACAATAAAGGATTTGGAATGTTACGTAAATTTAGTTGATAAAGCAATGACAGGTTTTGGGAGGATTGAGTCCAAGTTTCAAAGAAGTTCTCCTGTGGTTAAAAAGCTACCACATATGGGTCACCTGGGTGCTCAGTTGGTTAAGTGGCTGCATTTAGCTCAAGTCATGATCCCAGGGTCCTGGAATTGAGCCCTACCTTGGGGTCCCTGCTCAGTGGAGAGCCTGCTTCTCCCTCTCCCTGTACCTGCTGCTTTGCCTACTTGTGCTGTCACTCTAACTCTCTGTCAAAAAAAAAAAAAAAAAAAAAATATCACACAGCATCACATGCTACAGAGAAATGGTTTGTGAAAGGAAAAGTCAACGATGTGGGAAACTTCACCGTTGTCTTATTTTAAGAGATTGCCACAGATGCCCCAACCTTCAGCAACTCTGATCAATCAGCAGCCATCAACATCAAGGAAAGACCCTCCATTAGCAAAAAGATTATGACTCACTGAAAGCTTAGATGATGGATAGCATTTTTTTTACCAAGGAAATATTGTATGTAAGTAATTAGGTATGTACATTGTTTTTCACACTTAATAGACTACAGTGTAATCTACGTACTAGAAACCCCCCCCAAAAATCATTTGACTTGCTTCATTGCAATATTTGCTTTATTGTAGTAGTTTGAAGCTACACTTGCAATATCTCTGAGGTGTGCCTGTATAGCTTTTTAACATCTTAGTTTAACATCTTTCAGCAGTTCAGAAAAACATCTCAGACATGATAACTTCAAATGTTCATTTTCTGTGATTTTCCCCTCTCCTCCTTTTGTACCTCCAGTGTATCTATCTATGTCAAATCTTTTTTTGTATTCCACATCTCTTACGCTCTTTTCTGTATTTTCTGTTACTAATTCTCTTTATCTGTGCCTATCTCCTATTAAACTCATCCACTGAGTGGTTAATTTCAATTACTGGGTTTTCTTAATTCTAGAATTTCCATTTACTTATTTTATTTATAGAATCTAATTCTTTGCCGAAATTCTCCATCTTGTCATTAATTCCTTGTATCAGTTAAAAAAAAATCTCTACATTAGAGTTTTTAAATTGTACATTAGAATACACCATTTACCATATATCCTATGAATTGCTTACTATCTGTCTTGTACCTTATATTTTTGTCATGTTGAATCTTCTAATATTATTTTTTTTAAAAAACTGAATCCTAAATACTGTTTATTCAATTGTTGGTCCAGAACTGGCTGAACACATACAAACATATATTTAAGAATATTTTACTTGAGATATTCCATTACACTGAACTCCAATTTTAGAGGAAATCATGGATAGCCAAAAATATATATTATGTTCGCTGTTAATAGGAATTATATAATTAAATAGAAACTATAAATCACATATACAGGGTCATAATAACACCACTTCAGTGTTTACAAAAAAATTTTATATCTATGCTTTATTTAATCTTCAAAAATTTTTTGAAAAACATAATAATTTACATTTTAAAAATGAGAAAATGGAGTCCCAGAAAGATTAAATAAATCTTCCAGTACCATACACCTGCTAATCAGGAGCATCACTAGTATTCTGATTAAGTTTTCTAGATCCAATTCCTGGGTTCTTTCTATTGTACCACATTTGCCATTGCCTTCCTTATTTTGGAATAGATAAAATGAAGAAAAGTACCAAAGTTGTCCTCCTTCTTTGCTTTGTATTCTCTGGATTACTTTCTTTTAAAATTGTCTTTCAATATCAAAAGCTTGCAAATATCATACTATCCCAATTGAATGAAGCAATACATTCTTTCTCCCTTATATCCTTTTTCAGGATCATTATGGATTATTGTAATAAAAACTGAACTTGGCTGAACTTGCAGTCTTCACTGTAGCAAAATTGTTGATGATTCACTATACATAAGGGACAGTCTGACCAGAAGAGTCTAGAATTCATATGGGTTTAGAGAAGACCACATTACCTACTTAACAGAATCTGTATCATTCCCCAGGATATACTTACTTCCTGTTTCTTTGCTGAGGTTCTTCTGTGTGCATCCTTCCACCATTGTCTTTCAGCAAATTTCTTCAGCTTAAACATTCTCTCTTCTGTAAAGACTTCAAGAAAGTTGGCTATTATTTTTGCCCAGTGACTGTCCATTTCTGCCTTCTACCAATAATAGGATCTGATCTTTCTTTGGGTAACCATTTTCTCAGCCAAGTGCATGTGGTACTAGTGGACCCCATCGCTCTTCCTAGTCCCAGGAGTTGTCACAAGAACTAGATGTGGCTAACCAGAGCTTTTCTCACTCTCCTTCCCATGTTGACTGATATAAGACTGTAAGACTGGATATTTAACTCAATTAAGGCAATCAATATAAAGGCTAGGACTTTTTCTGGAATTATGAGCCCCAAAATCCCCATCTCTGCTAGGCTTAGTAAATAGGTAAGGTTTTTACCTAAAGCTATCTCTAGAAAGAAGCAGCTTATCTGAAGATGAAGCTGGTGTAAAAGAAGGAATAACTGAGAAATGGAAGGAGACGCCAACTGTGGATGACATCATTGAGAGTTCTTGGATTCAGCCTTGCCTGCATTTGCATATCTAAGTCTTGCACTCCATTAATATTTAAGCCAATTTAACCTAAGTTTCTCAAATGCCACCTGACTTTGTATTCCCTCTGTCGTGTTCTTCATGGAACAACATATTTAAATGCATACTCTAGCTCTTTTCCCAAATAGACTATGCATTCCTGTTAAATAGAAGTAGTATAATATCCATCTGTATTCCATCAGTGCTTAATAGTGTTTCTGTTTCATAAAACATGCTCAGTAAGTGTGGGAAAAGCCCAAATTTTAGAAGGATAATCATTTATTCCCTTTTAGTCTCTTATCCTATCATAGAAAGCAAACAAGGAAATCAAGAATTACCCTTTGAATTTTCCACACTGCTCTCACACAAAGGCTGATAATGTGCCATAAATTATATTGACAGAGATAATATTATATATTCTATCTTATTGTCAGAACATATGCTGGATGATGCATCCTCATTTTTTCTGATTCAAAAAATATGACCATTGAACTTACTCATAAGCAAGAGAATAACATTCACCAAGTAATAAATCTTGGCTGTCAGTAAAACCCACAGGCCAGTGCACTTCAGGATGTGATGAAATCCCTCCTGTATTGACCCCAAAGTGCAGGATTCCTGTGAGCAGTGACAGGCGAGCTGAAATCACTTGAGCTTGTAGAATAGAAGGAATACTTAAAAGCTTGTTACTAGGGCTGGAGTAAAATGTTGCTAATGGAGAAAAAAAATGCTTGCTTTCTAATGCCGTTACTGAAAGAGGCTAAATTAAAGTGTTGGATGCAACAGCAGAAGCATCTTCTCTTTGGCAAAAAAATAATAATATATAACAACCATTCTAGTTATTAGCTCAGATACTCTCTTTCTTATTGATTTTTATATTGATCTGCTAGAACAGACGATAAAGGCCAATCTTACTTTAAATGTATCTTCAGTTCTCTGCAAGACAGGAGTTTCTATAGAGAGCAATAACTGTTCTTATACAATAAGCATTATTGTTGTATTAGTGTTTTCATTTGTAAACACTAACCACTAACATAGTGGTCTTAGTGAATGTTAAAGCTCATTATTGTCAAAATATATAAATTTTACAGGTTAGAGAAATAAAATTTAAGGAATCAGCTTATAGGTTTTTCATTTGCTCCCTGGTCAATCATTAGTTAGAATTACAGGAAATAGAAATTGTAATATAGCTAGTGGTAAGATGATTGGACCCTGGAGCTAGACCACTTATGTTTAAAATCTAGCTCAACTATTGTAGGACCCTGGGCATGTTATGACATGACTCTGAGTAGTCTCAATTTTCTTGACTTTGCACTAAGAATGAAAATCACAGCACCTAATTAATAGGATGGTGGTAAAGTTAAATAAGTTTATGCTTGTAAAGGTCCTGAATATCTATGCAGAACAAGTGCTAAATAGATACAAGTTTTTGTCCTGTGGTCTCTGATCGATTCATATTGTATATCTGAATATAAGTATACATACACCCACATACATATGCATATTATAAATACATAGTACATACATACATATGTATATATACATAGTATACATATACATATATATAGCATATATATGATAAAACCTATAGTTTTTTAAAATTTTTTTATTTTTTATAAACATATAATGTATTTTTATCCCCAGGGGTACAGGTCTGTGAATCACCAGATTTACACACTTCACAGCACTCACCATAGCACATACCCTCTCCAATGTCCATAACCGCACCACCCTCTCCCTAACCACCGCCCCCCGCTCCCCTCAGTTTGTTTTGTGACATTAAGAGTCTCTTATGTTTTATCTCCCTCCCGATCCCGTCTTGTTCCATTTATTCTTTTCCTACACCTCAAACCCCACACATTGCATCTCCACTTCCTCATATCAGGGAGATCATATGATAGTTGTCTTTCTCTGACTGACTTACTTCACTCAGCATAATACCCTCTAGTTCCATCCAGGTCATTGCAAATGGCAAGATTTCATTTCTTTTGATGGCTGCATAGTATTCCATTGTACATATATATATCACATCTTTTTTATCCATTTGTCTGTTGATGGACATCTAAAACCTATAGTGTTTTGGAAAGATAGTTTAGGATAAGGGTAAAACCTATGGTGTTTAGGAAAGATACTTTTATAACACTTCTCAGAGGAGGAAGACCCAGTGACAGGATACAAATCTGCCTGAAAGGAGGGCAAGTCCAACTTGTTCAGCCTGATGAAGCCTACTTCATTTTTCAAGCCTCCTTAAAAAGTTAGCCTGAAAACCCAAGAATGTGATGATCTTCCTGCGGTCTTATTGGATGTGACTGATAGCCACAACTTGGTTGTTGAACAGGAGTGTCTCCAGAACCTGTGTCTGGGTCCAATATCAGGCTCCACAGCTTACAAAATGTACAACCTTGAATAATTCTCTTATTCAAAGCCTCTGCTTTTTTATTGCTAAGATGAAGGTAATTAAGAATTTCTACCTCATAGGATTATTTTAAGAACTTAATGAGTTAACTCAAATAAAGAACTTAGATGTCTTGATGCATAATAATAACCAAATTAAGTCATTATTTTCAATAACTACTTCTTAATTTATCATGATGTGAAGTTCTTTATTTGTCACTAGTATGAACATTGGATAACTGATAACACCACATGTCTATAAATCTGTAATATTAAGAAACCTTCATCATATATATCTTCTCATATTCTTAAAAATAGGGTGATGTTTAGGCAATTTCCAATTCTCAGTGCATGGTAAAAAAAAAAAAAAAATAGCAAGTGCCCAAACAGCCTAAGTGGCCCTTAATTCCATTTTCAGAGCAAATGGCTTTTAAATGAGCCATTAAATGCCATTTTCTGGTATTGTCCTCCATCAGCAGTCAAGCCATACCTGCATGCTTCAATGACAAATTGAATTCCTCTTATCAAAATTGTACAATTTCCAGATAGCAGAGAGCTAAACAAAAGCATTTACCAGTGGTTAAAATTAAATCTGTAATGAAAGTAACGGAGCCACTAACCAGGTCTACAGACTTCTTTTTTTCTCCATCCCAGCCTGCTCCTCAGTAGCCCAATGAAAGGTTTTTCCTAGTCTAAGAATGGTACAGATGATTAACATTTTGCTACAGCTTCCAGTTGCCATGGATTTTTTTTCTTGACGATACCAAATAAAGAAGAAAAAAGGAAATGTATTGATTTGTCTCACTTGCAGAATAGGAAGGATTTTGCTGAAGCTGCAACCAACCTCACTTTACAATGGAAAAAAATTAGCTTTATGATTTAGGTTAGGAAAAAATAAACCATCAGCAATGACATAGGTGTTTAGGGTATGTTGGTTGCCTTGCATGTGCAATTGAAGAGCCATGCATTAAAATCGAACTCAAATATTAACCTTAGTTCTTTAGGCCTATTCGTACTATTAGTTTATTGGTAAATAGATTCTCTAGGATCAGGGAGATGTGGACGATAGAAAATGATAATTAAGCCAAATGGTTATTATGTTCATCATAAATTAGCAGGATACAATGAGAGAACTTTCACATAAGCTTTTTTATATATTTGGAACACTGACGGAATGTTCTATTGTTAGACTGACAGAAAATCATGTTCATTCCTATAAAGAAATACCATTCCACGGTATTCAAGTACTCATGTCTTTTTAAATGACTGATTTTGCTAAGTAAATTGAGCAGTTCTGTATTAAGTAGTAATTAACAAAGACAATGAAATATTTCCAGCCAGCCTTTGATTATTTTGTGCAGTTTTGCTTGTTTTGCCCTACTTCCCATCTTTATCAATATATTATGATAAAACACGTGAAAAAGGTGAATTGAGACAAGATGGCGGGGAAGTAGGAGGAGGTGCCATTTCAACCTGTACCCTAAAGTGAGCTGATTACCTACCAAAGAACTCCAATCACCCATGAAATCAGCCTGAGATCAGAATTATGCACGTCTGGATCTCTACATGGGGGGGAAGACACCAGTGGGCAGTGTTTCTGTGTATTTGTGTTTGTCCTGATAGTATATAAATCTTATACTTGGGGTTCTTTTTGACGAGGTTCTTCCTTTTTTTGCTTTTATATATATATATATATATATATATATATATATATATTTTTTTTTTTTTTTTTTCTCTTGTCATATACTTTTATCAGTCTGTCTGTCTGGTTTTCTTTGTATACTTCATAAATCTTACCTTGGGGCCCATTTGGCTGAACCTTCTCTTTTATCTTCCCTTTTTTTCCTCTCTCTTTTTTTTCTTTTTCTTTTCTTTTTTCTCTCATTTGGGTGGGGAATCCTGATTGCTCAGAAGCATTCCAGGATGCACCTTGACTGCACCACAGTCGATACATCCAGCTACATCCGTTCAGTCATCTCTCACCAAAATGACTAGGAGGAGGAATGCCCATCAGAAGAAAAACACAGAGGATGGGCCTTCTGCAACAGAGCTAATGGCGATCGACATAGACAATATGTCGGAAAGGGAATTCAGGCTAACAATTTTCCAGGCAATAGCTAGGTTGGAGAAAGCCATGGATGACCACACGGGATTGATTAGGACAGAACTGAAAGCCACCAGGGATGATGTTCAAAATGCTCTCAATGAGTTCCAATCTAATCTAAATTCCCTAAAAGCTAGGGTAACTGAGACAGAAGATAGAATTAGTGATCTGGAGGACAAACGGATAGAGAGAAAGGATCAGGGGGGAAGCCTGGAACAAACAGCTTAGAATCCACAAAAACAGAATCAGGGAAATAAATGATGCCATGAAACATTCCAATGTCAGAATTATTGGAATCCCTGAAGGGGAGGAGAAAGAAAGAAGTCTAGAAGATATAGTGGAACAAGTTGTCCATGAAAATTTTCCCAATCTCATGAATGGAACTAGCGTTCATGTACTAGAGGCAGAAAGGTTTCACCCCAAGATTATAGATTCTCGAAAGTCCTCGAGACACTGATAGTAAGAATGAGGAATTATAATTGTAGGCAGACCCTCTTGAAAGCAGCCAGGACAAAGAAAAGAGGAAAGCCCATCAGAATAATGTCAGACCTGTCCACAGAGACCTGACAAGCCAGAAAAGGCTGGCAAGATATATTCAGGGCACTAAATGAGAAGAACATGCAGCCAAGAATACTTTATCCCGCAAGACTGACATTCAAAATGGATGGAGAGATAAAGAGTTTCCAAGACCAGCAAGGCTTAAAAGACTATGCAACCACCAAGCAGCTGACACTGTAGGAAATATCAAGGGGGGTTCTATAAAAGAGAAAAAAATCCTGAAAATATCATTGAACAGAAATATAGAGACAATCTACAGAAAGAAAGACTTTGAAGGTAACACGACGTCAATAAAAACGTATCTATCAATAATCACTCTCAGTGTGAATGGCCTAAATGCGCCCATAAAATGACACAGGGTTGCAGATTGCATAAAACGACAGGACCCATCCATATGTTGTCTACAAGAGACCCATTTTGAACCTAAAGATACACCCAGGCTGAAAGTGAAGGGATGGAGAAGCATCTTTCATACCACTGAGCCTCAAAAGAAGGCCGGGGTAGTGATTCTCATATCAGATAAATTAGATTTTAAACTAAGACTGTAGTCAGAGATACAGAAGGACACTACATAATTCTTAAAGGGACTATCCACCAAGATGATCTAACAACTGTAAATATCTACACCCCCAAAATTACATAAGAAAACTATTAATCAAGATAAAGAGTCATATTGATATGGATGCATTAATAGTAGGAGATCTCAACACGCCTCTTTCATTAATAGACAGATCATCGAAGCAGAAAATCAATAAAGAAACGAGCATTGAATGACACATTGGACCAGATGGACCTCATAGATATATACAGAACATTCCACCCTAAAACAACAGAATACTCATTCTTCTCAAGTGCAATGGAACCTTCTCCAGAATAGACCACATACTGGGTCACAAATCAGGACTCAACCGATACCAAAAGACTGAGATTATTCCCTGCATATTCTCAGATCACAATGCTTTGAAACTGGAGCTCAATCACAAGGAAAATTTCAGAAGGAACTCAAACACCTGGAAGCTAAAGACCACCTTGCTTAAGAATGTTTGGATCAACCAGGAGATCAAAGAAGAACTTAAACAATTCATGGAAACCAACGAGAATGAAGACACTTTGGTCCAAAACCTATGGGATACAGCAAAGGTGATCCTAAGGGGGAAATACATAGCCACCCAAGCCTCCCTCAAAAAAATTGAAAAATCCAGAATATACCAGCGGTCTCTACACCTTAAAGAGCTGGAGAACCAACAACAAATCAAACCAACTCCACATGTAAGAAGGGAAATAATCAAGATTAGAGCAGAGATCAATGAGGTAGAAACCAGAGACACAGTAGAACGTATCAATGAAACTAGAAGCTGGTTTTTTGAAAGAATCAATAAGATCAATAAACCATTGGCCACACTAATCCAAAAGAAAAGAGAGAAAGCCCAAATTCATAAAATTATGAATGAAAAGGGAGAGATCACAACTAACACCAAGGAAGTAGAAACAATCATCAGAAGTTATTATCAACAGTTATATGCCAATAAGCTAAGCAACCTAGATGAAATGGATGCATTCCTGGAAAACTATAAACTCCCAAAATTGAACCAGGAAGAAATTGACAACCTGAATAAACTGATATCTAGTAACGAGGTTGAAGCAGTGATCAAAAATCTCCCAAAAAACAAGAGCCCAGGACCTGATGGATTCCCTGGGGAATTCTATCAAACTTTCAAAGAAGAAATAACACCTATTCTCCTGAAGCTGTTTCAAAAAATTGAAGGAGAAGGAAAACTTCCAGACTCTTTTTATGAAGCCAGCATTACCCTGATCCCCAAACCAGGCAAAGGCCCCACCAAAAAGGAGAATTTCAGACCAATATCCCTGATGAATATGGATGCTAAGATTCTTAACAAGATCCTAGCAAACAGGAACCAACAGTACATTAAAAAGATTATCCACCATGACCAGGTGGGATTCATCCCTGGGTTACAAGGATGGCTCAACATTCGCAAATCAATCAATGTGATAGAACAAATCAATAAGAAAAGAGAGAATAACCACATGGTCCTCTCAATTGATGCAGAAAAAGCATTTGACAAAATCCAGCATCCATTCCTGATTAAAATGCTCCAAAGTATAGGGATAGAGGGAACATTCCTGAACTTCATAAAATCTGCCTATGAAAGACCCACAGCAAATATCATCCTCAATGGGAAAAAGCTTGCAGCCTTCCCGTTGAGATCAGGAGCATGACAAAGATGCCCACTCTCACCACTTTTGTTCAACATAGTATTAGAAGTCCTAGCAACAGCAATCAGAAAAAAAGAGAAATAAAAGGTATCCAAATTGGCAATGAAGAAGTCAAACTCTCTCTCTTTGCAGATGACATGATTCTTTATATGGAAAGCCCAAAAGACTCCACCCCCAAACTACTAGAACTCATACAGCAATTCAGTAACGTGACAGGATACAAAGTCAATGTACAGAAATCAGTGGCTTTCTTATACACTAACAATGAAAATACAGAAAGGGAAATTAGAGAATCAATTCCATTTACTATAGCACCAAGAACCATAAGATACCTGGGAATAAACCTAACCTAAGAGGTAAAGGATCTGTACTTGAGGAACTACAGAACACTCATGAAAGAAATTGAAGAAGACACAAAAAGATGGAAGACCATTCCATGCTCTTGGATCGGAAGAATAAACATTGTTAAAACGTCTATACTGCCTAGAGCCATCTATACTTTTAATGCCATTCCGATCAAAATTCCACCGGTATTTTTCAAAGAGCTGGAGCAAATAATCCTAAAATTTGTATGGAATCAGAAGAGACCCCAAATCACTAAGGAAATGTTGAAAAACAACAATAAAACTGGGGGCATCACGTTACCTGATTTCAAGCTTTACTACAAAGCTGTGATCACCAAGACAGCATGGTACTGACATAAAAACAGACACATAGACCAGTGGAACAGAGTAGAGAGCCCAGATATGGACCCTGAACTCTATGGTCAAATGATCTTCAACAAAACAGGAAAAAATATACAGTGGAAAAAAGACAGTCTCTTCAATAAATGGTGCTGGGAAAACTGGATAGCAATATGTAGAAGAATGAAACTCGACCATTCTTTTACACCGTACACAAAGATAAACTCGAAATGGATAAAAGACCTCAACGTGAGACAGGAATCCATCAGAATCCTAGAGGAGAACATAGGCAGTAATCTCTTTGATATCAGCCACAGCAACTTCTTTCAAGATATGTCTCCAAAGGCAAAGGAAACAAAAGTGAAAATGAACTTTTGGGACTTCATCAAGATCAAAAGCTTCTGCACAGCAAAGGAAACAGTCAACAAAACAAAGAGGCAACCCACGGAATGATATTTGCAAATGACAGTACAGAAAGATATTTGCAAATGACAGTACAGACAAAAGGTTGATATCCAGGATCTATAAAGAACACCTCAAGCTCAACACACACAAAACAGATAATCATATCAAAAAATGGGCAGAAGATATGAACGGACACTTCTCCAATGAAGACATACAAATGGCAATCAGACACATGAAAAAATGTTCATCATCACTAGCCATCAGGGAGATTCAAATTAAAACCACATTGAGATACCACCTTACACCACTTAGAATGGCCAAAATTAGCAAGACAGGAAACAACATGTGCTGGAGAGGATGTGGAGAAAGGGGAACCCTCTTACACTGTTGGTGGGAATGCAAGTTGGTGCAGCCACTTTGGAGAACAGTGTGGAGATTCCTCAAGAAATTAAAAATAGAGCTTCCCTATGACCCTGCCATTGCACTACTGGGTATTTACCCCAAAGATACAGATGTAGTGAAAAGAAGGGCCATCTGTACCCCAATGTTTAAAGCAGCAATGGCCACGGTCACCAAACTGTGGAAAGAACCAAGATGCCCTTCAACGGATGAATGGATAAGGAAGATGTTGTCCATATACACTATGGAGTATTATGCCTCCCTCAGAAAGGATGAATACCCAACTTTTGTAGCAACATGGATGGGACTGGAAGAGATTATGCTGAGTGAAATAAGTCAAGCAGAGAGAGTCAGTTATCATATGGTTTCACTTATTTTTGGAGCATAACAAATAGCATGGAGGACATGTGGAGATGGAGAGGAGAAGGGAGTTGAGGGAAATTGGAAGGGGAGGTGAACCATGAGAGACTATGGACTCTGAAAAACAACCTGAGGTTCTTGAAGGGGTGGGGGGTGGGAGGTTGGGGGAACAAGGTGGCGGGTATTAGGGAGGGCACATATTGCAAGGAGCACTGGGTGTGGTACAAAAACAATGAATACTGTTACACTGAAAAGAAATTTAAAATAAATAAATAAAATTGTTTTAAAAAGGAGGTGAATTTGGTATAACTGAACATTTTATTTCCTTTTTTTAAAGATTTTTATTTATTTATTTGACAGAGAGATCACAAGTAGGCAGAGAGGCAGGCAGAGAGAGATGGGGGGGGGGAAGCAGGCTCCCTGCTGAGCAGAGTGCCCAATGATCCCAGGATCCTGGGATCATGACCTGAGCTGAAGGCAGAGGCTTAACCCACTGAGCCGCCCAGGCATCCTGAACATTTTATTTCTTTAATTTTTTAAGAATTTCTAGAATTTTTCCCTGAGAGAATGTGCTTCTTGGATAAGCTACATCCCAATGACCAGGAATATACCTAAAATAATTTTGTACGCTAGTACTTTGCTGAAGCACATTTTCTTAAAACTCAAAAACTCATGCAAGCATAAAATATTTTCACTGGAACAGGAATGGGGGGGCGCTATATTCAATATAGCTTTCAGGAAAACCAGGGAAAACCAGACTGACTGGTCATAGCTTCCTGCTCTGGTTTTCATTCCACTTGGTGGCAATCTGGGGAAGGGCATTTAGTTTGGATAGGACCTGAGGGCATGTCAAGTGTTCTCCTCATTGCAGAATGTGATTGAGGAGAAGCAGTCACAGTAGGGAAGAAGTCTAACCAAGGCAAACAACTTGAATGGCCAGTAGTTACGGTTTCAGTAGGTTCTGTTGACTGAGAAAAGAGGCAAAGCTGAAATAAAACAAAAGCATTTATTTGGAATCCCAGAATTGCAGTTCAGGGAGTATAGATTTGAACAGCAAACCGAACTGTGTCCCCCTGAGAAACAAGAGCCAAGAGTTTTAAAAGATAAGAGGAAATGTGTGTGTTATTTAGAAAGAATTTTGATTGGTGTTTGTGGCAGAAAACTAATCTTGGCTGACTATAATTGGTTGCTAAGGCTATCACTAAGCAAAATCTCTTACTATAGCCCGCTGCGGGTGTTCAGACTGAATTCTCAGAATATTCACAGTTTGGTCCAGCTCAGAGGTTTGTGATTCCACTGGTGAGGACATGTATAAGGCTCATCTCCTTAATGGCCTTCTAGCTCCATTTAAAAACCCCTTGACATACGTGACCCCTGTCCCATTCACCCTTCACAATTTGAATGCAGAAATGGTGATCCCAGCCTAAACGTTGCTGTTTTGGGAAGGTCCTGTATTTCAGGGACTAATGCTCAGTTGTCAGAAACCTACAATCAGAAATTCCCTTCTTCAGAATCAAAAATACCGAAACTACCACTGGCTTTTCCATAGGACAGGATAAGGAACCATGCCACTACCTCAAAGGCAATCATGCATAAAATTTTTATTTCTGAAAATAGTTGCTTCCAATTCCTTTTTATTCTTAGCATCTTTTGGTGGCAGAAGAAAAATGCTATATGAGTAATGAAGGTACTATGCTCATCCCACCCAAATACATCTGTTTTCTTCTATAGGAAATATAAGAATGGGGAAGAAATCCTAATACCCTTCAACCTCCCTCTCAACAAACACACTTTCATCTGTCTCTGTAATTGATGCCTTTTGTTACACATGGACGCAAATAAGACACCCCAGGATTTAGAAAACAGAATCAGGATGACTCAGGTTTGGCATCTTACCCCACATCCACTGATAACATCTGCACAGTGACCCTCCCTCTTTAGAAGTTCCATTCTTCTCTGGAGGAGATTCCCTCCCTCTCTGCTGCCAACTCCACTGAACACTTAAAACTGTAAAAATATCTGTAATTTAATTTTACCACTTTTCTAAGAGATTATTTGCATTTTCTCTCATTCCTGCAATTTGACTTAGAACTCCACTCTGCAATTATTTTCCTGTTTAAAGTATTTGCTTTATTGCTCCAAAAAGTTGTACACTCATGCTGAAGTTGCAGATTAAGTAGACCTGCTGGATTCTGACAAAGATAGCTACCAATACCATTCACCAGCTTCATTAACTTATTCAAAGCATATTTACTGAGCACTTATTTTTTTTTAAGATTTTTATTTATCCACTTGATAGACAGAGATCACAAGTAGGCAGAGAGGCAGGCAGAGAGAGGGGGGGAAACAGGCTCCCCACTGAGCAGAGAGCCTGATGTGGGGCTCGATCCCAGGATCCTGAGATCATGACCTGAGCTGAAGGCAGAGGCTTAACCCACTGAGCCACCCAGGCGCCCCTACTGAGCATTTATCTTGAGACTGGCCCAGACCCTGCCAGAGGGGAAGTTTCTTTCATAGTGGCAACTTCAATTTCATTTGGAAACTCTTTCACCTGGTTTGGTCTCATTGTGGAATTAGTTTTCTGTCTTTATGGAACACCCTGGTGGCACCAAGAATAATAGCAGATCACTGAAGATATGTCAGTAATCTACTTTTAATCTTCGTGCCGCTGGGACTATAACCTTTTCTCTCATTAGGTTGAATATACATATTTTGCCTTTCAGTTATCAAACAGTTTTAGATTCACTTTTAAACAGTGATGTGCCATATGACTCAACTTCAAGAGAAGCTAGCTTCTGATGATTCTGATATGACAAACACGTTGCCATCTTAGGCAATGCGCATTAAAAAAGAGATTCATGATACATCACATTTTTCATGATACATCACATTTTTCATTGTTTTATTACTTTTTTTTTTACATCTACTTTGAAAGAACCTTATCTAACAGAGGAAGGATAAGATATGCCAAGAAACAGCAGTATCAAAAAATTTAGTGAGTTCATAAACTAGGTAAAAAGACACATGCTGGAGTGCCTTCTTATATAAAGAACTTCCTATAAACCTCATTCTTCTCAACCTCATTCATCTAATAAAATTTCTTTCTTCTTAATTTAAAACTCTCTTATTAGTGATCATCATGTTGATTTCAAATTCTAAAATTAACCAGTTACTATCCATTAATTGTAGCCCTTTAGTGTTCAAGAGCTGTGTCAAAAACAAAACAAAACAAAACAAAAAAAACAGTGACTTATCTGACTCATGGAATCTTTGAAGATTTTTAATTTCATAATATCCAAGAGGATCCAATGAGAATGGACAACATATGCTTTTCCACATCTGACTCAAGGACGCACACCTTCGTGAAGATTTTTAGGCTCCATATTACAATGTCTTCTTCGGTCTTCTTTCTGCTTTCCTATTCTTCAATCACCAGAACAACCCATATCCATATACACAATAGGAAGGGCAGTGTTTGGTCTTTGCTTTCCATATTAATCCGTTTCCTCTGAGGTCCAGAGCTTATCTCACACTAAATCAAGTCATAGTTTCCAACCATACTGGATGTCCCAGAGGCTTCAATAATATGCTCTGGAAATTTCCAGTTATTTAATAATGTTAGGTAAAGAACTTGGAATAATGCTTATTTCTTCCTCCTCTGTCTTTATGTCAAGATTATAAAAAAACATAATTTTTAAGCCTTCAGAATATCTTTAGCTTTTTCCATTTCCTCTCCATTCCCAACTGGACAACCCTTAGCACCAAAAGTCTGTTACTGGAGCTCCCACCTGATCTTTTGCATCAAGACTGTCCTGCATCCACTCCACCTGTTTGTGCATTAATGTCAGATCAATTCTTTAGACTATCCCAGTCAATGAAAACAAACAAACAAAAAAAAATTACTTTGTTCTCCATTAATTTCAAATCCCTGTGTTTAGTTTAAAGTGCGCCATAATCTGTTCCTACCTTTGACACCTCCCCACACCTTTCCCAGCATTACACTGTTATATCTTTCATCCTAGAGCTCTTTACTTCAAACACACAAGATTTATTTACTTATATCTCCATATCTTTTCTCATTTTGTTTCCTCTGTCTTCTTCTCTAAGCTTTCTGGTTGACCATTCTCACACTTCTCCTTTAATAGGCAGCTCCCCTGTGAAGACTTCTCTAACTTTTTCAGTGCACACTATCCTCTCTGTTCCATTTCATGTGGATTACATGTGTGTTCCTTAGTTTGACTGAGAGATTCTTGATTCATTCATTTATTCATTCAACATTTGATGCCAAGCTTTTTTCAAGCATTGTGCCTGGAGTGAGGACAGCAGTTCCTAAAAGAACAGTAGCTGAGATGGCATATACAAAGCATACCACCCGTCACTGTTGGTAATGTAGTAGGCATTGCTCAATTATCTCAGCACCCTTTCTTGCTGACTTTGAAGACAGCTTCAGAATCCTCAAACCAGTCATTACCAATCAACTAGGGTAAGGAGCAAGTAGAAATCTATTTGTTATGCCTTTCCTATAATCTAAATGAAAATGTGTATACGTATAAAACTGAATCTTAATTCAGTTCTCTGAAGAGTTAAAAAAAATAGGGTTTTTAAAAATTGCATATTTAACATAATACCAGGAGAATTTTAATAGAGATGAGTTTATTAAAATGGAAAACAAATTTTATATTAATATTCAGCCCTCACAAATATCATCTACTACAAACTATGATTTACTCACATAGAGAATATAATAAGGACCAATAGTCCCATATTGATTTATTTCTTCAACCACACTCAGGAATACAAGCAAGATAATTAGCAGCAGTATCTTCAGACACAAAGGAAATCAATTCTCATGCATGCATATGTGTTGACTAGGAATCTTTCAGAATTTTTCACAATGTCTAATTCAGTAGACTGCATCAGAGATAGTGAAACCTAAGTGCACCCTTTTGTAATACATCTTGGCAAATACTGCAAATGCTATAGACCCAGAAGTAGAATGACAACAAACAGAAAATTCTATCACAGTACAATTAATTATTAGGAGAATTTGTTCGACCAGTTCCCAAACAGCAACCTTATGAAAGTGGTTTGTATGTATATGTGAATTAGTATCAAAGATGAAGCTAAATGGAAGCATGAAAAGAAATAGGGAGTAGGGAGGACACAAGCACTGACTGTATATTAGGAGAAGAGAATAACTAATTGGTGACAATATTTTGGAGCTTTTCTAATACACAAAATCAAGAAGGTTAGATTTTAGCATGGCTATAACAATTAGTATGTGGTTGTGAGGAAAACAGAAACTAAAAGAGCTGCTACATAGATCTGCCTTTCTCCATAAATGTCTTGACTAAATGACAGAAGTTTCTTCTATAAAAAGGTTAATAAAGATGAAGCATATGTTTAGCCTGATTTAGTTCTACAAGCTATTCTTTAGGCTTTGTAGGAAAACCAATTTCCATTACCCACAAGCCTTCTGATTGTTCTGCACTTTCTCATCAGCTTGGGGAAACTGAGATTATCTGTTCTTTTTTCTTTTAGAGCGAGCGAGAGAGAGAGAGGGTGAGGGTAGAGGCAGAGGGAGAGAGAGAATACCAAGTAGGCTCCACTGCCCAGCATGAAGCGTCACATGGGCTCGATCTCATCATGACCCTAAGATCATGACATGAGCTTAAATCAAGAATCTGGAGCTCAACCCACTGAGGTGCTGAGGCACCCCTGAGATTCTACTACTGTTATTTGAAGTATCAACTGACTAGAATGGATACAACAAATGCCATAGTGAAATATTCAGCCTTCTTTATCTTTTATTTAAGTTAAATCTTAATTAATTAAATCTTAATTAAATATTATCTTCCAGATTTTTTGTATGATTCCTAAATTTTATGATTTGCATAGGCCTAGATGCAGTCCTTCTTAGAATAAGTGCTCTTCGATTTTTATCTGGATATATGGTTAACTCTAATGGACTGAGGACTTTATAACTTTTAACTGATACATGCATGTCCTCACAGAACCAGGAAAGTGTTCAAACCAGTAAAAATTTAACATAAATCTGTGAAAAGTGAAGATAGATAGTCATGCACTTTTTATTGCCTTGTTTCAAAATTAAGACCCAAAAATATAGCATCAACATTATTTTTAAAATAAATATTATATTATTTACGCATAATGGTCTGGCCTCCTTCTAGAACTATACAGACAGCAAATTAGTTTTATCTTGTAGCACAAGCTATTTATTCATCACAAGTGTGCAAATTCAGTAAATTTAAAATTTTATCTGAATTTAAATTTCTTTCCGTCTTGGTATTTTAATGCTATAGAAGAGATTGGATAGGGGTAGGAAGATCCTTAAAAGTTTCAAGTAGAGACAATTTTAATACCTTATTATTTTTTCCCTTGGTATAGTACAAATTGATCTACTTTGAAGCTTTTGGAATATCAAAATTCTATTGCAATGTTCTAACCAAGAAGCTGTCCAAACTCAGTGATTGAGGCAATGAATAATTGAAGGGCTTCAAATGAATCTAGTGCTGCCCCAGTTTCAGCTCTTAGCCTCTCTGCTATTTTTTTTTTTTTTTTTAGTACCTTCTAGGTAAAGAAAAGAGAGCTCTATAAGCAAAGGGAAGGAGAGAATTATAAACTGATGGAAAGTGGAGGAAATTAATAGTATCGTTTTTGGATCTTCTTAATAGTTTGATATTTGGAGACAAAGAAGATGGTTGGAATTTTTGCTTTCAGTTAGAAAATGATTTGCAACTTAGGTTAAGATAGGAAGACTGATGGGACCTGCCCTGACTTCACCCATCACATCCCAGGTAATCAAAGCTTAAGAGATAAGAGGGTGTAAATTTGAATCCCATATATCTGAAATGAATTTGACTAAACAGAGGAAAGTGTATTAAAAAACAAAAAGTCTACCAATTATAAAGCAGAAATGCAATTTTGGGGGGAAATATTTTTGAAAGAAAATATCCTTCAATTATCAGTTATTATTATACAAAAGTATAAAACTAAAATCTCTGGATTTCTATTGTGGTTCTTTTATTTACTAACTGTATAATCTTGGATAAACCACTTTATTCTGAGACTATTTTTTTTTCATATTCAAAGTTTTATTTAATAAGACCTGGGTATGCAAATGTTATGCTCTGCAGCTTTGTGTTATATGCTTTTTTTTTTTTTTTTTTGGTGTCAACAATTCTTTTTTTTTTTAATTTTTTATTTTTTCAGCGTAACAGTATTCATTATTTTTGCACCACACCCAGTGCTCCATGCAATCCGTGCCCTCTCCAATACCCACCACCTGGATCCCCCAACCTCCCACCCCCCGCCCCTTCAAAACCCTCAGATTGTTTTTCAGAGTCCATAGTCTCTCATGGTTCACCTCCACTTCCAATTTCCCTCAACTCCCTTCTCCTCTGAGACCATTTTCTTAATCTTAAGTCAGAATGATTGTACATTTCAAATTGACTTCATAGGACCAGGTAAAGATAGAGTGAATAATGTGTATGAAAACACTTTGGAAATATGGAAGGCCATATTAAAATATGAAGCTTGATTGATAGTACATATATATATGTTTATTATTATTATTATTTTAGTTATTATTTACTTATTGTTAATAAATACCTGGGAGCTTAGGGCAAAGGGAAACGTCTACTGTGCACACCTGGGAGATCTATAGTCAAGAAGCCTACATTCTTCCTTCAGAACCAGAGTAAAATTCTGGCATTGGCTCTTTTCCTTGTGCTTTCTTTTTTTAAAGGAAAAATTTTATTAATTTTTTAAATTCCAATACAGTTAACAAATAGTGTTATATTAGTTGATTGATACTATTATATTTGTGACTACAAGCTTAAACAAACAGAAAACATTTGGCTATGACTTCAACTGCAGTCTCATAATGTGTCATTTTGACAATGGTCTTAAACATAAGGACATGAAAGAACAAGAAAATGTGCTAATTGATCTACAATACTATCCAATCAGTAATATTTGGAAGCCAACTTTTTGACAGTTTCCAAATGAGACCAATACTGGCCTCAGAGTAATCCAAAGAGGGTGAGTAGTATTTACAAGGAGTATAGAATTTACAAGGAGATATTTACAAGAATATCATGACTGAGATTTTTCCTATTTGAAAAAGTAAGGCAGCATGATACATATCAAAGAGGTTTTATTTGCAGACAACATTAGATTCCTGTGCAAATCACTTCTGCTCATGTACACCCCACTGCCTTGACCTACTACATATTTTGAAACAGGGATGAATCTACCTAAGTCAAAAAACAATACCTGTATCAAATGCTGTGGTCCCTCTTTGTTTCTTGACTGTTTCCTTTGTTGTGCAGAAGCTTTTGATTTTGATGAAGTCCCAAAAGTTTATTTTCACTTTTGTTTCCTTTGCCTTTGGAGACATATCTTGAAAGAAGTTGCTGTGGCTGATATCAAAGAGATTACTGCCTATGTTCTCCTCTAGGATTCTGATGGATTCCTGTCTCACGTTGAGGTCTTTTATCCATTTCAAGTTTATCTTTGTGTACGGTGTAAAAGAATGGTCGAGTTTCATTCTTCTACATATTGCTATCCAGTTTTCCCAGCACCATTTATTGAAGAGACTGTCTTTTTTCCACTGTATATTTTTTTCCTGTTTTGTTGAAGATTATTTGACCATAGAGTTGAGAGTCCATATCTGGGCTCTCTACTCTGTTCCACTGGTCTATGTGTCTGTTTTTATGTCAGTACCATGCTCTCTTGGTGATCACAGCTTTGTAGTAAAGCTTGAAATCAGGTAACGTGATGCCCCCAGTTTTATTGTTGTTTTTCAACATTTCCTTAGTGATTTGGGGTCTCTTCTGATTCCATACAAATTTTTTTTTAATTTTATTTTTTATAAACATATAATAAATTTTTTTCCCCAGGGGTACAGGTCTGTGAATCGCCAGGTTTACACACTTCACCGCACTCACCATAGCACATACCCTCCCCAATGTCCATAATAACCCCACTCCCCCTCCCAACCCCCCTCCCCCCAGCAACCCTGTTTGTTTTGTGAGATTAAGAGTCACTTATGGTTTATCTCCCTCCCAATCCCATCTTGCTTCATTTACTCTTCTCCTACCCCCTTAACCCCCATGTTGCATCTCCTCTCCCTCATATCAGGGAGATCATATGATAGTTGTCTTTCTCCGATTGACTTATTTCGCTAAGCATGATACCCTCTAGTTCCATCCACGTCGTCGCAAATGGCAAGATTTCATTTCTTTTGATGGCTGCATAGTATTCCATTGTGTATATATACCACATCTTCTTTATCCATTCGTCTGTTGATGGACATCTAGGTTGTTTCCATAGTTTGGCTATTGTAGACATTGCTGCTATAAACATTCGGGTGCATGTGCCCCTTCGGATCACTACGTTTGTATCTTTAGGGTAAATACCCAGCAGTGCAATTGCTAGGTCATAGGATAGTTCTATTTTCAACATTTTGAGGAACCTCCATGCTGTTTTCCAGAGTGGTTGCACCAGCTTGCATTCCCACCAACAGTGTACGAGGGTTCCCCTTTCTCCACATCCTCGCCAGCATCTGTCGTTTCCTGACTTGTTAATTTTAGCCATTCTGACTGGTGTGAGGTGGTATCTCATTGTGGTTTTGATTTGTATTTCCCTGATGCCGAGTGATATGGAGCACTTTTTCATGTGTCTGTTGGCCATCCAGATGTCTTCTTTGCAGAAATGTCTGTTCATGTCTTCTGCCCATTTCTTGATTGGATTCTTTGTTCTTTGGGTGTTGAGTTTGCTAAATTCTTTATAGATTCTGGAGACTAGCCCTTTATCTGATATGTCGTTTGCAAATATCTTCTCCCATTCTGTCAGTTGTCTTTTGGTTTTGTTAACTGTTTCCTTTGCTGTGCAAAAGCTTTTGATCTTGATGAAATCCCAATAGTTCATTTTTGCCCTTGCTTCCCTTGCCTTTGGCGATGTTCCTAGGAAGATGCTGCTGTGGCTGAGGTCGAAGAAGTTGCTGCCTGTGTTCTCAAGGATTTTGATGAATTCCTTTCTCACATTGAGGTCCTTCATCCATTTTGAGTCTATTTTCGTGTGTGGTGTAAGGAAATGATCCAATTTCATTTTTCTGCATGTGGCTGTCCAATTTTCCCAACACCATTTATTGAAGAGGCTGTCTTTTTTCCATTGGACATTCTTTTCTGCTTTGTCAAAGATTAGTTGACCATAGAGTTGAGGGTCTATTTCTGGGCTCTCTATTCTGTTCCATTGATCTATGTGTCTGTTTTTGTGCCAGTACCATGCTGTCTTGATGATGACAGCTTTCTAGTAGAGCTTGAAGTCCGGAATTGTGATGCCACCAACTTTGGCTTTCTTTTTCAATATTCCTTTGGCTATTCGTGGTCTTTTCTGGTTCCATATAAATTTTAGGATTATTTGTTCCATTTCTTTGAAAAAAATGGATGGTACTTTGATAGGAATTGCATTAAATGTGTAGATTGCTTTAGGTAGCATAGACATTTTCACAATATTTATTCTTCCAATCCAGGAGCATGGAACATTTTTCCATTTCTTTGTGTCTTCCTCAATTTCTTTTATGAGTACTTTATAGTTTTCTGTGTATAGATTCTTAGTCTCTTTGGTTAGGTTTATTCCTAGGTATCTTATAGTTTTGGGTGCAATTGTAAATGAGATTGACTCCTTAATTTCTCTTTCTTCTGTCTTGTTGTTGGTGTAGAGAAATGCAACTGATTTCTGTGCATTGATTTTATATCCTGACACTTTACTGAATTCCTGTACCAGTTCTAGCAGTTTTGGAGTGGAGTCTTTTGGGTTTTCCACATATAGTATCATATCATCTGCGAAGAGTCATAGTTTGACTTCTTCTTTGCCGATTTGGATGCCTTTAATTTCTTTTTGCTGTCTGATTGCTGAGGCTAGGACTTCTAGTACTATGTTGAATAGCAGTGGTGATAACGGACATCCCTGCCGTGTTCCTGACCGTAGCGGAAAAGCTTTCAGTTTTTCTCCATTGAGAATGATATTTGCGATGGGTTTTTCATAGATGGCTTTGATAATACTGATGTATGTGCCCTCTATCCCTACACTTTGAAGACTTTTGATCAGGAAGGGATGCTGTACTTTGTCAAATGCTTTTTCAGCATCTATGGAGAGTATCATATGGTTCTTGTTCTTTCTTTTATTAATGTGTTGTATCACATTGATTGATTTGCGGATGTTGAAGCAACCTTGCAGCCCTGGAATAAATCCCACTTGGTCGTGGTGAATAATCCTTTTAATGTACTGTTGAATCCTATTGGCTAGTATTTTGGTGAGAATTTTTGCATCTGTGTTCATCAAAGGATATTGGTCTGTAGTTCTCTTTTTTGTTGGGATCCTTGTCTGGTTTTGGGAATCAAGGTGATGCTGGCCTCATAAAATGAGTTTGGAAGTTTTCCTTCCATTTCTATTTTTTGGAACAGTTTCAGGAGAATAGGAATTAGTTCTTCTTTAAATGTTTGGTAGAATTCCCCCGGGAAGTCGTCTGGCCCTGGCCTTTTGTTTGTTTGGAGATTTTTGATGACTGTTTCAATCTCCTTACTGGTTATGGGTCTGTTCAGGCTTTCTATTTCTTCCTGGTTCAGTTGTGGTAGTTTATATGTCTCTAGGAATGCATCCATTTCTTCCAGATTGTCAAATTTGTTGGCATAGAGTTGCTCATAATATGTTCTTATAATTGTCTGTATTTCTTGGGTGTTAGTTATGATCTCTCCTCTTTCACTCATGATTTTATTTATTTGGGTCCTTTCTCTTTTCTTTTTGATAAGTCTGGCCAGGGGCTTATCAATCTTATTAATTCTTTCAAAGAACCAGCTCCTAGTTTCGTTGATTTGTTCTATTGTTTTTTTGGTTTCTATTTCATTGATTTCTGCTCTGATCTTTATGATTTCTCTTCTCCTGCTGGGTTGAGGGTTTCTTACTTGTTCTTTCTCCAGCTCCTTTAAGTGTAGGGTTAGGTTGTGTCCCTGAGACCTTTCTTGTTTCTTGAGAAAGGCTTGTACCGCTATATATTTTCCTCTCAGGACTGCCTTTGTTGTGTCCCACAGATTTTGAACCGTTGTATTTTCATTATCATTTGTTTCCATGACTTTTTTCAATTCTTCTTTAATTTCCTGGTTGACCCATTCATTCTTTAGAAGGATGCTGTTTAGTCTCCATGTATTTGGGTTCTTTCCCAATTTCCTCTTGTGATTGAGTTCTAGCTTCAGAGCATTGTGGTCTGAAAATATGCAGGGAATGATCCCAATCTTTTGATACTGGTTGAGACCTGATTTAGGACCGAGGATGTGATCTATTCTGGAGAATGTTCCATGGGCACTAGAGAAGAATGTGTATTCTGTTGCTTTGGGATGAAATGTTCTGAATATATCTGTGATCTCCATCTGGTCCAGTGTGTCATTTAAGGCCTTTATTTCCTTGTTGATCTTTTGCTTGGATGATCTGTCCATTTCAGTGAGGGGAGTGTTAAAGGCCCCTACTATTATTGTATTATTGTGGATGTGTTTCTTTGATTTTGTTATTAATTGGTTTATATAGTTGGCTGCTCCCACGTTAGGGGCATAGATATTTAAAATTGTTAGATCTTCTTGTTGGACAGACCCTTTGAGTATGATATAGTGTCCTTCCTCATCTCTTATTATAGTCTTTGGCTTAAAATCTAATTGATCTGAAATAAGGATTGCCACTCCTGCTTTCTTCTGATGTCCATTAGCATGGTAAATTCTTTTCCACCCCCTCACTTTAAATCTGGAGGTGTCTTCGGGTTTAAAATGAGTTTCTTGTAGGCAACATATAGATGGGTTTTGTTTTTTTATCCATTCTGATACCCTGTGTCTTTTGATTGGGGCATTTAGCCCATTAACATTCAGGGTAACTATTGAGAGATATGAATTTAGTGCCATTGTATTGCCTGTAAGGTGACTGTTACTGTATTTTGTTTCTGTTCCTTTCTGATCTACTACTTTTAGGCTCTCTCTTTGCTTAAAGGACCCCTTTCAATATTTCCTGTAGAGCTGGTTTGGTGTTTGCAAATTCTTTCAGTTTTTGTTTGTCCTGGAAGCTTTTAATCTCTCCATTTTCAATGATAGCCTAGCTGGATATAGTATACTTGGCTGCATGTTTTTCTCGTTTAGTACTCTGAATATATCATGCCAGCTCTTTCTGGCCTGCCAGGTCTCTGTGGATAAGTCTGCTGCCAATCTAATATTTTTACCATTGTATGTTACAGACTTCTTCTCCCGGGCTGCTTTCAGGATTTTCTCTTTGTCACTAAGACTTGTAAATTTGACTATTAGGTGACAGGGTGTGGACCTATTCTTATTGATTTTGAGGGGGGTTCTCTGAACCTCCTGGATTTTGATGCTTGTTCCCTTTGCCATATTGGGGAAATTCTCTCCAATAATTCTCTCCAATATACCTTCTGCTCCCCTCTCTCTTTCTTCTTCTTCTGGAATCCCAATTATTCTAATGTTGTTTCGTCTTATGGTGTCCCTTATCTCTCGAATTCTGCCCTCGTGGTCCAGTAGCTGTTTGTCCCTCTTTTGCTCAGCTTCTTTATTCTCTGTCATTTGGTCTTCTATATCGCTAATTCTTTCTTCTGCCTCGTTTATCCTAGCAGTGAGAGCCTCCATTTTTGATTGCACCTCATTAATAGCTTTTTTTATTTCAACTTGATTAGATTTTTGTTCTTTTATTTCTCCAGAAAGGGCTTTTATATCTCCCGAGAGGGTTTTTCTAATATCTTCCATGCCTTTTTTGAGCCTGGCTAGAACCTTGAGAATCGTCATTCTGAACTCTAGATCTGACATATTACCAATGTCTGTATTGATTAGGTCCCTAGCCTTTGGTACTGCCTCTTGTTCTTTTTTTTTGTGGTGAATTTTTCCGCCTTGTTATTTTGTCCAGATAAGAGTATATGAAGGAACAAGTAAAATACTAAAAGGGTGGCAACAACCCCAGGAAAATATGCTTTAGCCAAATCAGAAGAAATCCCAAATGGTGAGGGGGGGGGAGGGGATATAAAGAGGTTCAGAAAGAAAAAAAGAAAAAAAGAAAAAAGAAACAAATAAAAAAAGAAAACCAATAATGAAAAAATATAAAAAGGAAATATATATATATATATTAAGCTAGTTAAAAAACGTTAAAAAAGAAAAGGGTAAAAGTTAAAAAAATTTAGCAGAAGAAGAGAAAAAAAAATTGAAAAAGAAAAAAATATTAAATTAACTGCAAGGCTAAAGAATCATGGGAAGAAAGCCATGAGTCCCGTGCTTTGCTTTCTCCTCCTCTGGAATTCCGCTGCTCTCCTTGGTATTTAAACTGCACTCCTCGTAAGTGAACTTGGTCCTGGCTGGGTTTCTTGTTGATCTTCTGGGGGAGGGGCCTGTTGTAGTGATTCTCAAGTGTTTTTGCCCCAGGCGGAGTTGCACCGCCTTACCAGGGGCCAGGGTGAGTAATCCGCTCGGGTTTGCTTTCGGGAGCTTTTGTTCCCTGAGCGCTTTCCGTAGAGTTCCGGAGGACGGGAATGAAGATGGCGGCCTCCCAGTCTCCGGCCCTGAGGAGCCGAGAGCCCGGGGCCCCACTCCTCAGTGCGCCCTCAGAGAACAGCGCCCAATTACTCCCGTCTGCCTGGCCTCCGGCCGCGCTCCGAGCTAACCGAGCTTGCGACCGGTTCAAGGTAAGCCCGAGCTGTGAGCTCACTCCTCAGCTCCGTCTCTGTAGCCGGCTTCCCTGTTCTAATACCTGCGAGCTCTGCGACACTCAGACACCCCGATCCTTCTGTGACCCTGCGGGACCTGAGGCCACACTGACCCCGTGTGGGCTTCACCCCGGTTAAGCCTCTGGAGCGATGTCCCTCAGCGGAACACTTTTTAAAGTCCTGATTTTGGGCTCCATTGCTCCGCCGCTTGCCGGGAGCCGGCCCCTCCCCCCGCCGTCTATCTTCCCGTCGCTTTGGATTCACTTCTCCGCCAGTCCTACCTTTCAGAAAGTGGTTGATTTTCTGTTTCTAGAATTGCTGTTCTTCTTCTCTTCGATCTCCCGTTGGATTTGTAGGTGTTTGCAATCTTTAGATAAGCTATCTAGCTGATCTCCCGCTACCTGAAGTAGTCTCAGCCTGCTACTTCCCTGCCATCTTGACTCCTCCCTGATTCCATACAAATTTTAGGATTATTTGCCCCAGCTCTTTGAAAAATACTGGTGGAATTTTGATCGGAATGGCATTAAAAGTATAGATTGCTCTAGGCAGATATCACCTTACACCAGTTAGAATGGCCAAAATTAGCAAGACAGGAAACAACATGTGTTGGAGGGGATGTGGAGAAAGGGGAACCCTCTTACACTGTTGGTGGGAATGCAAGTTGGTGCAGCCACTTTGGAGAACAGTGTGGAGATTCCTCAAGAAATTAAAAATAGAGCTTCCCTATGACCCTGAATTTGCACTACTGGGTATTTACCCCAAAGATATAGATGTAGTGAAAAGAATGGCCATCTGTACCCCAATGTTTATAGCATCAATGGCCATGGTCGCCAAACTGTGGAAAGAACGAAAATGCCCTTCAATGGACGAATGGATAAGGAAGATGTGGTCCATATACACTATGGAGTATTATGCCTCCATCAGAAAGGATGAATACCCAACTTTTGTAGCAACATGGATGGGATTTGAAGAGATTATGCTGAGTGAAATAAGTCAAGCAGAGAGAGTCAATTATCATTTGGTTTCACTTATTTGTGGAGCATAACAAATATCATGGAGGACAAGGGGAGCTAGAGAGGAGAAGGGAGTTGGGGGAAAATGGAAGGGGAGGTGAACTATGAGAGACTATGGACTCTGAAAAACAATCTGAGGGTTTTGAAGGGGCGGGGGGTGGGAGGTTGGGGGAACCGAGTGGTGGTTATTAGAGATGGCACGGATTTCATGAAGCACTGGGTGTGGTGCAAAAAACAATGAATACTGTTATGCTGAAAATTTAAAAAAAAATGCTGTGGTCCCAGTATATTAGCCTTCTCATAGCATAAGGACATGGAAAGAGATGGAAACAGTGATTCACGTGCAGAGATAAGAGTGCAGAAAATTTTCCATTTACTCCAAAGAATATTTTCTCAAACTGGGCTAACATTTATGTGGTTGGTTGTACCAGTGGGAAGCTTCTAAAAGATTGGAGAGCTTTACTTTTGTTCTCAGTTTTATTGCATCTTTGAGTTTGCTAAAAATCATTGGAAATCTTGCTAAACTGGAACCTGCAGATGCAAGCCAAAACTCAGATAAAATCATCAGCCCTTGCTTCCTAACCTTTTGCAGCTTTGTGTAATCTATCTCTCCCCTGTCCCCAGGAAGCCCACTATCTTCATGGCACTGCAAATTATTTCTAAAATCTAAAGCTTCATATTAATATGGTAATAACTTATGTTGCCTTTTAAAGGTCAATTTATATTTTTAAAATATAGCCTTAAAGGAGCAGTGAATAAATCTTATGTGTGACTCTTCAGGTAATATGACTCCCAGATGAGGGTGTGTATTTGTGTAGGGATTTTATTTATCCAAACTATACAAGCAGCCAATATAGATAAAACTGATATCCATGCATGTGGATGATTTTGTTGCAAAAATATAGTGAAATTAAGGTTTAATATTGTCCAGAGACTGTTAAATAGTGTTGAAGTATCTCTTGATATCAAGTATCTAGATGACTATGATGAATATGCAAATATAAAATATGGAGTGCCAAATAGTAACAATTGTGTGCTATGATAATAAATTTGCAGCACAAACTCAAGTATGCATGCACCATCGCATTTCTTCACTTTTAACAAATGAAATTAAATCTTCCTTTAAACCAGAAAAGTCAATCTCAGGCATTTTTACTCCCCTGACCTCTTTGCCCCATTTACCTATGCAGAGCAGAACATTCAGGAAAGCCTCTTCTTTTGTCAGTCTGCTACTTATTGTTGAAATGCTGCTGTCCCTGATCACTGAACTCTTCAAGTTTGGTGATTCTCAGTTTCTGTGCCATCTTTGGGCCTCTTCTGGATGCTGTGTTTCTTATTTCAGGGTCAGAGTCATAGGCACTCTTGGAAGCCACCTTTTCCAGGTCTTACTTTTATTCCTGCATGCCTCCACAAAGCAGATGTATGCCCCTCACAGAACCTGCCAATGTCAAGTCTATAGAAAATCTTTCCCTATGCATTGCTGTTCTCAAAAATAGTCTCCCCTGCCCATTTTTCCTCCTATCTCAGGAGCCCAGCATAAATTTCTCAGTACACGTGAGCTTTGATCTTTGCAATAGCCCCTAAGACACACAGGTAAAGATCTGCCAACATGCTTGATCATGACCATGAAGTAGAAATAAGGAAGTATAGCTACAGGTTAAAACTTCAGTACATTAACCTTGACCAACTTATTATGTGCTTTTGTCCCCCCACCTACAAAGTAGAAGTTCTGTCAAGTTTGGATGCCTTACTTTTCTCTTTTTGTGGCTAAAAACTGTACCTCTAGCCCTTATTAGTGATTTTAAACAGATGTAATAATTCTTAACTGGCACTAGCATCCTTAAACCCACAAAAAAGGCCCCTGCCCAGGACCCCATGCTTTAGAGGACCCTGAATATCACAAACATACCAAATTAAATTATGATGCATAATCACATTACTAGCATCTAGTGTTCAGGGCTGACACAGTATGACTCAGATACCCAAATTTGCTGCTTTCACTCAAACCAGTCAGGTGCAGAGAAGAGCTTCCCATCTCTTGTCATTTGTTCTTGAACAACACATGCCTCTATCCGAATACCATAAAGGTTTTGGTTTGTCTCACTGTCAACACTGGAAATAGAGACAGAAAGGATTTGAGTATTAGAAGATAGGAGGAAAAACGTGCCCCATTCTTCCCCCTATAGCACATGACTCTAACAGTTTACTTCATAAGGAAGCATCATTTCCCAGTGTGCTGAGCATCTGTTTCTCTTCTTTTCAATTGTATTTCGATGCACAATTCCAAAGATACCTGGAAATTGGCCCAGTCTTCACAACAGTTGTGCAAAAAGGTTTAGAAACATTTCTAATGTTAGCGTGTATTACTCTAAATTTATATATTTGTAAATTTATGGCATTTATATATATCACATAACATAAAGGAAGCCTGACATTGATTCTTTGTATTAGCACTGATATTGGATATTAGAAATTTAGATTTATGAGTAGCTCCATTTTGATAAATAATTTCAAAAAGAATTAATAATATTTTCCAAAAAATCTTAACAATTTATATTCATTTAAATGAATTTTTAAATTGATATTTATTATAAATTGTATTTTGCTTTTATGCTTAATAGAAAAGTTGGATATTTGAGAAGAAATTAACTTTTAATTACATGAATATCATTTTATTCCTTGTATTTACTTTAATTTACATTTCCCTCCCTTTTTCTGAAGTATAGTTGACACAATGTTACATTAGTTTCAGGTGTACAACACAGTGATTCAATAACTCTGTACTTTACGCTATGCTCACCACAAGTGTAGCTCCCATCTGTCACCATACAATGCTATTATAAGACCACTGATTATATCTTTCATCCCTGTGACTTATTTATTCCATAGCTGGAAGCCTGCATGTCCCACTCCCCTTCACTCATTTGCTCATCCCCCACTCCCTTCCCCTTTGATAACCACCAGTTTGTTCTCTGTATAAATGGATCTGTTTCTGCTTTTTCTGGTTGTTCCTTTCTTTTGTTTCTTAGATTCTACGGATAAGGGAAATCATATGATATTTGTCTTTGTCTTTTGGACTGATTTCACTTAGCATAATCCCCTCTAGAACCACTCATGTTGTTGCAAATAACAAGATCTCATTCTTTTTTATGGCTGGGTAATAATCTAAATTTTTATATGTTATATGCAAAGTTTATAGACTTTAAAAAATTGTATTTTCTTTTTTGATCTTTTACATCATCCCTTCAAAAGAATATAAGTATCTAAAAATATCCATTATAAAATCATGATTAGGAGAGGAAAAAACAAACTATAAAATAAGTACATAATAACTCATAAATCACAGGTGCTTTTGTGTATTGTTCATTTAAACGTTGTGGTTCTATTAACAGAATACCTAGATAGGTACAATAAAAATTAAATTCAATCAGAATTTATATCTTGCCCACTTTTCATTTTATAAAACCATTGCATTCCTTTTTTTTTCATTTTTTTGTTATGAAAGTCTATTGTTTGATGAGCACAGAGAACGTATTTTATTTCACGCTTTGTTGGTTTGGTATACAGCTTTTAAACATTTAAATGTCTTATGTGTGGGCTTCTATTTGTACTCTGGCCCTGGGCCTCTCAAATACTAGAAACAGGCCTATAAACTAGAATGGTAAAACAACGTGAACAGATCGATTTTCCCTGATCTGACCTTTAAAAATAGCTAGCAGAGCTAAACATGATTGATTTCTTGGCCTGTAAAGAACTATTGATATTATAGGTAAATTTCCAGGACTTCCCTTGCCTATTTTCCTTCTGTTTCATTCAGATTTCACCTCTCTGTTCTGTTGGTAACTCCATTTTCTGACCCCAACCTCATTCTCCATGTCTCCCTTGTAAATGAACAGTTTTTGCATTCTCCATTGTGTTTGGTCTTTCACTTTTGATCCCAAGCTGTTTGATTCATCTTGTTAGTTGCCAGCTTCCCTGATGGCTTGAGTAGTGAGGGTTAGTTCTGGCCACTTAGGAGACTGTTTTCATCCTTGGAGACTCAGCTGGAACCTGGCAGAGTAACTCAAACTTCTACTTTCCGTGGTGGGTTGGTCAGATTAACACCAGTCCATTACTATGGAAATAAGATGAAGGAAATAACTTACTTTATCATAGGAAGGAAGAAGCTTTTGCTTTGTATATTAAAAAATGCACGTATGCAAAATACTACCAAAAATTCTATATATGTCATCTGCTCTTATAAATGTGTAAGCTTCCTTGTGGAATCTCATTTCTTTACTCAAATTAAAGAAGGTTTCTATCTCTGAAAAAGACATGCTAAATATTATCTGTCACATATATTTCTGTACCCTGTCTTATTAAATTTTAATGTTTGATTGCTCAGTGAAAAAACATTGAATAAATCAGTGCAAATAAGTATCATCATCGAAAATTTCTTGTCTTGCATATATTATCTGTCTCCTCAGCATTACTTTTTCTGCACTCTAGAGAAATAAGAGATAATTCAATTACCAAAATATGCATGGGAGAAACAAGACAGCGACTAAATACCACACTTTTTTGTGTTAGTACTTGTCATTCTGGCTGCGAAAAATGCAATCCCTTCAGTATTAGCCCACAGTTTCCTTTGTATGCCCTTTTGGTCAAGGGTAGTGTTTTTCAGGTACTATAGAATTCTTGGCTACACATTCCCTAAATTCCTCCCATGATGTGACCAAGACTGGCCCAAGCTCATGTAATGAATTGGAATTAAATGGATCTTTGATCTTGAGTTAGAGACGCAGACATGGGGGATAATTAGAGGCAAGATCTGATATCCAGTAGGCATGCAGCAGTATGGCCACCTGGATTTTTAGCTAGAGACCATCCTGATGGTTCGGTGTCTGTGCTATACCAAGAGATAGATATGTGTTTTTAAAAATCACCTATCTCTGGTTAGAGATAATTCATGGCAGGAACAATGAATAGTGAACACATGCATGTTCACCATGAACAATGAACAGTGCGTGTTGGCAAACAATCCAGGTACCTTGTATTTTTTTCCTGCCTCTTTGTGTCTAAGTAGTTCCCTGGATCTGTCTGTTTCCTAAGCCTGTCAGATATATCTTACCATCTAGATTTTCACTTGTCCTGTAAGCATTCATTGCCATTTTGCTGGAGATAGGATTGGTTTCCTTTGCTTGTAACCAATATACTACAAACCGATGTTTCTGAGAACTAACATTTTTAGAAAATATTATGATAAACAATTTAAATTGATTCACATTCAAGAGTAGTATAGAATAACCCAAAAAGTTTATGTTAAAAATAATCCCAAGAAACAAGCCTAAAAAATAATAATGAAATGCACTCCTTTGAAGCATTTCAGAATGCTTCCTACACTTACTACATTCTCTGATAATGGCAACAAGCAAGTGAGACCAGGACAGAAAATGTTGTCCTGATTTTACACACAGAAACAATATGATTGAAAACCCAAGAATCTAAGAGGTGTGTTTTCCCACAGAGACAGTTAGACATAGGCCTCGGGCTTGCTGAGAATTCTTGAGAAGGAAATGCAATAGGTTTGATTTTCTACATGCAGCCTATAAAGGCACAAGCATCATCACCTACTACCTTTATTAGATGTGGAAGGAAGGTAAGCAGGCTACCTATATACTGGAATCATTTTCTCATTGCTTGGAGCGTCTATGCCCCTGGGCTGACAAGCACTCCAGAAACCACCCTGTAATAATGTTCCCATTACCCAGTTAGATTTACTGGATCATTTGTCAGAGAATTTCAAAATCAAGCATTTTATATCTTCATCTCTGAAGCTGGAAACTTGTATTCAGGCTGTGGCCAGAAACTCAATATGTAAACGGAGAAAGCTGTTGCTCTAAGTGAAGCAAGATTTGTGAGACTAGAGACCTCTCATACCCACACCTAAGGCACCTCTATAACCCAGGGCTCCTCAAGAAAGGGTCTAAACACTATTAATGTAGCCTTGCCCCCTGTTTTATAAGTGAGAATATCCGGGCACAGATATATTATGTGATTTTTTTTTTCAAAGCCCTGTCCTATATGGAAATTTTATGGAAGACCTGGAGATGTGACTCCCAGACACGTATTTTTTTATTTTTCAATTTCAGGGAAATACCTGTATTTCTAGCCCATTTTCCCAAACTTCACATCAAAGGAAGGTCCTGTTCAGTGTCTTGTGAAGATGAGCATGAATAACCATGGCCATTATACCAAGTTGTATATTCCTCAATTTATTTGTGTGCTTTTTGAGGAATTTTCTATTTCCTATGGATAAACAGGCAACAAAACTTACCTGTCAAATGAGAATACTTTTGAAAGTGAAAGTCTCCCCCTATACCTCAAAAAGGACCACAAGGCCCTGAGATCCTCTACTGTGGACATCACTCTGCAATGTGCCGCTTGGGACCACCTTAGGTTGCTTATTAAAGTATGAGGGCCCAGAAAAATTCCCATCCACTAGAGGGGTTGGGGAGAACACCTGAAAGAACTCGGGGAGGTGGCAGGATGGAGGGTGGTGGCTGGGGAACAGCGTGAGTGGCCCTAAGGTAAAGCTGTAGGTGCTAGTACAGGAGGCTCAGAGAACTTGGCCTGGTGGTACCAAGAGAAGGGAAGGACAGTGTCTGAGAAACCAGCTTATCTAGGGAGGGCCCCAGGGTCCTTCCGCTGGCTGCACTCCAGGCTTGTTTCCAAACTTTTAACTGGTAGTAAAGCCCTCCTCATTCCATCCAGGCTCAAAGCAGCTATAGGATTTTCCCAACATAGAGCTGTGACCCAAAAAAGAAATAATAATAATAATACACAGTATAATATAATATAATATAATACAATATAATATAATATAATTATGTATAATCACACTTGGCAAACAGGGCAGGCAAAGTAGGATGTATGATCATCCTATCCATGGTATCTAGTGTTATGTTTTATATAATTAGAATTACTCCATGAAAAAGGCATTCAGTAGTCTACATCTTTCCCTCAGTTATTTAAAATGTCAAAATTAATTCTGTACCACATAGCTATCTAGACAGTCTCTGCCTCACAAGAAGAGGTTCAGACGCATTTATGGCAATGTAGGTACCTCCTGTCTGGTCTGCTTAGAAGGCACACCCATGAAAATAGGTTAAAAAGTGAGGGAATTCTTTTCTAAAATAAAAATTGTAAATTAGGGGCACCTGGGTGGCTCAGTGGGTTAAGCCACTGCCTTCAGCTCAGTTCATGATCCCAGGGTCCTGGGATTGAGCCCTGCATCTGGCTCTCTGCTCAGCAGGAAGCTTGCTTCCCTTCCTCTCCCTCTGCCTGCCTCTCTGCCTACTTCTGATCTCTGTCTGTCAAATAAAGAAAGAAAGAAAATCTTTAAAAAAAATAAATTATATGAAACAAAATTGCTGAATAAAAAATGAAATTAATATCTCTTGAGTTTAGTTTTCTCAGAGAAGTTTCAGTGTTGAAACCCTGGTTATTCTCTCCCACAACACCATTTCCACTCTGGCCTTACTCCCTTGTGGTGGCCAGAGGCCCATATTGGGCTCTTTCCCAGTCCTTGCAAGTGCAGTTTTGTAGGCTACTATTATAGGATATCATTGCCCTTTCAATTATCTGTCTGTTCTCCTTAGTTACAAAACAGATGACTTTCTGACCAGCTAACTCTGGGCCTTAGGGTTGAAATAATCACTTCTATTACCACCTTAGTGACTTGTGGTCCCGCATTTGCATTTGACACCAATCATTCCAGCCAGCTTAATACCAAAATCAATTTCCAATTCAGGAGAAACAAATGATTGGTCACCTGGTCAGTGTGTGGTTTCTGGGTTTCTATATTCCTTAAATTGTAAATCTGTTAATGATATTGCTTAGATAGGGGAGAGCCTATCTTATAAGGAACACAACTAAATTTTTACTTCCTTCACTATTTCTTGGCAATATATAAAACTTATGACCAGAAAATGACCATTAGGATCTGTATAAGAACACTTTATAAATGGATGCTTAACTTTTACAAATTTTGTACACTTCTGTGTTTATTATGTTTCACAATAAAGAAAGAAAAATTAAAAACTAAAGTATGATAGAGTTAATTTTTAATTAGAAAATATTTGCATTCCTTTACAATACTTTATTTTCACTTTTATACTCTCTACACTTGAAAGATTCCTAACTAGAATCCAAATTATTACTCGGTCTCCAATCAATAGGTCATGAGGGTCACAGAGCCCATTCTACTGCCCTATTCAGACAGAGAAACAAATTCTCAGCCCTGCCCAGTTGCTGAGTGTGACATCAAGTCCTACCCATCCAGAAAGCCTGGCCAGACAACCTGGCTACTGTGGGATTCATCCTATAGTCCTGCACAGGAAACCAAGCCAGTAGCTCTGCCCAGCTGCTGAGCATAGCCTCTGGCCCCACATAGCTAGGGAGATCAACATTGTCTCTGGGCAGCCTCAGAACCCAGCCTACTGTATCACTAAGCTGTGAAGCCTCACCTATAAACCCATCCAGCAGAGGAACCTAGGCTATAGCCCTGCTCAGTTGTTGAAAGACAGCCTGCAGCCTTGCCCAGGCAAGCACCCCAACCAGTGACCCCACCCAACTGCAGAGCACAGCCTCCAGCCCCATCCTACTGTGGGCTACAGCTGGAGGTCAATGGCAATTTTTTACAAAAATTAAAAAAAAAGCACTAAACTGAATAGACAAAGCAATCCTGAGAAAGAAGATCAAAGCTAGCAGACTCATACTTCTTGATTTTAAGCTATATTATAAAGTTATATTGTATTATAAAGTTATATAGTAATCAAAATAATATGGTACTGGTATAAAAGGAGACACAAAGATCAATGGAAGAACTGATAGCCTAGAAAAAAACCTATGCATATATGGTAAGTTAGTATCTTGCAATGGAGTCTGTCTCTATCAGATTGTAAACATTCTGAGGGCCCATATTGCTCTGTACTTTACCCATGACGCCTGGAAATAGTTCTTAAGTAGTAGATACTTGAAAAATCTCTGGAAAACAGTATGGAGCTTCTTTAAAAAGTTAGAAATAGAACTACCCTATGATCCAGCAATTGTACTACTAGGTATTTTCCCAAAATACACAAAATACGAAGTATACAAAATACTGATTTGAAGGGGCATATGCACCCTGACGTATATAGCAGCTCTATCAACAATCATCAAATGGATGAAAAAAAATGGATGGATAAAGCCCAAATGTCCAAAGACCGATGAATGGACAAAGAAGGTGGGATATATATGTGTGTGTGTGTGTGTGTGTGTGTGTGTGTGTGTGTGTGTATACACATATTCATACGTGTGTGTGTGTATATACACATATTCATACACATGTGTGTGTGTGTGTGTGTGTGTGTGACATTACTCAGCCATCAGAAAGAATGAAATCTTGCCATTTGCAGTGACATAGGGGAACTATACTGTATTATGCTAAGTGAAATAAGTGAATTTATTATGCTAAGTGAATTAAGTCATTTAGAGAAAGATAAATACTGTATGATTTCACTCATGTGGGATTTAAGAAAAAAAAACAGATGAACACAGGGGAAGGGGAAAAAAAGAGAGGGAAGCAAATTCTAAGAGACTCTTAACTATAGAGAATAAACTGAGGATTGATGGAGGGAGGTGGGCAGGGGAAGGGCTAAATGTGTGACCGGTATTAAGGACGGTACTTGTTGTGATGAGCACTGGATGTTCTACGTAAATGAATCACTAAATTCTTCTTCTGAAACTAATATTACATTATGTGTTAACTAACTAGAATTTAAATAAAAATTTGAAACAACAAAAAAGGTACTTAATAAATATGTGTTATGTGGATGAATAGCTCTTTGGGAACTTGATAATCTTATAGTTACTGGATTTCACACAAGACATTTATGAAAGTCTGTTTCTGGAGTTTTCTTCCTTTCTTGGTGTTCCCACTAAATCCCTATAATTGCTACAGTAATGAAGTACCACAAACTGAGCGGCTTAACCAGCAGAAATTTATTGGCTCACAGTTCTAGAGGCTAGATGTCTGAAATCAAAGTGTTGACAGGGTTGGTTCTTTCCTAGGGTGTCTGTGAGTGCAAAATCTGTTCTGGGACTCTCTCATTGGCTGCAAAGATAACCATCTTCATGCTCATATCATGTTTCTCCCTGTATGCATGTCTCTGGGTCCAAATTCTCCCTCTTTATAAAGCAGTCTTGTTGGATTAAGGTCCATCCTAGTGATCCCATTTAAACTTGATTACCTCTGTAAAGACCCTATCTCCACATAGGGTCACATTTTGATGTACGGAAGTGGAAAGGTGGTGGGGTTAGGACTTTACCATATGGATTTTGAGGGGACACAATTCAACCCATAACAATCACTTACATTTCTATCACAGTATTTCCCTTATTGCTTATAATGATTTGTCTTTATTAATTATTAAACTTTGAGACAATTTGAACACATAGTAGTCACTCAGTAAACATTGAGGGTATGAGTGAATGCATGCTCTGAAGAATAATTATTGAGTCTAACACCTACCTTCAGCCTTTCCAAGAGGGCTTCTTTTCTTTTTTCTTTCTTTTTTTTTTTTAAGATTTTATTTATTTATTTTAGAGAGAGAGCAAGAGAGCAAGCATGAGCTGGGGAGGGGGCAAAGGGAGAGGGAGAAGCAGACTCCCCACTGAGCAGGGAGCCTGATGAGGGCCTTAATCCCAGTATCCCAGAATCTTGACCTAAGCTGAAGTCAGATGCTTAATGGACTGAGCCACCTGAGTTTCCCTTCCCATAGGGCTTTTTAAAAGTGATCAGATGCCTTCTGCTTCAAACCTCCATCTAACCCTAACCACCCTTTTCCTAGGCTTGTTTTTTTCCTACCTTGTACCATGTTATAGTGAATCTGAGCATATCTGTGATGTCTATTAACACTACAAGGACAGGACCCTAAGTTAATAATACTCATCTTCATACCCCCAATTCATACCCGCAGTATGAGGATAGTATGAGGATGAGGATACCCGCCTGGAGGATAGTAAATGTTCAATGTTTATTGAACTCACAGAAGCCTAAGTAAGGACAAAAATCATTTCTACATGGATGTCTTAGGAATGGCTGTAATCTCTGTGACTCTGGGGCACATGTTTCTTTCACTGTTGTCCATTTCTTGAAAACTGAGGTCAGTGTAACCTTCAGACTGCAGCTGCCTTCTATCACTATGTCCCAGGAGAAGTGGAAATCAAGTTACATTGAAAGCAAAATGAAACTACTTCAAGGTCCTGTCCCCGCTGTTAGTTCCTAAGAAAGGAAACAGAGTCACATTTCATTGTCTCTGTATCACAACAGCAATAAAAAAACAATTCCCTTGCTTCAGAACAGTGATGTTCAGATCCTGAGGCTGCAGTGGCATAGGATTTTGTGGGAAGGTGCATTTTTAAGAGAATTTGGCACACAAGAAGTGCTGCAATCCGGTTTTTAATGCTATCTTGGCATTGTCTTAATTCCCATTCCAGATGTTCCACTTGGAGGACTGAGAGTGTGGACATTTTTTTCCTTGGAAATTCAGCAAATACCATAGTAGTATATAGTTTGTCCTCATCTCCAGAGAGAGATGCTGAAAGGAATGCTTCACTTGGCACAAATTCAAGGACACTCACTATACTAGGAGAAATCATACATCACAATAAAAAGAAATGTTAAATTTCATTTAATATCATCCAGTTGCCTTAAGACATATTTTCATTTTAGACTCCTTCTGTGGAGACTGCAGTGTTAGGAGAGCAAATGAACAAAGAAATGAGTATAGATAAATGCTAGGCAGTAAAATATTATTTAAAATATCAGAAATAGTGCACTTTATAGAAACTAAAGTAGCTTGGGCATTCCTCCCATATGTGGAATGAATAAAAAGTGTGCTGAATCCTGAGCAATCTTTCAATTTGCTATTGAATGATTTAGTTTTGCTTTTCCTTCTTCAAGTAAAATTTAACAACCTAGTATGACCTTAAAATTGTATCTTCACAATTTCTATGGTTCCATTCTTGATTTTATGCTCTAGGATCTCCTTATAGGTGAATCTGTAATTTAAAAATAAAAAAACTCCTTTTAATGTATTGTTAAGTCCTGATGCTGACAGTTCTATCAAGTCTTGCCTGACTTTGACTTTGTCTCTCTCGGAGGTCCCAGGAGTATTTTCCTTCAATACATTCTCTCCAGATGCGTCTCTTTAATTTAGGATTGAATTTATGCATGCTCATATTCATATTTGAGACAACCAATACCTCAGTAATGTTTTTATTGATCTTACTGTAAAAAGATGAAAGCTTAATTGGTAGGAAGAGATTGGTTCTGTCTGGGTATATTTGATAAGTTAGACCCTTAGGGGAGATCATTAGGCCCTAACAAAAAAAGAACTGGTCTTATTGCTGTCCTCTCAAACTGTGTCTGCTTATCTTATCATGACTGTGGTGGTGGGGCTCTGTGTTTAGGCATAAAGCTGAGCTGGATTTCATGGAATCGCATGGCAGCTGGGTGACCAATGAGAGGCTGTTGCTAGGGAGAGATTGCAACCAACATATGCTAACTAAATCAGACTCAATACAAGTTGAAAAAAAAAGCAAAAGGGGATTAAATTCTCTTTGTGCATTTCTCTCTCTCTCTCTTTTATTACTACATACTCTATGTGTTTCTCATTATAGCAGTACTATTCTTACCTCTTATTTACCCAGACCAGTTCTTTTTCTTTTTCTTTGTCTGTCTTATATACTTTAGCCGTGCTTTTTATCTTAGCTACTCTACTGCCTTCTCTCTCTACCTATAAAATCACCATCTCCAATTTGTCATAGATAATTGCTAGTGATTCATTCAAAAGAAATCTAAGATTGCAAAAAAACAGTTCATTAAATATCAAGGGTTCACAGTGATAGAATTATCTTGGTCGATGTCAGGGCAGCAGCTTAGGGAGAAATTCTGGACAGAAACTCAGAAACTGAAATGTCTGGTATTTTGCCTTCCCACAGGGTAACTCATTTGTGCTGGAGTCTACTTACGGGGAATCAACAGAAACTCCTAAAATATGCCAAGTTATGCAACAGCCTCAAAATAATACAGTGCTTATTGCTCAATAATTATTTGTTGACTATAAACGAATAGGAAATCAGCCCTTGCTCTTCAGGGAAAATAATATAGTATGGGTATTTTATGCAATTCAAGAATGAGTAAGATGAATCATAAATTTATGAAAGCCTCCATGGTTAGAGGAAATACACATTCATGTCCAACCACACCTCTCTCATATACTGGCATACCCCATATCACATTAAGAAAGCGTTTCCTATTTTTCTCCCCTATTCCTGTAATGAACGATGTTGGATCTTTAATTAAGCTAAGTATTAAATGAATTATTTGTTCAGTTTTCACATATTGAAAGTTCTTTCCATGATACAGAAAAAAGTCTTTGTCATTTCCCCTAATTTCTTGTCTGTGCCTTGAGTAACATTTTAAATGTTTGCTTTGTATTTGTAGTAACAGATCAGATAATTTAAAAAAAGAAAGAATTCACACCTTTATTATTATTTATTTTAAATAAATTCAATTTTTAAACCAAGAGACCGGAACAATACAAATAAAGCTGTTTATTTTTGATGATAAGGCTAGATTAGTTCTGTCTCATATTCCACTGCATTGATACTGTTCTACCGACTTAATGATTCTGATCCTGATCACAGTTAGTAAGAGCTACTGATGTGGCTCACTTTTTGAGCCAGTGGGCTTGGGATGGGCTCCTTCTTAATACCATTAAAACCATTTTCTTATTTATTGCATGTCCTCCCTCCCATGGGACTCATGATATAAAAACCTGGCTCCTGGCTGCCTGTGTTGGGACAGATCAACCTAATGAGGTATAGCCTGACACCCTTTAGTTTCAGGGTGAGTATTCACAATGTAGGAACATCCAGTTTGGGGGGAAAGAAGCAGTTTTATGCTATCAGCTGTTCTGAGAGGTGATCTCACATTTTATTTGCCAGACTGGTTCCACATTTGGCTCTGAGCTGCCCTGGAAATGTGTGGGATGTTTATGAAATGCCTGATATGTTTGTAATTTTCATTTGCCAACTCTATTAGGAAATCAGTGCAAAAATAGGGGAAAAAGTAAAGGCAACTATTATGTTCCCAAATGTGTAATTACTCTTTTTCATAATCTGTTTTTCCTTGGAAATGATTGTTTTGATACCAGGCAATGAATTGTATCTAACAGAGAAAAAGGAATCATCTTTGCTCTGGCTTATTTATCCTAGGTTATATGCAATCAATGAGACCGGTCATTGTTAATCGTTTGCCACTCTTTGCTACTCTTAAAAAACTTAGGACCTTACATTTCATTTTATGAAGTGATCTAGTATTTCTGGCTGAGCAAGAAATGTTGCTGTCATTTCTTAAGGCCCTCCATGGATGGCTCCACACAGTGGTTTCACACCATTTCTCTCACTTCTAGTTATTCCCTGACTTATGTTATTCCCTTGGCTGGTTTTCTATAAATGCCATCAGTTGGTTTGAATCATGCTGTTCTCAACCTGAAAAATCCTCCTTTAATTCTTGCTCTCTTCCAGATTCTTTCTGTTCTTCAACATCCAATCAGTTATTTTGTAATTTTCTTTCCTTTCTTTTTTCTTTTTCTTTTTTTTTCTTCTTTTTCTTTTTTTTTTTTTTTTTTTTTTTTTTAGTGAGGGAGAGAAAGAGTAAGAGAGAGAGAAGTGGGAGAGAGGTAGAGGGAAAGGGAATGGAAGAATCTTAAGCAAGCTCCACCCCAGCATGGATCCTGATGGAGGGTTCCATCTCACAACTCTGGGATCATAACCTGAGCCAAAATCAATAGTCAGGTGCTTAACTGACTGAGCCACCCTGGTGCCCCTAGATTAGTTATTTTCTGTTCTTAAAAGTCTTACCTTCTGGCTGCACTGACTTTTCTCTGGATTGTGTGTTTTTGTTTCACTATCCAAATGGTATGAGAGTAATAGTACTTGAGAGTGATGGTCATCTCATATTATTCTTGTATTCTCTGTGATATCCTTCACAGCACTGGGCACAATACAGACATTCATGCTCAAGTATTCACATATTGGCTTAAGCCATATATATTTATGTTGTATGTAAGCCTCCAACTTAATGTTGCTCTCTACTGGGTACTATAACAACAGAAGAAACAAGCACCTCTTTCCTTCCTGACTTAGGGACATTTATGACCTAAGGTAATGAAAATAATAAAATAACTATTATCTTTGTCATTATTATTTTATTGACTGATCAAGAGAGAGAGCGTGCAAGCAGGGGGAGGGGCAGAGGGAAAGGGAGACAAGCAGGCTCCGTGCTAAGCAGGTAGCCCCATGAAAAGCTCAATCCCAGGATCCTGAGATCATGACCTGAACCAAAATCAGGAGTGAGACGCTTAACCCACTGAGCCACCCAAGTAGCCCATCATTATTATTTTATATACCACATGCCTACTATGTGAGCTAAGATCTACATATATTATTTCATTTCATTTCATTTGATTCTTACAACAGTCTAGCAAGAAATGTGTTGACATTGCCATTTTAGAGGTGAAGACACTGAAACTCAGAGAAGTTAAATGAGTTTCCCCTGGTCACAGAGACAATAAATGATAAAGCTGAACTGGAATCCAGGTCATCTTTCTCTTAAACAAAACAAATAAATGTGTCATTTTTCCTGTTTTGTTTTGCCATGTTTTGGGGAGTGGGAGTGACAGGTTTCACTCATCATTCATTATGTGCTCCTTCCCTCTCTTGCTAGATACTGACAGCCCTCAGGTCTATGACCCCAGGCTGCCCAGGGGCCTCCTCTGCAGTGCTTACAAAGGGTCTTCTCATCATGAGGAAAAGTGATCCCTTCTTGTATTCTTCCCCAACTCTTTTTTCTACTGCTCTTATGCCTTCCCAGGTGACAGGCTTGCTCATGTCTGATAAACTGATCTTCATATTATACTAGTAGATAATTGTGCCTTAATTTTCGTCATTCTTACCAGAAAAATGTGTGTGCTGAAAGTGACTTCTAAGGATCATAGTTTTTTTTATCCCAAACTAATGAAGTTCTAATAATGAGAATATTATGGTTAAAGAAAGATTTAGGAACTTGAGCCTTTCAATAGTGCCTCTCAAATCACATCTATACCAACTGCCTATGCAAGCTGAGGAACATTTAAGTTTTACTTTCATTTCTTTTCCCTAACCTTTTCCTTGGAGCAGAATGAGTTATCAAGAAGTGTGGTAAACTCTTGCCCGTGCTTATAGCCTTCTTTGTATGCTCATTTTAGAAACCTAGAATTTAAGACAGATGTTCCCAGTGCCTTATGTGGAAGATGAATGGACTTGATCTCAGGGATATTCTCCCATGGAAACAGAGACTTTGTCTCATGCTCACTGCTGTGGAACCAAAACTCAGAGCCTTGCCTGACAGAGTAGGCCCCCAAGAAATAATTACAGAGTTAATTGAGGAAATTAGTATATATCAAATTAGTTATTCCTAAAGATAACCATGAAAACTAATATTTATTGAACTAACTATATGCCAGATATTCTTTTTTTTTTTTTTACGATTAATTTATTTATTTTTGGAGAGAGAGAGAGCATGCATGCATGTGAGTGGATGGAGGGGCAGAGCAAGAGGAAGAGAGAGAACCTCCAGCAGACTCCCAGCTGAGCACAGAGCCCAGTGCTGGGCTTGATCTCATGACTGTGAGATCATGACTCCGGCCTAAACCAAGAGTGAGACGCTCAACCGACTGAGCCACCCAGGCGCCCCTATGCCAGATATACTTATAAGTACTTTGCACACATTAATTTAATACTTGGAACAACTTCCAATACTTGTATAGCTGAAGAAACTAAGACACCAAAATATTATGTAGTTTACCCAGTCATCAACTAGTCAGTTTTGGATCTGTGATATGAAACCAGACAAACTTAGTCCAAAAAGAGACTCAACTACTAAGAAAAGTTGTTCAAATATCAAATCCTCCAGAAATATTGTCTCTACCACCACCCCTAAGACAGGCTGGGTAAAGTGTTCCATTTAGGATCAAGTTATCGTATATACTTTGTATCTATCACACTGTATTATAATAATTTGTTTGTCTTTGTCATTCTTAATTGAAATGACTGGGTTTAAAAAGAAGGTAGGTAAAAAAAAGAATTGACGCAAAATGTGTAATTAAAAATCAATTTGGGATAAAAATCAGAACAAAGCATTTTCTATCTGGAAAACTATTTTGATTATCATATAAAATATATAGCTTAATGCTGATTAGAATAACAAACAGCAATAAACACTACTAGACTCCAGAGCCCAATGATTCTCATTTTTTGTTAATTTCTATAATTTGAATTTGCTGAGCAAGAGCATTTGATTTTCTTTGTACCTTCAGTTTTATTTTATACAGTGCTATCTAGGTCAAATTAAAGTATCATTTGCCACAGATATAAATTAATTAACTCTTTATTATGCTATACTGTATTAGGTGTTCATTCCCCCTCATATTTATTTGATAAGTACTAACTTCTTTGTCATTGGGAAATATGTTCTCTGAGTTAGCATTATGGAAATGCAGAGAGTGACCCTGCTGTGGTTTATTGGGTCAGGCCAGAGATTGAAAGGTCCCAGATGGTTGCAGGATCTTGCAGTATTCAAGTCTGTTGCTAGGAGACCATATTGATCTTTTCTAGCCTCTTTGCAGATGACCTCGTCTACTTGCCAGTGATTGATTGCCATCATTTACAGCATTAGGTAGAAGGTTTGCTATGGCTTCAATATTTATAAAGTTAAAAAATCTAGCAATTTAAGCTTAAAATGCTTTATGGTATTTTTTTTACACACCTATAGTAGCCTATCATTAGGAATGCCTGCTTATTTAATGTGCCCAATTTCAAACATGGTTCAATAGATATATTTTTTCCTGCCTTAATATAAGTACAATATGATTATCAAAACCAATTTGCTTATATTAACCAAAGTCAATTTGCTTCTTACTGATCAAAACCAAATTGTGTTGTGTCTGCCTTGCCCAGCTCTTTGTCTTAGGGAGAAGGCTCCATCTAGAATGGCCTTTCTCAAGATGATTGTTTTCATACATTAAAATGTTTCACTTATGGAGAATAACAGAAGACTTAATTGCACCTCAGTGCTTTCATGTTTGGCCCCTAAAGGTCAAGTTGGACAGTGTAGTCAATAACTCTACAGCTAGTTCAATGAGAGCACTGACTTTTTTCGCCTAACCTCACGCCAGTGAGAAGTGCATTACCTTTGAATGCTGCTCCCGTCAGTCAAAAAGGAAGTCTATGCACAAGTCAGGTTTCTTGATTACAGCTCTCAATGATTAAATGCCTGATAAAATATTTTAGGGTAGATTAAAAAAATCAAATGGAGACAGCCTTGAAAAGACAACTTTTTATTAGACTTGCAGAAGAATCCATTTAAATGGATACCCCAGCAGTAGTTTGCTTATCCTGCTTTGTCTAAGACAGGGTCTTAAAGACCCTAGTATGCTATAAATCTTGACTTCTCTCAAGTTTCTGGGAGAATGGAGACATGATGGGAGATTTCATAAAAATAATGGTGATAGATACTAGGTGCTTATTTTGTGTAAAACACTGATCTCAGCAATACATAGGTACACACACCACAGAGACTGAGAGAGAGAAAGAGAGAGAGGGATAGCTATTATTTTTCTTATAACAGCCCTAATAGGTAGGTATTATTATTTTATATAAGATGAGTACATTGAAGCACAGATGTTTCAAATGATTTGCTAAGGTCAGTGCAGCCAGGAAGGGATGGATGGAGCCAGGATCCAAGCCACACAGTTGAAAGGCAGAGCCAGAAGTCCTAAGTACCACTACCACCATCTGCCTGCAAGAACGGGATCTGGACCTGCCTGATCCAAAGCTTCTCTGTAATGATCAGAGAACTCCAGCAACTCTCATCCCTCCACTCACCTCATCATTGGCCCCTTGATGCTTTGCTGACAGTAGCTTCCATCAAATATTTTGCTAACCCGTAACTTGGGTCCGAGGACTGAATTAGAGAAGCAGCACTTCCCACCAGGCCTCCCCAGGGAGAGGTGAGAACATGTTTCCAAATCACTGCTGTATGGTAGGATTGTTATCCCCCACCCTGTGTCACAGTGACTGTACTGTCTTACATTTCCACATTCCCATTAATTTACATGTCTTAATTCAGTTATAGTCACCTCAGCTTCCTAAGTGCCCCCTACTCTTCTCCCATGAAAAATAAAGAAGTGATTAATATCTTCAAAAGCACTAAGAGAGATGCTATAAATTAGGTAGCATCCCATTTTTGGAGATTGGCCCACAAGGAGCACATTCCTAAGGATTTCATCCACTTCCAAGTGCCATCAATGTAATTTTTACTCTATAAACCCTAATTCATATTGCTTGAAGCCAATGACTTTATTCTTTTTTTTTTTTTTTTAAGATTTTATATATTTATTTGACAGAGAGAGAGAGATCACAAGTAGGCAGAGAGGCAGGCAGAGGGGAAGGTTCATTCCCAGGAGCCTGAAATCATGACCTGAGCCGAAGGCGGAGGCTTAACCCACTGAGCCACCCAGGCGCCCCTGCCAATGATTTTATTCTTATTCAGGCTTCTGAAAACATTGACTCATTGAAGCTCATGAAATACAAACAACTTTAAACATTTTAGGGTTCATTTTTTTCTTTTCGTCTCCTATTGCACTGAAGAATAATAGCATCTTAGAGATTTTTAAGTTTGGTAAGTAAATAAATTAAATTCTAGAAAATATGTAGGCATAAAAGGGACACTGTGGATATCTCAATGGATATATTACTAAGTTATAGTAACATTAGCTGGCCTGTGTAGAGAGGTACTGTTCTAATCACTGTACATGTATTATCTCACTTAATATCCACAGCCACTCTATGAGATAAGTCCCATTATGATCTCCTTTTGCCAGATGAGGAAACAGAGGTACAGAAAGTTTCAGCAACTTGCCAAAGAATACACAGAAACTACTCGCCAGAGATAGGATTTGATCCTACACACTTAGGCTGAATGGTCCATATTCTTAAGTAGAGTATTTACATTCATTTTAATTATTAGAGAACTCTTTTTTCATTAAGTTAATCAGAGCAAAATTTTCATTGTAAAATGTCTCATTGTAATAGTTGAATAAAATGTCTTAACTGAAATTTTCTATTGGCTCAATTTTTGTTAGAAGTAGAATTTTCCTCATATTTCACCACAGAGAATCCACTATAAAATTTGAATTTGCATAGGATCTATTGTGAGAAATTTTATCTTGTCTCAGTTACTCCAGGGTCACTATAATAGAACCAGATCTGTAACATGAGAAGAACATGTTTCTGCCTTTAAGTACTGAGATCCTAGAGTATAAAGACAAACATATGGTTATAATTATAGTTTTAGTTTTATTTATAGGCATTCATAATTTGTATAGAGAATCTTGTATACAGAGAGAGGTAGGAAGAGAATTATATATGTGTGCCCATGTGCCACAAGAAGGGTTGAAGATTGGGCTCCTCCCCAGGCCCAGAATCTGAATCCTAACTGGCCTAAACAAATCATGGTAATTACATTCCCCTCACTGGTAATTATAAATGGTATTTAGCACAATTATGGCCAGTGCGATACACTGGAGAAGTCAGATGGTTGGAGTTCTAGCAAACTTCTCCTTGTTGCACTGGATTAACCAACCTAGAACCAGGAACCTGCTACCCTCTGAACAGGTTGTTTTGTGGGATAAATTTATCTTGTTACTTTAAGCCAATGTGATCAGGTTTCCCATTACATAGGCAATGTAACTATCCTTTCATGGGAAGGTCTAAGAGAGATGATATAGATTAGGGGTGAACAAACATTTGCTAAAAAGAACCAGTAAGCACTTTCAGCTCTGCAGGTCATACAATTTCTGTCACAGTTACGCAACTCTGCCCTCATTCAGCGGAGCACCTGTAGATAGTACCATCCAAGTGGGTGTGTCTGTGTTCTAATCAAACTTTATTTACAAAACAGTTTTTTAAATTAGATTTGTTGAACAAATGCCTGCTCAGACATAAAATCAACAAGTATAAAGTCAGCTGGAGACCCACAGATATGTCTTTGAGTCACATTCATAATTATGAACCAGAGAGATAGTGGGAGGGGGTCCTAGATGTGGGGTCCAATCCCAGCCCTGTTAACTTCTTTTCTGTGTGATCTTAATTAAACAAGTGACCCAGCTTCTCTGAACCCTGGTTTGCTTATGGGCAACATGGGGATCATGTAGTATCTCCCCATAATGTTGAGATATTGGAAGTGAAGTCTAAAGTACTCTGCAGAATGTCTGGCCCCTAAGACTTCAGGTCTTACTCATTTGTCCTCTGTGGTTTCTGCGGAGTCACTACGGCTAACACACTCCTTCTGCCTGCGGGAGCTCAGGTGCTTGGTAAATGAAGTTATTGTTGTTCTTTTATAAATAATGCAAAACCAGATTTATTTGCATGCACAACGGTGAGGATTAGGACTTTGGGTAGAACAGGAGAGCAATTTTCTGTCAATTGGAGAGCAAGATTCTTAAATAGCTGACTCTGGGACCTACTATAATGGGAACAGTGTTGCCTTCAGGAGTGACGTCTCTTTACTGATGCTTCAGCAGGCTTTTCAAACATGCCTTAGTGCCAGACTAAGTCTTCTAATTCCTTCCGACAGCCAAGATGGATTCAAATGGATTTGGTTCACTGGCCACTGTTTGCCAACCTCTGATGTAGATGATATTCTCATGCATTTTGAATTAGACTATGATTTGGTGAATCAAAGTCTCTACACTGCTTTATTATACAAAAGAAACTTCTAGTTGCCCAAGGGAAAAAACAAACGCAAACTGACTTTCTCAGTGAAGGAGATGTCTTAGCATTTATAACTAGAAGGTCCAAGCATAAATTTAACATTCATCTAGATTTGATCCAGGAGTTCAGATAATATTATTAAGTAATTTCTTTCTCTCCATCTCTTGGCTTAGGCTTTTGCTGGTTGGCTTCATCCTCAGGGTAACTATAATGGTCCCTGGCACTTCATGGCTCACTTCTTTCTGCCGGCAGTTCCAAGGGAAGAGGCATCTATGCAAGTCCTGGGATTCACTGGAATCAAATCAGTTTGGGAGATTTGTGTATCCCTATACCGATCATGTTAGACTAGCACAATTGGAATTATGCTAATGATATGCTAATGATATATATGCCAATAATAAACAAATCTTTCTGATACGCCCTTAAAGTCAAAAGTCATTGCTGAATCATACAGACCAAGAATGGGCAAATGACAATCCCCAAAGGTAACACAGAATACTGAGATAGAGAGGATACGTGACAAATATCGACTGTGTTGACTTCTTGAATATTTGAATACAGTTTCCATAAAAAGTTATACGAACATTGTAGAATATGTAAGCAATGATTATCACCTTATCTACAAAGCCAGCCCTGACCCCTAACAGGAAATGATTACCCCCTGCTCTGTGCTCCTACAGTTCCATCCTCCCACCCCATATCATATCATCATAGCCCTTCAATGCCTTAAACCACTTGTTTAACATATATACAACAACATATATCTCCCCACTTGTGGCTGCATTTTCCATAATGGTAAAGAAGTCATCATTTCACTGTGTATCTCAATTAATTTCATAATGCCTGACAAATAGTAGGAACCATTATAAATGCTGATTTCTTCAATAAATTATCTCCAGAATTAATCATATAATAAATAACAATATTAAAAGATATCAGATTATATTAAGTAATCAGACTACTTGTTAGTCTGACACTCTACAGTTGATACCTGCCCCTCACCTCCTCCCAAAAACTCCAAATAAAGCTTTATTTTTTGTTCAAAATCATTTGTATATTATAGAGATTTATTAACCCATGGGAAGAGAAATACATAGAAATAGAGTAGTACAAAATCCAGACTCCAGCATCTAATTTGGGGGTTTGGTGACACTGTTTAAAATTAAGATTGAAGAGTTTGTCAAGAATACAGTTGCTAGACAGTCATTGAATTTATAGGATTTTATCAATTAGCCCAGTCAAACTGCTTAACTCTTTCAAGGGTTGTTGTCCTAGAGAAAAAAGCTGTGTCAGGAGGAACACTGGACAGAGTAGGAATATTTAGGGTCCTATCTTAAATATTGCACTTGATGGCTGTATGACCTTGAGTAAGTCATTTAATACCCTTGTACTTTGAGTTCTTCATGAATAAAATGAAACAAGTGGGGGGCACCTGGGTGGCTTAGTCATTTAAGCGTCTGCCTTTGGGTTGGGTCATGATCCCAGGGTTCTAAGATCATTCCTGGTATCAAACCCCACACTGGGCTCCTTCCTCTGGAGGGAGCCTTCTCCCTCTTCTCTCCCTCTGACTGCCACTCCCCCTGCTTGTGCTCTCTCACTCTCTATGTCAAATAAATAAAATTTTTAAAATGAAATGAGGGAACCATGAGATCTTAAGCTTCATTCCAGTCAAATAGTTTATAATCCTGCCACATATGTAGGGTATAAAATGTGCTTAGTTGACATTTATGTGGGGGAAATGGAATTGAGATTTGAGTATTTTTCTAATACATTTTTAAAATATTTTATTTATTTATTTGAGAGAGAGTGAGAGAGATCACAGAAGGAGAGGGAGAAGCAGACTCCCCGCTGAGCAGGGAACCCGATGCAGGGCTCAATCCAAGACCCTCGGATCATGACTTAAGCCAAAGGCAGACACTTAACTCACTGAGCCAACAGGTGCCCTGAGACGTGAGTATTTTTTTTTTTTAAGATTTTATTTATTTATCTGACAGACACAGCGAGGGAGGGAACACAAGCAGGGGGAGTGGGAGGAGAAGCAGGGTTCCCGCAGAGCAGGGAGCCTGATGTGGGACTCGATCCCAAGACCCTGGGATCATGACCTGAGCCGAAGGCAGACTCTTAATGACTGAGCCACCCAGGCGCCCCAGACGTGAGTATTTTTTAAGTACACTTTTTATTTTAAAATTATTTTAGATTTACAGAAAATTGCAAAGGTAATAGAGTTTCCAAATACCCTACACCTACTTCTCCCTATTATTATCACTTACATTAGTGTGATACATTTGTCATAATTAATTGATACCTTATTACTAAAATCCGTGGTTTATTCAGATATCCTTAGTTTTAACCTAATGTCTTTTTACTGTTTTAGGAACCATCCAGGATAGCACATTGTATTTAATTGTCATGCCTCTTCAAGTTCCTATTGGCTATGAGACTTTTTTCACACTTGCCTTGTTTTGATAACCTTGACAGTTTTGAGGAGTGCTGGTTAGGTATTTTATAAAATGTCCCTCAGTTGAGATTTGTCTGATGTTTTTCATGATTAAACTGGGGCTGTAAATTTGGGGCATGAAGACCACTGAGGTTAATGTACCATTCTTATTATCACATTAAATCAAGGTACATATTATCAGTATTATTTAAGACTGTTGGTCCTGACCTTGATTACCTGACTGAGGTAAAGAGACATGAGGTTTTTTAAATTCAAAAGTCATGTTGTGCCTTCTGTGTGTCTAGTACTGTGCTAGATGTTGAACAAATAAACATGGTGCCCGCCCTCATGGAATATACCATTGAATAGAAACTTAACCACGTAATTTCATACCTAATTGTATCCATATCTATACCTATGCCATCATCCACACCTATATTTAAAACAGGGGCACATAATTTAAATTGGTTGGTCAAGAAAGCCTTTCTAGGAAATGACATTAGCTAAGACTATAAATCATGATTAAAAGGCTAGACAAAGAGATTTGTGAAGAGACTTGAAGACAGAGAGAATTGCACAGCTGAACACCTGACAGAGCCGATTAGAAGGGAAAAAGAATGAAAGGGAGGGAGGGCAGGGGAGATGTAGGAAAGGGCCTGAAATGATGAAAGTTGGAGGGTAACCAGAACAGCCTTAGCAGTTCTGTGAGCATGATTAAACTTTAGACAGGATTCTTCTGTCTCCTTTTTCTTAGAGCAAAGCCTCCCTTTTCTTAGAGCATTTACTTCAGAAAACTTGCAATTGTAAATTCTTTCCCTGACCCTTTGAAATGTAAGTCATTTTACAATCCAGATATGTCTTTCTAAAGAACCTAGGAACCATGTTTCCTTTGAAATATAATCACTGACGGAGTTAGCCCGCTATCTCTCAGTCTCCTTAGGAGGCCAGGAGCCTAAATTCAAAAAGGGAAAACTAGCAAACACAGATGGACTGGTCACATTGACCCTCTCTTCTGGTATCCTTCAGTACCTTTCCATTAGCTCACCTCACAGTTTTAAATATCCCCACACTTTCTTTTATCAGAGATGAGTACAATCCTTCAACTTACTCCAATAGTTTTGTATAAATTTTCTTTTCTATGTAGTTGGTCTGATGCAAAACCAAGAATACCTAGAAAAGGTGAGGGAAAAAGGTTTACAAAATATATTTGAGGGCAACAGAGAGCAAGTCCCTGAGAACTTAAGGGGCCAAAACCCCAAAGGGAAAGGGAAACCAACAATAGGCATCAAATTTGCCTGCAAACCATTAATCCATAGTGGTGACTGAGTGTTTAAGAATTTGAGTCAAATTTTCAGAAGTTTCATCTGGCATGATTGTCCCAAGTATTTCCTGCCCTTCTCTATAAAAACACACAAGGAACTTACCTGCCTTTGATATCTGGGTTGTGTCTGACTGCTTTGAACAGTAGTATGTCAGAGTGGTATCTGAAATTTCTTCTGTCTTGGGACATAGCCACCACACTGTGAGAAATCTCCCAATGCCACATGAGAAGTCCACATGGAAGATGTATACAGAGGAATGGTCACAGCTTCATTATTCATTATAATTCACAGCTGAGACAGCCCAAATGTTTATCAGCATTAGAAGGTGGTAAATATTTTGTGATATGTTCATACAACGGACACCAGAGAGAATGAAAATAAACTGGTATGTGGAACAATATGTGTGAATCTTACAAACATATTATTGAGTTGAAAACATACAAATCTAATCAATGGCCTGTTAAAACTCAGTATATACCCTTAAAGTGGAGTGGGAATGCTCTAGCTGGTGAGAGCCTGGGGGGACTTCTCTAACACAGGTAATGTCCAATTTCTTTACCTGGGTGGTGTCTCTATGGATGTGTTCACTTTGTAACAATTTATTGAGCTGTTCTATATGTTATAATTCAGTTGTGTGTGTGTGTTTTTTTTTTAACAAAAACAACTTCAAAATGAACCAAAACATAAAACCTTTCTTTATCCATGGCTAATGGATTTTACCAATACTTTAGGGAGCAGGAAGAGAAACTGGAAGTCTATGAAAGAAATAAGAAGCTCTAACTGTAGCTGTTGTATTTATGCAATAGCAATGGGATTTATTTTAAAGTCTATTGTGTAATCTTATTTGTGTTGGTGTCAAAAATCTGTCCCCTTTCCTGGTGTTTTGATCATTTCCGTAAACCTTTTGGAGTCCATATTACCAGAAGGCTTAGCTTTTCTGTTTTCTTTCTGGGGAAACCTCAGATCTGTTTCCTTGTCACTCCCTGATCTCATTCTGTTTCAGTAAATGGATTGTCTTCTGGGCCAAAGCAGTTCATGTGGAAATGCTCAATTGTCTTATCCTTCAGCATATTTGTTTTCTAATTTACATTTCTCTATCGAGTTTATGTCTTTAAATGTCACACACTGATGACTTTCAATCTGAGCAATAAAGCTCAGTGTTTTTGCTCAGTGTTCACAGAGCAAACAACCTTGTCTGCCTATCAAACATGAAGTATCAGAGAGAAATGTGACTGTGAAGCCATTTCCACTGGTTCAGGGAGTTTTCTCTCACCTATTCACTTAGTGCCATTAAACCTGACAGCTTCCAGCCTTCAAATGATTCCTGTGGCGTTAAAAGTCTATGTGTATTTCATGTCATTCAGCTAGTTTATAATGCTTGCTTGGCTCTTTCCTCTCCACAGAGCTCCTGTGCTCTTCTTTCTCGATGATAATTGTACGTTTTTTCCACCTGTTCTTTCACTGAGCTACTGGGCACATTTCTGTACCATTTGCTACCATTTAAAAAAAAATTACAGTGATATTTAGCTTTTTTGCTCTTGGGTTTTATAATATAGCACATTATTACTATACTGTGCTGAAGCATGAAGATACACAGCTGAAAATGCATAACTACAGAACACCATTGATTTATTAAGTGAATTTTGAGTGTATGTTTTCTTTAGGAAGAGCTGTGAAAAGCATTGTTATAATTTGGAAGCAATGACACAGACACACAATCTCTTAGAGAGATAAAATAACAAATAAATTATATAGAGAAAGACCTACAGAATTTCAAACTAAATGACCTTTTTAAAGATCCAGTTCAAACCTCTAAGTTTATAGCTGAGTCAGAATGGTAGAATGGTAGAAGTCTAGAATGGTAGAAAGATGCCTAATGCTTTCGAGCCAGTAAGAAAGGCAAACCAACATTGAAAACCAGGCATGCTCTCTACCACACAACATATATATGTATAAACAAGTGCTAAAATACAACAATAAAAACAGTTTTGTAAAACGCAAATAATTCTTATTATCTACTGCAGATGACATCCATGGAAACAATTTTGCCATAGTTTAATTTTGCTTACTTACTAGGCAACCTCAATTTTCTTCAACAAGTAATAGTAACTATCTTGCCCTCACCTTAGAATGAAAAACCAGGGTGACCTTCTCAGTATTAAATCCCTGAAAGAAAGTGCCCTCTAAAATATCTTCTGTCACAACTTATATAAAGATGTTTGAAAATAACAGAGGCCAAACTGTTCCAATGCAAATAAGTTATGGAATTATGCCAAGATGGAAAAACCATAATATGGCCAAGAGAGAAAGGGAGAGTAGAAAAGAAAGAAAAGGAGAAAAAGAAAAGAAAGAAGGTCAGTGAGCAGTTATAGGATGAGAGAAGGAAGAGAAGGGGGTAAAAATAAAATCCAGGTAGGCTCACTGTGAAGAGGTGAATTCAGACTATTCTATGAAATAGAGGATCACACCAAGAAGACAGAGCCCTTTTGCAGGTATCTTTGGGGGCCAACCCCGAAGCACCTTTACAGAATGATATGCAACCTACTAATAGTAAATTTGTCATCTCTAGAATTACAAATAGATTTCACTGCCACTGGAAATGAACATAAAACTTATGTGATAAAATAGCCACCCCAAGGAAACTTTCTTTTTCATATGCAAGCAAAGCCTTCACATACTAATAAAATCTGGTTTTATTTCCAATGGTACTTTTGTTTGATATGTTGACAGTGGGCTACTTTGTTGAAAAACATTTCGATGAAACTAGTCCTTTCAAATGTTGAAATAACATTAAATAATTTGGAAGAAAATAAAATGGACAGGTTCATAGATAACAAACACATCTGTTGTTAAGCCTGAAATGTTAGCAGTGAATTCTGGATGAATTGAGATGACTAGATATAGAAATAATTATGAATACTTTCACATTTAGTAAACAACCCCAGAAAGATTTGCTAACATTAAAGGGGCATTAAACAACAGCATGAAGTTAAGTAGGAAAAGCAAAGGGGAATAGCATTGTTCAAGAGTGAGTTGAAGGATCAGGTCTTTAATCATAAATTAAAATATCAAAGAGGCAACCCATGGAATGGGAGAAGATATTTGCAAATGACAGTACAGACAAAAGGTTGCTATCCAGGATCTATAAAGAACTCCTCAAACTCAACCCACACAAAACAGACAATCATATAAAAAAATGGGCAGAAGATATGAACAGACACTTCTCCAATGAAGACATACAAATGGCTATCAGACACATGAAAAAATGTTCATCATCACTAGCCATCAGGAAGATTCAAATTAAAACCACATTGAGATACCACCTTACACCAGTTAGAATGGCCAAAATTAGCAAGACAGGAAACAACATGTGTTGGAGAGGATGTGGAGAAAGGGGAACCCTCTTACGCTGTTGGTGGCAATGCAAGTTGGTGCAGCCACTTTGGAGAATAGTGTGGAGATTCCTCAAGAAATTAAAAATAGGGGCGCCTGGGTGGCTCAGTGGGTTAAAGCCTCTGCCTTCAGCTCGGGTCATGATCCCAGGTCCTGGGATCAAGCCCCGCATCAGGCTCTCTGCTCAGCAGAGAGTCTGTTTCCTCCTATCTCTCTCTGCCTACTTCTCTGCCTAGAGAGTCTGTTTCCTCCTATCTCTCTCTGCCTGCTTCTCTGCCTAGAGAGTCTGTTTCCTCCTATCTCTCTCTGCCTGCTTCTCTGCCTAGAGAGTCTGTTTCCTCCTATCTCTCTCTGCCTACTTGTGATCTCTGTCTGTCAAATAAATAAATAAAATCTTAAAAAAAAAAGAAATTAAAAATAGAACTTCCCTATGACCCTACAATTGCACTACTGGGTATTTACCCCCAAAATACAGATGTAGTGAAAAGAAGGACTATCTGTACCCTAATGATTATAGCAGCAATGGCCACAATCACAAACTGTGGAAAGAACCAAGATGCCCTTCAACGGATGAATGGATAAGGAAGATGTGGTCCATATACACTATGGAGTATTATGCCTCTATCAGAAAGGATGAATACCCAACTTTTGTAGCAACATGGACGGGATTGGAAGAGATTATGCTGAGTGAAATAAGTCAAGCAGAGAGAGTCAATTATCATATGGTTTCACTTATTTGTGTAGCATAACAAATAACATGGAGGACATGGGGAGATGGAGAGGAGAAAGGAGTTGAGGGAAATTGGAAGGGGAGGTGAACCATGAGAGACTATGGACTCTGAAAAACAACCTGATGTTCTTGAAGGGGTGGGGGGTGGGAGGTTGGGGGAACAAGGTGGTGGATATTAGGGAGAGCACATATTGCATGGAGCACTGGGTATGTGCAAAAACAATGAATACTGTTACGCTGAAAAGAAAAAAAATATCAAAGATGTTGACTTGCAAAAGATATCATTTGAAAAATACAACATTTATTTGATAAATTATTTGGGCACACATTGTAAGCAACATTTTGGTTTGTTTTTAATTTAATGAATGAATTGAACCTGTAAACCAGTTATCTTGGCATTATATAAACAAAACCATTAAGCCTTTCCTTTTTTTTTTTCCTTTAGTATTCTAGGTAAACAAAAATGAATTAATCATAATCTTTGGTTCATAGTGCACTATCATCATTGTTGTGTGAATGGTCCACTTCTATTCATCCATTTACTCATTTACATTTTAAAATTTTTTATTTTTAAAAAAATCAGTAAATAAGCAAAATTAACAACTTATTATTTTAACAATTTTTTAATGTATAGTTCCTGACATTAAGTACATTGACACTGTTGGGCTACCATCACAACAGTCCATCCACAGAAGGTTCTCCATCTTACAGAAATGAAACTCTACACCACTCCTCCTCCCACCAGCCCTTGGTAGCCCCCATTCTACTTTCTGATTCTGTAAATTGGACTAATGTAAGTACCTCATGTGAGTAGAATCATAACAGCATTTGTCTTTTTGTGACTATTTCACCTCACCTTATGTCCTCTAGTGTCGTATTGTAGCATTTGTCAGAATTTCTTTCCTTTTTAAGATTGAATAATAGTCATTGTACCACATTTTGTTTATCTGTTCATCCATTGATGGACACTTGGATTGCTTCCATCTTTTGATTATTATGATCAAGGCTGCTATGAACATGGATGTGCAAATATCTTTTCCTGTCCCTGCTTTCAATTTTTTTGGATATAGACCCAGAAGTGAGATTGTTGGATCATAGGGTAGTCCTATTTTTTAATTTTTTTGGGAATCTCCATACTGTTTTCCGTAGCAGCTGCGCCATTTTACATTCTTTCCGGCAGTACATAAGGATTTCATTTCCTCCTCACTCTCACAAACACCTACTTCTGTTGCTCTTTTGATCATGGCCATGGTAACGGGTGTGAAGTAGTATCTCATCGTCAATTATTTATTTACTCTTAATACTATAAGAAATATCCCCAAATCTATCCCCTAACCAGAATATTACAGCTATGCACATGCTCCTCCCTCACCTCATTTCTTCCTCTGTCTCTCCCTAATGATAATCTGAGATCATTGCTTAGCATTTCTTATTTTTATAAATATGTATATAGTTTATGACCAAGTTTCTCTACTTTTACTTGAACCATGACTATCCCTCCTGAAGAAAAAGAGAATTTAACAGATATGTGAAACATATATGTCTCTCTAAGTAGGAACAGAAATAGTCATGACCACATAGCCAGTTAAACCTGTTCACTTCTTGTGGTTACAATAACTTGATGAAAATTTTTATGTTAATTAGTTAATTCACTCTAACCTAGTCAATGTAATGAATAGTAGGTAACTATACCAGGCATTGCAGAATGTCCAAAGATGAATATAAACAGTTACTCCATCAATACTGAACTTGTTATCTAGTCATTTTTTTATCTACTTCATGTATTCAAGGCTATGGCATACACAAATAAGTTTAATAGACATTACCCTCTTCACAACCTCGCAGGATTGTATGGTCTGTATTCTTAAGCTGACGTCTTCTGTGGCAGATGCAGGTTTTCATTACACCTGTTCCCTTTTCTTTGGGGCACATACCTAGAACATATTTTCCAGATCCTTTTACAATTACCCATGGCCATGTGCACGGGTTTGGTTAATGGATTCTGGAAGGAAATGATGCACACTCCCTCTGATGCTGAAAACCTCATGCAAACTTCCACTCACTTTCTGCTCCTGTCTGCCAGTCAAGGACACTGAAGCCCCAGGGAATGGTGGAAACACAAGTTAGAGCCTCCATCCATGAATCACATTTATAGATGTCTGCCTGCTGAACAGTCACACAGAAGAGCTCCTGAGCAATCAGTTAAACTCCCACAGTGTTAAACCATTTGCAATTGTTCAGGGCTAATCTGTTACCGGGGATAGCATTTACTTTATCTAATATTCCTCCTGCTTCTGAAGGGATCCTGATCCAAGCAATTATAAAAGCCAGAATTAGAACCTTAGGGCCTTAGGTTCTCTGAGGTTCAAATTCTCGTTTTGTCATTTTATTAATTTACTCATTCAGCAGTTATTATTACACACAATTTTCTTTTACCATTAGTGAAATAGCAGGGAGGCAAATGGACAGATCATGGTTTTCATGGACTTTATTTTCTAGAGGAGAAAAATGACAGATAATAAATCAGTAAGCATATTAGTATACAATATGGTGATGATAAGTGTTAGAAAAGTGCTTAGTGAGAGGCTAAGTGATTTGGGGGAGATATTCTGATTAAAAAAATAAAGCCCTAGAAAAGAATGAATTAAATATTTCAGAAAAATATTAAAAAGCTGAATATCATTAAGATTAGAAAATGTATTTCAGTTATTTTAGCTAAATATGACTCTATTTAAAATGTATTAACAGTTATGAGCATCTTTTTCAGTATAGATATAAAGAGAATAGCAATATTTAACTTACAAGGGTAAAATTTTTGGAGGAGTACATTTAATGAGATAAATGACTGTCATTTGGTGGATATCAAAGAATGATAACTGATTAGTGAATTTTCTCAAGTGTGTTATTCATAAACCTTAAAGTGTCAGTCAGGTAAAGAGAAGGGAATGTTACAAGTCAGCAGTGGAATAATTCCTAAATGCTGATCCAGACAAAAGACTTATTAGAATTTAGGGGAGGAAAGTGACAGAAAAAAATAATATTGGGCTTGGCTTTAAAGGGTGAAAAAGATTTGGTTAGGAAAAATTAAGGAGAGAGGAACAACCTGTGTTAATGAAATGCAAGGAGGAGAAAATAGGTAGGAGAGTGAGTAAACCAGTTGGATGAAGTGAAAACTATAGTCAAAGAGCAATGAAAGCTCTGGTTTTAAATACAGGCTCGATCCATAAAACAAAGGGCCTTGAATGCCGAGGTAAGGCATCTTGTAAACACAATTCAGCAGTAGAAAGATCACACCAAAACTGATTAATTGATTCTAGGAAACTTCTCTCAGCCATCTGACAGTTTATTCAGCATAATGTCAATCATTGTCATTCTTTCAACCAGAGGCACAGTTGATGAAAACAAACAACATGTTTCATTCGTAGAGATCTTTAAAAAGCGCCTGTCACAGTGCCCTGCCCACAGTCTATATATAATGCATATTCTTCTTTACAGATATATCTAATCACCTCATACACATATCAGTTAGCAGAAGATGAAATTAGTTCTTTAGAGATTTGCGTCCTGTTTCTCCCATTGTCCCAAAATGAGAAGACATGAGTAATGGGAAATTTGAGAATACTGAACAAATGAGTTCTGGTAAAAAAATATATTTAAGTTGACTTGCTTTAATTAAATTTACATCTTCACCTCTACTATAACTGAATAGAAATTTAAAGGGCGTTTATTTTTCATTAGCATTAAAAATGAAAACACTCTTTTTTTTAAAGATTTTATTTATTTATTTGACAGAAAGATAGAGCCAAAGGGAATGGCAGAGAGGGAGGGAAAAGCAGGCTCCCCACTGAGCAGGGAGCCTGATGTGGGGCTCAATCCCAGGCTTCTGGGATCATGACCTGAGCTGAAGGCAGACTTAACCATCTGAGCCACCTAGGCACCCCCAAAATGAAAACACTCTTAAGAATAGAAAGAGAAGAACAAAAGAATAAGCAAAAGATGTTCAGCATTGTCCCCATCTTCAGACAAAATAACTTCCAACTTCAAAGCTTTTTTCAATAATAAAATAAAACTCATCCTTCCAACAATATAAAGATTGGCTAATTCCTCTCTCCTTTTTATTCAACCATACAAAGGGGACAACCATGATAGGGAGAAAGATTTTGACCAAACATGTAATTCCTTTTTTTTTTAAAAGATTTTATTTATTTATTTATTTATTTATTTATTTATTTATCAGAGAGAGAGAGAGCACAAGGAGGAAGAGCGGCAGGCAGAGGGAGAGGGAGAAGCAGGCTTCCCGCCGAGCAAGGAGCCGGATGTGGGGCTCAATCCCAGGACCCAGGGATCATGACCTGAGCAGAAGGTAGTCGCTTAACCGACTGCACCACCCAGGTGTCCCCAAAGGTATAATCCTTTAAGGGACATTGGCAAGTTGTACTTCAGCCAGGTCCAGCGAGATTTTTGAGAACATTCCCAAATGGGGCCTGAATGGTGTATTCATTGTCATATCTGTAATTATGGGTTTCCTTTTCTTCCTATCCTGTGTCAGTAGACTTCTACAAAAGACACATATGGAAAGGGGGGCGGGGAAGGCCCTTATAAGCTGTATGTTAGAAGATTCTGAGAAGATGGCCAAGTAGGGAGCACCAACAATCTATCTCCCTACTCAACAATTACACCGGCAAAATCTGTCTGAGTTAACTATTTTAGAACTCTAGAGGCCATCGAAGTTTGGTCACTTCCAGGGGATGGTAAATTACAATTATTTTTGTCAAATTTAACTCTTTCTTATCCCAAAATAGCTCCCTGTCCACCACCTGTAGCCAGATGACAGGCGGCTGTGCACATGCTCTGGGAGCAGCTTTTGTACAACTTGTGGGGACCAGGTGGCCATTAAAGACCCTGTATAACAGATATTAGGGATCTGCCTTCTGATCATACACTGAAATATGGTTAAAATGGCAAATCTTAGGTGTATTTTACCAGAAAAAAAATACTACATGTTTTCAAGATCAGCTGTGTATGAACGCTCACACTTACTTGCATGTTGATTTTTTGAAAGGGTAAAAGAAACAGAAATATTGCTCTCATTAGAAGATTGCTTTTAGATTATCAAAATTATATAACAATATGCCAGAATTAAAATATAACAAAAAGTTTGGCATAAAGAGAAAAAAACTAACCCCAAACTACATAGGCCTAGAATTATAAGTTTTAAAAGTTTTTATACATTAACTATCGCTGTTATATCACTTTTTAATTGTTTATTTCAATTTATTTAAATGAAAAACAAAACCAAAACAAAACAGTTCACATATGTCTCCTACCTTCTACCTCCCTGCCTCTTGCAACTACCAATCTGTTCTCTATATTTTCTGTGAGCTTGGTCTTCATTCTTGTTTTGTTCTTGTTTTTGATTCCACATGTAAGAGAGATCATAAGTATTTGCCTTTCTCTGCCTGACTTACTTCACTTAGCATAATGCCCTTAAGATCCATCTGTGTTGTGGCAAATGGCAAGATTTCATTCTTTTTATGGCTGAATAATAATATTCCACATATATATATGCCACAATGTCTTTATCCATTCATCCATCGATGGACACTGATGTTGTTTCCTTACCTTGGCTATAAATAATGCTGCGATGAACATGAGGTTGTGTATATCTTTTCAAATTACTGTTTCACTTTCTTTCAATAAATATCCAGAAGTGGAATTGATGGATTATACAGTAGTTCTATTTTTTAATGTTTTAAGGAAACTCCATTCTGTTTCCCACGGTGGTTATACCAATTTACATTCCCACCAACAGTACATAAGTGTTCCCTTTACTCTACATCTTCAACATTTGCTATTTCTTGTTGAAAATAAGCCATTCTCATAGGTATAAGGTGATGTCTCATTGGGGTTTTGATTCATGTTGCCCTGATAATTAATCTCCGCATGTACCTGTTGGCCATCTGTATGTTATATCATTTTTTAAATCTAACCTTCCTCAAAATTTGTCCCTGAGAATACTATTTCCTTGAGAAGATAATCAGTGCTACAAGGAAAAGAGGTTTTAGTGTTAAATACATTTGGAAAATAATGAATTAAACAAAGGATAACAGGGTTCTCTTTGTACAAGTTCTCACTGTGTTTTTGTTATACTGATATACATGGAGAATCTATAAGAGGGCATATATGCAGAAAATCTTCTAAACATATTGACTTTCTTGACCATAGAGTGTCATAACTAGTGCTTCATTGGATACATTTTTGAAAATGTTATTTCAAGAAGTTATTATTAGAGTATATATAGAATTTATATACTGCTTTGTTATATGTCCATGATAAGTGTTTTAATAGTGAAATTCATGTACATAAAATGTTAAATACTGTGCTAGAGTCTTAAATGATTATCAAAACTTGATTCTTTCCTAAATGCTGCTAACAATTTATTTGGGAGGGTCTACTGAAGTAAACAGGACATTTCAGTACAATGTGAAAAGTACTATAATAAGGGCAAGAATATTTTTGATAATTCACTAGAAGAATTTCTAACACAGGATTAGAGAATTTGGAAAGACAATCTAGGGGAAGTGATGTCTAAACTAAGATCTGAGGGTCAAAAAGAAGTAGTTTTGGGCAAAGAGGATGAAAACAGAGAGTTCATCACATAGAGGGGTCAGGAGGCAAGGTATGCTTGACAACTCTTAATTTAATGTAGATAATATACTTAACCATTTAACTAAAAGTCAAAGATTTTATTTGATCAACTTTTAGCTATTGCAAATTTTTTATATTATACAGAAAGATGAAATGAACATGTTTACCAGCATGAATTTTATTACATTTAGAATTATTTTGGGGTGTATTTGTGAAGGTAGAACACTGAGTGAAAAATGCACAAATATTTTCATGGCCCCTGCTATACACTGCCAAATTTATTTTGAAAAGAGCTGTATGAATTGGAAGTCACTAATGGTGTTTGTGAACAAGAGTTTGACAGAATCCCTACCAGTACTAGCATATTTACCAACCCCCTTTGTCTCTAGTACTAATTAATACCCCCATGGGAATATTTAGTGTCCTCAGGGACATATTTTTATGAAGACTAGACTTTTTAAAATCATATTTAAAAACAATAGAATAACACGTGCAAAATTAAATTAAGTGTAGCCCTGGGCTCATGCAATTATGGATTCAATTTTTCCTTTTTATACCAAAGTATGTAGAATATATACATATATATGTAGATATATATAATTACATATATAATTTTTATAGCCTAAAATCAATTTATTAAAATTTTTATAGTCTAAAATCAATTTTCTTATAAAATGAATACTTAACTTTCATTTCCTTTTCAAAACAAATCTACCCATCTCTTGGTGTATATAAATATACATATAGATTATCTGTATCTATATATATTGTTATATTATGTAAGATATATATTATCATAGCTAATGCAATTTTATGCATAATATTACAATATTAAATGATTAACAATATTTATTATATACATTGTGTTATTCAAGATGTTGAGGGAAAATAAAGTTTCTTTTTAATGTAAATATCTAGAAATGGGCAGCCTAGGGCTGGTATATAGCTCTTCTTGAAATCCTGAGAGACCCAGGCTCTCCTCTTCACACCACTCTACCATCCCTTGGCAGGTGCGTGGAAAAAGGGACAGGGAAGAAGCAGAAGGAAGGTCACTTAGCAGGTGTTTCTTATGAAAAGAAGATTGCTGGAAGCTGTTGCGTGCTTCTTCCATCTCATTGGTCCATGGCCACACTTAACTAACTACAAGGTACAGAAGCATTGAGAGTAAGTAGACTAAATTTGGAAGTCCATGTATCCAATGAAAATTGCTTTCTTATATTATGAAAGGAATAGAACATGAATATTGGGAGAAAACTAGTATATTGGCTACACTGATACTTAAGTTTCTCAACAATGTACAAATCATTTCCTGTCTTAGTTAATCCTCACAATGACATTGTGAGATATTATTTCTACTTGGAAAACAAAGAAATTAAAATGCGTATACTAAATTAGTCCAAGATCATTCAGCTAGAATGGGGGGGGGGAATAATCTACTATTTGTCAGGAGAAACTTTTGATCTGTGTTGTCACTTACTAACTATGGGATTTGGGGCAAGTCATAACTTCTCTGAACTATATAGCTCACTTACCTGCAAAAGATAGTAAAAGTTCCTACACTGAAGTTCTGTGCTGAACATTAGAAGAATGTCTTGTGTCAAACAGTACTAAAAAATTGGAGGTAATAACAGTCATGGTGGTAAGGGTGGTAGCAGCAGCACAGAAATAAGAAACAACTCTAGATTCAGCCCTAGGTCTGTTTTTCCCAACATTATACTGCTTTTCAGAGCCCCTCATTGACCTTACCAGTAATTTTTAAAAATTTCTTTTTTATGTAATAGAGGCCAAGAAACAGGGAGATTAAAAACACTGTTTCAATGGTGGTGAAGCAGCCTATTAATTCTATCAATAGTCCAATCAATAGACATAACTGACCACTATTGAATAAACCACTGTTTAATAAAAAGTCAATTTTATGTTAAGATCCCTGATCCAGTGATCTACACCACTGAAATAACTTACTGTTTTATCGACTTCTCATTTTGCCTCATTGCCATTGCAGCTTTTAGATATAGCTTATGTCTTTCAACTACAGTAGTAAAACAATAAAGTTAAATGAGGACCTACATCTCTAGTTGTCTTGTTTTCTTTGTTGCCGGTATACCCTATTTTTGAAATTCAGCTTAACCTGATTGTTTTGTTTTTAATCTGGATTGTTTTTGTTTTAACATGAAAACTTCTAGGCACTGCTTAAGCCCTGTTAAGTTAGCATCTGTCCTGATGAACCCCTACCATCAGCCTATTAATAATTTTCCCATGTTAATCTAATGGCCATAACACATATATTTCATCTTCAAACCCTCCACTATCATGTCTCTTTTCCTAGTTACTCATGATAACCATAGCAAGATTAGAACAATAATTAGTAGTCCTCTTATCTGAAGAGCTTTGCAAAGCTCTCTGCCTCAACTAAATTTTGAAAAATACCCAAACAAAGAAATCAAAGGCTGACAGAATTCTTTCTTAAGGCTCTCTCCATTCACTGACAGACGAAAACCTGATCAGCACCAGTCTGTGTGAATCACAGGATCAGGCTAGAAAAGACAGGAAATCTAGAGCTTCTAAAAAACAGCAAAAGGGCAATTTTAGACTTCGCTAGCATTCTACTCAAGCTATGAGCAGTACTAACTGGGCAAAGCTCAGCATTCCCATTCTGCTGAACAGAGAACTGACTTGCAAACTCATTCTGCTGAGTCATTTCATAACGTATTAGCAGAACCAAGTTGCCTGATTTAGTAGGTTCCTTCACTTTTGAGTCAAGGCTGTGGCTTCCTATCAGCACAGCACTGATCTGCTGAAACTGATGTTCACATCTCATGGTAACTAGATTAAGAATTCTTTGAAAGTAGAGACAATCTTTTTTTTTAAATATTTACTTGTTTTTATTGTGGTAAAATATGCTTAATAAAATTTACTAACCATTTTTAAATGTACAGTCCTTGGGCGCTAAATACAGTCACATGTCACATGTCACACATACATCTATATCTATGTTTATATCTATATTTCTATCTCTATCATCTGTTTATCATCTATCATCTCTCTAGCTATCTCTCCACAGAGAGTGCTATATATAACTGCAAGAACAAAAATAAAAATGAATCTTTCAGTTTCCTGAATAGACATACTAAAATTTTTCTGCTTTTTGATGAACCAGTATATTTTTTCTTATAACTCATACATAATTGAAAACAGCAAACAGCTTACTTGTCATAAAGAACTTTATGTGATAGTAAAAGATCCTCTTGCACGTGTTAGTCATAAACAGCACACGGAAGTCAAAAGTAAATGGCATGAACAAGAAATTTCATTAGATTTTAAATTAGGACAAATAAAATTCCACATGTTATGGCTTCTAATAAATTCAGTTCAATTAAACACATATTTAGTGCATATCTATTATGTGCCTGGCATTGTGCTAGGGAAAGGATGCAAAGATAAGCAAAAACGTCACAAAATGTGACATTCACAGTCTGGTGGAAAAGAACATGAATCCAATAATCACAGTGCTGATTGTCTAATTATATATTGAGATAAAATACGTGAAGGGTAGCAACATGGATCTATAAAAGCATATGATAAAAAATTTTTAAAAATAAAACCCTATGATAATAATAACTGACAGTCTGAGAAGTCAGAGATGACTGCCTGAGGAAGTGGCACTTTATTTTATTTTTTAAAAATAAAACCCTATGATAATAATAACTGACAGTCTGAGAAGTCAGAGATGACTGCCTGAGGAAGTGGCACTTGAAGTGGCACTTGAAGGAGAAGTTTACAAAGCAAATGGGGGCTAGGAGATGGGCTCTGTGTGTTTTACAAAATGAAGAAAATCCAGTGTAGTTGGAGAATTAATTAAAGAAAGTCATGAAATATAAGGCCGTCAGAACTCTTCATCTTGCTTGTGTGATCTTTATAAAACATTTTTAAATTTTTGTATGATTTACTTTTCTCACTTGGGAAACATGGTACTATTTTTTATTATTATTATCTCAAAGATCCCTTTCATTCAAAAACTATAGAATTCTTAACATCCTACTGCATAATTGTGAAGTCCAGGGTGCTGTCCATGGTGCTAAAAGTAGCTGTATTCTAAGCTGAAGTTCCCAAACCTGACCAGTCTTTGGAATCACCAAAAACACCAGACTCAAGATATATTGAATTATGATCTTCAGGACTAGAGTCCTTGAGTTTGTATTTTTGTAGATATCAGAATATGAGCTTAATGTCAGAATCCAGTTTAATATAATTTAACTATAAGTACTGAGCACTTGTTAAGAGTCAAATATTGCTGTATGTTGGTGATATAAAAGCCCCCAAGTGAGGACAGTTTACAAGTTGTAGATGTGATAGTAGTGGTGCTGATGGTGGCAGTAGTAGTAGCAGTAGTTTGAGTGAGTTTGATAATTTTATAAAAAGAATGTGGGGGCGCCTGGGTGGCTCAGTGGGTTAAAGCCTTTGCCTTTGGCTCAGGTCATGATCTCAGGGTCCTGGGATCGAGCCCCGCATCTGGCTCTCTGCTCAGTGGGAAGCCTGCTTCCTCCTCTCCCTCTCTGTCTGCCTCTCTGCCTACTTGTGATCTCTGTCTGTCAAATAAATAAATAAAATCTTTAAAAAAAAAAAAGAATGTGGATATCTTACTGGACTCTGGGAACAAAGATATTAGATGGGCAGCTATTATTTATCTTCATGTTTTAAATAGACAAATTAAGATTCAATGATAAGTATATGGCAGTGATATTCTAGTCCTATGAAGAATTAAAACTAGAGCTTTAAAAAATATATTTAATGAAAGTAGCCCAAAGTGCCCAGTAAAAGTCCAAGGCACAGGGCAGGGGTGGGGGGGTGTCATAGCAGAAAATCTCAGCATGAGGGCAAAAATCACAAACAGAACAAAAGTGAATGCATGCTAATCAAGCTCTCCAGACTCCTGCCTTCATTATACAGCAAATCGAACCATTAGCCTCAGGCATGGGCAAGTCCAGTTCAAGGAAGCACTGGGTCAGTGGGTTGCTACTCTACTTCCCCCAGCCATGGAATCTCATTTATCATCTCAGTTGTGTCTACTAGTCCCTGAAATGCACCGGAACAAGAAGAGAGAAATCTGGGTGACTACATTTTCCTCAGAGCAAGGAGATATGTAAATGGCATGAGTGCAAACCTCATGTTTTATTCATAGTTGTTCAAGTGATAAAATTTTAAGGGAAGTGTCAAGTAAGGCAAATTGATGATTTTAAAGGTCTTGGGTACTTCTGCTCTTGATATATCTCCAGCCTTCCTAAGAAACAGCATTTAACCTCCAAGTTTGCCTTCTGTATAATAGAAGAGAAGAAAATAAAATTCATTTTTCTTCATTAGGATGTATAAGAGAATAATAGAAATAATTGAAAACAACTTTTCAAGAATGATGTGTTAATACATACTTTTATCATATTTCCAAGAAGTGGACACAGAGGATCATGAAGCCCAGAACTGGAGACAGAATATGAGGAAGACCAAGGTCAGGAAGCAAACTAGATGGCCAAGACAGAGGACAGCTACCTGTCCTCTGTGATTGTGGCTAACAAGACATCACGTGCCCTGAATGAGATTAGAATAATTTTGTTGACCATGGAAGCCTTCCCAGAAGTTACTCATTGTACTGCATGATTCTGAATCATTTTATAAATGAGGGGGAAAAGGTGTCTTCCTGCATATTGTCTGGAAGCAGCAGGCCTTAAATATAGTAAATGGCAAATCTGTACAAATGCAGTTAAAACACTTGAAATTATACCAAAATGAAGAGATGTTATAAAAACAATTGCAATAAGAAAAATGGTGTTATTCATGAAAACAGGAGAAAGGGAAGAATTTTCAGTACTCTGAAGGCAAGGGAAGGTTGATCATCAGATGGCATTTTTCCATTCTTAATTGGAAGTAAGGCATGCAGGTGAGAACTGTGACCACCCAGGCTATCCCATCATAAAGGTAATCTCTCTTAAGGACATCCTACCACTGGAGTACAGGCTAAGAGTCCAAGGGAACTGGATTCAAACCTTATTTTTCCCTGATTGTACCTCCTCTTTAGGAGGTGTTTTACTCTGCAGTCATGCTTGAGATGAGGGAATGAGCGCTGAGTGTTATGTGCAACTGATGAATAAACAAATTTTACCTCTGAAACTAATAATACACCGTATGTTAATTAAATTGAATTTAAATAAAATTTTTTTAAAAATCACCTTACAAGATCTCCCCCTTTCCCCAGCCAAATGTCTAACTCTTTCTGGGTCCCGTTTCCACCACCTCTGTGACCCAAGTGTGGATTTGGAAGGCTAACCTCAGAGTCCTCTGCATGTGACCCAAGATAAGCACGACTGGCTTCCCAGGTTGGTCAGAGGGAAACCCAAGATCTGAATTGCAAAACTTTTTACAATGAAGAGGCCAGAGCTTCTTTCTGCCCTTGCTATGACCTTCAATAATATAATGCAAGTATATAACCCTTTGTTCTCCTCCTTCCATCATTATTATACTCTTCCTCTTTCTTTAGTTAAAGACTTAGGTCAGGCCTGCAAATTTTGGCTATTGAGTTGCTAAACTGTAAGATAAGGAAATTTAAAGATTATTTTTTCATTATTTTCACAGCTTCTAAGACTATCATCATCTTCCTGCAGATCATATTTTTGAATATTAAACGCTCTCTCTCGTAGCATTCTTTCTAGATTACAAATCATAATCTCTACTCTGAATCTGTAGACACACTCAGATGAGGGTCAGGTGCTCAGAAAGTTCAAAGGAAGAAGTACATTAGTAATTTTCTGAAAATATCTTTCCCTGCATTTGTAAAAAATAGTCCCTGGAATACGTTGAGCAGTTAGTAAGTCACCCTATTGCTATTTTCAAAATAATAATCATCTGTATTTGTAATAACATTTAATAATAATGCCAATCTAGTACTTATCAACCAGTGAGCATAAATATCTTGAAATTATATGTCTGAGTAGATTTTCTTACTATCATTATTTATTTATCTATCTCTCTATCTTGGTCATTTTACTTAGACTGAGACATCTAGAGTCTGATCTGCCTCCTATGTACTAACAAAATCAGTGTTTTTGAACTCGGATGCTGGAGGGAGAAAGTAGGCCACAATAGCCCCCTGGGACTAGTGAATTTCAGGTCAGACTCTCCTAGGCTTCACTCACTCTTTTAACAATTAGCCTAAGGACCGTTGAAGAGCTGCCATCTTCCATGGTCTGATATGTCCTCCTGAATGGCAAAGTTTTGTAGAAAACAGGGATATTCTGGAAGCCACGATGACTATGAAATTACCTTAGAAATAACGCCCCAAGTAGCTGAAGGGAATTGTAGAAAGACAATGATTACTGAAAAAGAAGCTTATATTCTTGAAATACTTATTCCATGGGGCCTCCTGCTTTCAGATAGCATATGTTTTGGGATGCTTAATGAAAATAGAAGCCCTGTTGGGGTGCATGGGTGGCTCAGTGGCTTAAGCCTCTGCCTTCGGCTAGGATCATGATCCCAGGGTCCTGGGATCAAGCCCCGCATCTGGCTCTCTGCTCAGCAGGGAGTCTGCTTCCCTTTCCCCCAACCCCCGCCTTCCTCTCTGCCTACTTGTGATCTCTCTCAAATAAATAAATAAAATCTTAAAAAAAAAAAAAAAAGAAAAAAAGAAAGAAAAAGAAAATAGAAGCCCTGTTGATGGAGGAAATGATCTCACGAGGACACTTGGCCTCTGCTGGTATAAGTCTGAGCTCTAAATTCTAGATGATGCTGCACTTCTGTGACAGATAGGCACTACTGGAATATTCAGTGGTCTTAAAGTAAGGAGACAGGCAGCAAATCCATCTCCCCTGCCCTTCATGTGTCAGAATAGGTCAGTGCAACAAAAAGTGGTTTTCCCAAAAGCCTGGAACAGCATTCAAAACCTAGTCCTCCAGGATGAAAAAATGTGGCATTACAGTGAGCACTTCCCATGGCAATCTATTAGTCTCTATTTAGATTAATTATGGTTGTAGGAAAGGCTTCACCCCACCAGTGATCTGTATCCAAAAAGCCCCATAAGGCTGTCTCCATTATTATTGCTTGTCTCATTTGTTCACTCACTCTTCAGCATGATTTGAGACATACCCAATGGTGATCTTGAAGCAAATATTTCCAGAAAGCCCACACAGCTTTTGAAATAACTGAATGAAATATTGTGCTCAGAACAATCTCTGTATCCCATTCTGTTTTATGATTCTCTCACTGTACTTTTCTTACTTCAGGTCATCTGCCTGAGTGGAAATGAATTATGGATAGAAGAAAAGTAAGCGATGATGTGGAAATGCATTTTAAATCTTTGTCTTTATAAAAACAACAGTAAATTATAGCAGCAGAGGGTGAGGAGAAAAGTTCCTAGCCTGCCCACACCACTTTCCCAAATTAATTTTTATCCTTCATTTTAAAAATAAATCCTATAGTAAGATGGAAATTAACTTGCCAATTAAATAATAAATTATCAAGAATAAGCAAATCATACTTACAAGGCAAATTTGAAAATCTCCCTTCAGTGACAGTGTGAAGTGCTGAAGATGGGCCCTCACCAGTGAAAGTATAGACTATAGAGGGGCTGAGCTTTGTTTGAGGGACACCTGGGTGGCTTAGTCAGTTAAGCGTCCGCCTTCAGCTTGGATCATGATCCCAAGATCATGGGATCGAGTCCCACATGGGGCTCCTTGCTCAGTGGGGAGCCTACTTCTCCCCCTGCTTGAGTGCTTGCTCTCGCTAATAAATAAATCTAAATAAATAAGTAAATAAATAAATGCTGTTTGAGAAACAAGTACTTGAAGTCCCCATTGCATATCTTCTGAGCAGAAGTTTTCAAACTTTAGGTTGCCTTAAAATCACCTAGAAGGTTCCTCAAATTGCAGATTGTTGAACCCCACCTCCAGAGTTTCTGATTTAGTAGGTCTTCTGGGGGGATCTATGATTTGACCATTTTAATAATTGTCAGGGGATGTTATTGCTTCTCCTGGGACCACACAGGAAGAACTACAAAGCTGGAGGGCTTTTTTTGGCCATGCTCACACCCTAACTTTTCTTCCTCAAGAGAAGAAAAGTAATTAATCTTTGGGGGAAAATTATGAAACAGGTTTAGCTCCACTGTTTTTTCTTTTTCTTAGACCTTATCTGGGCAGGCTTAGGCAGCCTTATCAGAGAGAGGCTTAGGATGCCCGATGCTGAAAACAATTAGAGAACTATCAAAGCATAATTTTCAAAAGTTAAAGATAAGTCTATTGCAAATACACAGTTAACACCAATCAGAGATTTATTTAAGGCAATAATGAGGGAAATGGAGGATAGGTAAAGCTGGTTCAAAAAAGTATAGGAGAGATGGAATTATTTATAGTTAAGAAAACACAGAACCCTGAAATAAGATTATTACAATGTAAAATACAAAAGTACTTAATGTCTAAAATTGTCACATTTGGGGTTATCTTCTGTACTGGTTAGAAGACTACTGCATCTCTTTTGAAGAAGCATCATTTATTGTATAAAACCATAAATCAATATTTTGCTTCACAGAATCTAGGTTTTTATCCATGATAAATAGTAAATCAAACAAAACCACATTCCTCTAAAGTGGGGGGTTAGCAAACTACAGCCAATGAGCTAAATAAATCCAACCCATTACCTGTCTTTGTAAATAAAGTTTACCGGAACACAGCCACACTCATTCATCTACGTAGGTTTGTGGCAGTTTGTCAGCTACAACAGTGAAAATTAAATAATCACCAAATAGTCTTATTAGAGTGCTTCAACATGACACCTAAAAGCAATGCAGTCACTCTTTTATCCTACTTCCCACTTTTGTATAGTGTTCTCAACAGAACAAATAAGCACTAAATAAGGTATCTGAGCAGTAGGAGTTTGGAAAGAGAATTGTTGGATTTGTACAGTATCAACTTAGCCAAACTATATTTCCTAGCATCCCCTTCCTTGAGACAAAGACGGCTTCAATATGCCCCTAAGCTTACTAAACCATAGACAGACATCTTCCTGACTCTACGCTCCTGACCTCCCTTTTCTTAGAACATTTATTTTTGAAAACTTGTAGTTGTAAATTCTTTCTCTGTCTTTTTGAGTTGTAAATCTTTTGAAAAGCCTCTTGGCAGTTTTGCAGCCTAAGACTGTCTTTCTTAAGGAGTAGGGGACTAGCGTTTTAAGGAGTAATCAGGGAAGATAACACCCCTGCCTCCCAGACTCTCTGGGAGGGGAGAAGCACAACTTCAGTGGACACCTCGCTCCAAGTTGTTATGAAGAGAAAGTTTAATTTTCCTTTGGGTAAGGTCACTTAACAAACAGGGGGTCTAAAATTTTCGCAACCAAGCCCTTAAAAACTCCTGTCATTTGCTTCAGTAGAGATAAGCTCAGAGTTCTGATATGTCTCTTCATTTATAATAACCTTGAACAAAGCCTTCGTTGCCTATCCAGCATTGTCTGATACAGTTTTTGCTTTGACATCTGTATATTTTGTTATTAGCATGGAACATAAGGGACATTTTTGCATGATATTTGGAAGGCAGAAGTGGGGCAGAAGCCATATATATATATTTTTTTTTACACTCAGGTCAGTGCAAGACAACAAGTGTGTTGTATCTCACATACCTTTGCCCACATACTAGATGTGAACTGGTTCACAGATCCATAGCCCCTTAAATGAAAGGAAGGCTTGCTACCTGTAGGAAAAAAACCCTCTTCCATGAAGAAGGTATATAATGCAAATATTCTAGCCTTCCATTAAAGAGGTGTGCAGTCTTTTATTGGGGTGATTGTGCATTGCAAAAGAGGAAATAATCAGATTTTTGAGGGATAATCAGACATTGACTCTATACTTAAACCAATTCCTGGAGACCAAAAATTTCATTGTGATGCACCAATCATAGGAGAGGTTAATGGAAGTCTGAAATTAATTGAGTTTTGACTTGGGTCTATCTCACAGGGAACCAATGAGTTTCCACACTCACCCTGTGGGTTATTTCCCAGATTCCAGAATGCATGGTTGTAATTGACATGCTCAGAAACTGTAAGAATTCCCACTTTGGTTTCCTAACCTATGGAGTGGAAACTATTATGTTAGGGAAAGCCAAGTGGAAGCCACTAGAACTGCCTAGATAGTAAACCAAAACAACATTGCATTCTTAGAGGAATTTCAGACATTAGTACCATCATTAAAGACTTGAAAGATGCAGGGATAGTGATTCCTGTCACATTCCATTTAACTTGCCTCTTTGGCCTCTGTGGAAGACAGATGGATCTTGGAGAATGACAGTGGGTTTCTACAGACTCAACCAGATGGTGACTCCAATTGCAGTTGCTTCTTCAAATGTGGTTTTGTTACTAGAGCAGATCGGCATATCCCCTGGCATATGGCATAAGGCTATTGATCTGGCAAATGCTCTTTACTCTCTACCTGTTAGTAAAGACCAAGAGAAACACTTTACTTTTGGCTGTCTGAAACAACAGTGTATCACCACCATCTTACCTAAGGGCTATATCAAATTTCCAGCCTTATTTCATAATCTAGTCTGCAGAAACCTTGATTACCTCTTCTTTCAGTAGGATTTCATGATTGTTCATTTTATTTATAATATTTAGCTGATTGGGAAGGATGTAAAAATAGTAGCAGCTACTCTAGGCATTATTTATAAACATCGTTGCCAGTGGATAGGAAATAAACTTCTCAAAAATTCCAAGACTGACTACTTAAATGAAATTTCTAAAGATCCAATCAATGGCCCATGACATTTCAAAGTATCACTTCCAAAATGAAGAACAAATTGCTGCATCTGTCCCCTCTCACCACTATCTTTTTGATGTTTGATGCAAAATATACATCATTTGAATGTATGACCCATTTATCTAGTAACTCAAAAAGACTTTAGTTTTCATGGAGGTTCAGAACAAGAGAAGAACATGCATCATGTACAAAAGGACAGGCAAGTTGTCCTACCATCCATACCATGTGATCTATACAACAGTGCTTGTAGTCTCTTTTCTCTTTGTCAGACAGTAAGGCTGTATGGAACTTCTGGAAGTCCTTCTAAGTGATTCACAGAACAGATATTTAGGATTTTGCAGCAAAACTGCATCTTCTTTTGCAAATAATTATTCTCCTTTTGTAAAACATCTCTGGCTTGCTACAGAGCCTTAGTAGAAAAACAACACCTAACCATGGGCCACCAAATTACCATATGGCCTTAACTAGCCTGATTCACTGATTCATACACTTGAGACAGTAGCATCCCATCGTCAAACAGAAATGATAGACATGAGATTGAGCTCAATCACTTTCTGAAGACAGAGTGAGTTGTGCAAGCAAATGGCCCAAATGCCCCCAGCCCATTTTTCTATTATATTACTTTCTCCTTCTTAACCATCATCTATAACCTCATGGAGAGTTGTTTAAGGAAGATCAAATTGGTCCTGACTTACATATGATTCTGTACTACTTGAAGGTATATGGCTACAACACTACAGCCCCTCTCTGGGACATCCCAGAGAGTGGTAAAGGAAAATCTACCCAGTAGTCAGAAATTCAAGCAATGTGGGGTGCCTGGGTGGCATAGTTGGTCAAGCATCTGACTTTTGGTTTCAGCTTGGCTCGTGATCTCAGGTCTCAGGGATTGAGACTTGCATTGGGCTCCGGGCTTTGTGTGGCTTCTGCTTGGGATTCTCTCTCACCTCTCCCTCTGCTCCTCCCAACCCACACTCTGTCTCAAATAAATAAATAAATAAATATTTAAAAAATAATAACTTTAAGCAATGTACCTGTTGTTCATTTTGCCTAAAATGAAAGATGACCAGAAGTATGGATCTACACTAATTCAAAGGCAATAAATAGGTAATGATTTGGCTGGATGGTCAAGGACTTGGAAGAAACACAATTGGTGAAAAAGATGTCTGGGGAAGAAATATGAGGTAGATCTCTCTGAATGACACAGAAAGTGAAGATAATCTCAGAAGGTTTATTCAGGCACTAAGCTCCATTACCACTCATGCTCATTGTCACTGAACTGACTCATCATGTTGGTGAAGTGTAGCAGCCAGGCTCATGGCTTCTCTAGCTCCCACTGAATATCTTTTTACTTCTCTAAATCATGGCCAGTTCCATGTTTAGCTCTGTGATGAAGAAGACCAGCTTTTCTTCAGGTCACCCCATCATTCAAGTTAGAGGCTAGGTGATAGTAAGAACCCTATGTGGGTTCAGTTAGCCCTTGTGCGTTCTATTGCCTTTGCTCTCCCCAGTCCATGTTTATTTTTCCTTCCTCACTGTCTGCTCTGTTGACTTTAGTCACAGAACCAGATGCATTACCAACAGCTTCATAAAGTGTTTAACCAGCTCTGTAATAGTGCAAGAACAATAAATAATGAATCCCATATTCTGTATTACTCTCAGGAACTTTGTTTTTCTGATCAAATCCCACTGAACCCAAAATCAATTTAAAAAATGAGCAAGAAATGTTGAGGAAGACATAATATAGGAGGCTAATTTTAAGTCAAAATTTCAAAGAAATAATTGCAAAGGGCAAAATGAAAGATCCTAGGATGAGAGAAAAAATGTGTATATGCCCCTTGCGGTGGAAAAGGAATATGTTATAAAGAAGAAAAAATGTTTTGAGGTAGATGAGGGTATCAGAATACAGAAATCTATGAAATTCAGGCTGAGAAATTTTTACCTCTTCTGGTGGGCATTAGTGACATGGGTTAATGGCATAGCATTTTTATCATGAGGACTGAAATAGCCAAGAACTGAGGCGCTCACTCCAGAAAGTCCTATAAGAAAGCCCAAAACAGAGAGAAGTAGGAATCTCTTTTGAGGAACAAAGCCAGGATTATGTGCTAAGACATGACATGCAGAAATGTGAGTCCAGAAGAAGGACAGTAAGTCTCCATGATTTGAACCATTTTAATAACCACATTTAATTAGCCAGGTATAGCACCAACCATTTTATATACATTTTTTCATGAAACTTTATACAGTGAGTATTATTCTTGTGCAGATAAAGAAACAGAAACCTACAGGTTAAATAACTTACCCAAGTTTGCATACTTAGAATTAGAACCTCTTGCATTTAAACACCATTCTCCCTGATTCCAAATGTTTTGTAAGAACTAGTAGGTATACAACCAGAAGGAACTTGAAGCAATGCTAGGACAGTAAGCTACAAGCTCGAGGACCACTACATCTCCTGTGCCTAAAGCCTGACTTTGTTCTGATGTGTATGAACTAACAGGTGAAAATTTAAATGGACAAGCTGAAAAAATTACAAAGATGGGTAAGTGGTAGCCACATAGAAATACAAAAACCTGCAAATTCTGAACACACACGAATCCTATGTGCAGATATATACACACATCTTGACAGAAGTCTGTCAAAAACCAAATAAAACCTAGCCTCTTGTTCATGTAAATTCTATTCCAAATGGCATGAATTCCAATTTTCCACCTTTAATGAAGTCGAGTTGAAAACTCTTCTTTATGTATGTCAAGACAAAAAGGAAGAGAAGAGAAACATGTGTTTTGAATGTCAAGTGGCTGCAAAAGGTACAAAATGAACTCCCAGCACCCTTAAGAGACAGCACTGGGTATAGTGCATAAACAATGAATTTTGGATCACTGAAAAAAAATTATAAAATTTAAAAGATAAAAAGAGAAAGAAAAAGAAACAACATAAAGTGGTGCTTAGGAACATGGATTAGGGAACCAGATTGCAGTTATTTGAGTCCCAGCTCTGCCACATTCTAGCTACAACAAAGTACCCAATCTCTCTGCAAATCCTTGTTCTCATCTGGAAAATGGGGGTTAATAATTTCTGTGAGGATTATTTATGTTCACATTTCTGAAATGCTTAAGAGAATACTTGGCCTATGATAAACCACATAGTAAAGTGTTTCATAGTTAAGTTAAATATTTGACACTTTTGAGAATATACTATAGGTATGGGTCAAGTCAAAGGTCATCTCCTTTATGAGACTGTTTTCAGTAATCAAGTATGTTTTTTGGTGAGACTGTTTTCAGTGATTCAATCAACAAGTTTTTTTGTTTTTGTTTTTGTTTTCTTGAATGCCTGAGAGGTTCAAAGTAGTGCTCTCAGTCTAGGATTAAGGTGGTAAACAGAGCTGACACTAAACCTAACATCATGGACATTTATTGTTCTAATCTTCTAACACCTTACATATTATTCTAATCTATTAGAGGATTCACCATGTTTTGATAACATTTATTAAATGTTACTTACATAATTATTTTCCTCCATTGTCTATACGTTTTTCCGGAGCCTGCAATGTATGTTTCTTTCCCTTTAAGTTTAAATAAAGAATAGATACTCAAAAATGCCAGTTGAATTAAGAAGGAAGAGAGAGAGAGAGAGAGGGAAGAAGGAAGGAAGGAAGGGAGGTAGGGAAAGAGGGAGAGAGGAACCAATAAGGGGCAATGTCATTATGTGACTTTAGGTAGGATACTTAACCTCCCCAATCGCCAGTGCCATCAGCTATTAATGAGGATGATGATAATAGTACTGACTTTGATGAGATCAAAAGAACTAATGATTTGAAAGCTTGTAGCACAATATATGACATACAATAATCACACCATTTAATATATTACTTTATAAACTAATGAACAAAATAGACTTTAGAGATAACATTCTCTAAAGACGGTGCTATGATTCAACATGTGTAGAAAGTGTTAAAATCCCTTGATGCATGTGTGTGTGTGCATGCAAGTACACAAAATGGCATTTCTAAGATTTCAAAGTCCTGTAATTTTTATTTGAGCAAATAAAAATGGTACCAAAAGATTCATTTTGTCTAACTTACTACTCACCATTTTAGTGCCATGAACAAAAGGATTGTAATGTTGGGTCCCTGCCATACTGTTATACAGACCAATTGCAGCAAAGTCAATGAATCAAATGCAATTTAGTCTGGCTCAGCCAGATCCAGCTGGAGGCTGTTTCTGCACATGAAGCAGAAAAAACATTATAGACCATAATTTCTGCTCAGATCAGTCAGTCTCAGTCATTCTAGTTGGCAGGCAGTTAGTCTGACTAAAATGATTCTGCGTGAATGATTCTGTAATGGTGGAGAAAGCACAACATTTAACCTGTAATAAAGTAGACTGGGTACATTCTTCTTAACTCAATAGAGGGTGACCACCAGGCATTTAGGCTGTAATATCACCTTCTATATACCTCCCTAAGAAACTGCATTTGGATATGTAGAAAGTTACAAAATCAGATTATTGACCTTTGAACCTAGTGCCTTAATGGAATAAGTCTTTTAAGTGTCCTAGATAGAGATGAGAATATTTTGCAAGTGGGGATAATAGTAACATTAGGACCAGTGTGACCAGAGGACTGGCTGTGGAAGAATGTAAAAAGAGCCATTAATTCTGTCCCTGCATCTACATTCTTACAATATGACATTGCAGATTTTACCATCATGAGATAAGTTGTGTGTACCCACATCTTGAATCTGAGCTGGCTGTGTGGCTCACTGCTTTGGATTATGACACAAGAAGAGCCTTTAAAAATTTCCATGCATTAGATCTTGTTCTTTTGCTGTATCTGGAAACCTAAGATAACCACAGAAGATAGCCTGCTGGAGAATGAAAGGAAGAGAATTTAGGTATCCATTCAATGGTAAGCTAGCTTGCAGCCATGAAATAGCCAGACTGTAAATGTAAATGAGGCCACACTGTCAACTAAATGCAGATACATGAGTAAGGCCAGGTGAGGCCAGCAGATCACCATGCACTAATCCAAACCCAGTAGTTGATCTGCAGAATTATAAGTTAATAAACAGCTGTGTCGAGCCATTAAGTTTAGGGATAAGTTATTATATGCCAACTGACACAATGATGAGGGGAGAGGTGGGGGCAACATTGGTGCCATGGTCTATCCCTGGATCCCACATGTTTCTGACAACAAAGAGATTTTGGAGTATGGGCAAGTTGACTTAATTCTAAGCCCAGGTATGTGGCAGACCTAGAGTTTTCCATCCACATATTCCTTATTTCAGGACTGACTGTAAATGAGAGAATCAGATCAGGGAAGATTTAATTTTATATTTAAATATTCAGTGTGACTAGGAATTAGTGAGTTAGAAAACAGCGTGTGGCTTGGGCACTTTTCTAAAATTAAGGGTGTTTTTAATATTTTAAATGGAGATTAGATAATTAAGTGCTTCTGTTGATTTTCTCTAGAGTGGCAGTGGACAATGACTTTGAACTGAGATCCAGATAAATGTTGGTAACAGGTCTTTTTCTGGGTTCTTTGATGGGAAGCCTTGGTGATCATAATGCTCTCTTCCCAATGCCCACCTACTGACATCTGAATCACTGTCCTTGTCTGGTCAACCTGTTCACCATTTCTTGATAGCTTGTGCTGACTAGACCCCAGGCTCAGAGTTTATGAATAATTCTGGCCTCACCATGGCATTCTGGTCAATGAGACAGGCACCTTCACATCTTTTATGTCTATTTTACACCCTTATGTCTATTTGAGAAGAAATGCTAATTAATTTTGTGGCTTTTAAAGTCTTTATTATTTTAGACCCTTATGTTGGCAGCCTCTAGTAGAAAGCAGGTGGACTCTATAGCTGGGGTTCAAATTCTGGGTCCATACTCAATGCATGACTAGTCTTGAGAAACTCACCAAAACATTGTGATCTTACTTCTTCTTCTATAAATGGGAAAATAACATTTGTTTTAACTAGTTGGTGGAATTGTTGTAAGGATCAAAATAGTATCCATACAACACATACACATACACATATGCATAATGCTATTTTAGGATTTCAATAAATATTAATTGTGATTATTACTGTTCTTTGATAGCCTTAAAACTCTAGCAATCAGAGCTAAGGTAGTAGAATACATTGCAATTTAATTCTCTATGTCTTTAGATATGTATTCTAGTCCTTGAATTCAGGATGAAATAGACCTGTGTGGGGAAAGTGAAGAGTCTGAATGAGTATTAACCTTGTTATTGGCTGATGCAGAGAGATTTTCACATATACATGGAAAGTTGGTGGGGGAGGCGGGTGATGATGATTTTACTCTGAAATAGAGGACAGATTCTCTTTCTTTTGAACTGCTTGCCATTTCTATTTAGATGATTCATTGTCTAAGCAACCAAGTCCTTAACTATCTTACAAAGGAGACATTGTCTGTAGGTGTTTCCAACAATGGAATTACAATGCAGTTATGTTGCCCAACTGGTATAACAAGTATCTAGGAAGCCAGCCCAGTGCATTGTCTTTCTTGATTACCAGTTGATGTCAATGAAGAAAACATCTCTGAAAGAAAGAAATAGTTTTTTGGAAGAACAAATAATTATTTTACTTTTTTTTTTCTTTTCCAAAATGCTAATATTTTATTCCTTTCAAGAAGCTCTGCCTTTTCTACATAAATGCATTTTGGTGAGTGCTTTTGACTTTGAGTATATTTCAAAACATATTTCATCATTTTCATGCTTCTGATTTCACATTTTATGCAATGTCTAGAATGACACTTGTTGTATTCATTTATTTCTCACATACGTGTTGGTTGGGTGTTGTGTGTTAAGTATGGGGCCATAGACCAGTCATGCAGAGCAAAGTGAATGGTGTAGTCCCTGATCTTTTAGGCTCTCATTGCTATTCAAGTCTTCTCCTGCCGTACCTCCACTTGCCTTCTTCCCAGAGATTTCTCTTTTTCCCTGATCCCTTTCTCCTGAGAAAACCAGCTCAATTCCAGAGCACCAATAGGAACCACAAAGTATTTTTTATAAATTACTTCATTTAATCTTCTTTGCAACTTCATAAGTTTCATCTATAATGATCATAATTTACAGATGAAAATATTGAACTGTAAGTGATAGAGACAGCATTTAAACCTAAGTTTATTTAATTCCATGGTCCTTGATATGCATTACTTGGTATTACCTTTAGTCTTTGCTGGAAATAAGCCACCTTCCAAAAGTGGATTTTAAGGCCTCTGAAAGTAACCAACATAATTTTCATCTTTATTAATTGATCTGCTTTATGTACATTTTATTGATTAATTCTTGCTATTTATGAAGCATTTAACTCCACCATAGAAATGAGGAAACTGGGAATCAGCTTGGTTAAGAAACATCCCCAAGTTCACTCAGCTAATTAGTGGTAAAACGGGCATTCAAATCAATATCTCATGTCTAAAATCCATGTTTCTAAGCTGCTTCTTTAAGATTTAAGAAATTTATTACAAATTCTTAAAAACAGATTGTGGAGATAAATACAGTTCTACAACAGCAAAAATTTCAGGACAAGGATGATATTAAGGACATATGAATAGACAGGGAAAAAAGTACAAGAAACTCTGATCCTTCTGTTAGCATTCCATTATAGTAACATTTACTAGTGAATGCTCATAATTAATTTTCCTTTCTATCTGCTTGAAAATGAGGATAGAAATTTAGAAAGACAGGAAAGTAAGGCATTAACAGGATTGAGACTATTGGATTATAGTATAGAAAATATGAATTTAGGTTTCTTTCACACATTAAGCATGATAATAATTCCAGATAAGTCAGAGAGTAAAATATAACATGTTTTTAAAAATACCTTATAATATTGAGATTTTTGGTTCTTTTTCTCTAACAGAAGCTGTGTTCTGATGGACAGGGTGCTGGCTTTGAACACAGAAGGTCAGAGTCAATGCCCTACATTTAGCACATTCTACTTCTACAAAATTTGGTAAGTTGCTTAAGGTCTTAAAGTTGCTGTCAAGTAGTCAGATTAGAATAATACCAGGATATCTAAAATATGTAATATGAAAAACTGTGAACGCATACTCATGAGCACACACACACGCACAAACACACAGATGACCCATACTTCTGAGCAGAGTCACTGCCAGTCTCTGTAGTGCCTTTGGTGACCTTGACTTTGTGTTTGGAGCATGAGCTTCTTAGATAATAATTTGTAACTGTCTAAGAATGTCTACATGAAATCAAAACAACTTACTATATCAGTCAAGATAATGAATTGTCAATTAACATGCAAGTCAGTGAAGTAGGTTGCTCAGTACCAGGTAGTACAAACAACTTTAGTTGATAGACTGAATTACTAGCTTATTATATCATCTAGCAGAGTAATATATGTAGACCCGCTCCTAAGTATATGGCCATCCCTGAGACTCTCAATAAAGCAAGATTTTAATGGTAATAATAACGATTCCACTGATTTCTTTATATTTTATAATACTTTTCAGCTTATAAATTGTTCTCATGTGTGTGACCTAATTTAATGGCTCAAAATATCTGACTACATATAAGTTATTTGCCTTTTTCCTCATGCACAAGTCTTTACCGAACAATGAAGACTAACATTCACACCCATAACCTCTTAATGTTCTAATGATATAACTTTATGATCTGGTTAATCAGTTGAAAACCATGTAAATTAAGTGGTTTTATTTATTTGTACTTAATTGTTTGATTAAAGGAATATTTACCTTGGAGTACTTTCAAATAGTATCTCTGTCCTAATAAAGTATGTTTCCATTTAAAAAGTTAGGGACACCTGGGTGCCTCAGTTGGTTAAGAGGCTGCCTTCAGCTCAGGTCACGATCCTAGGGTCCTGGAATCGAGTCCCCCAACAGGCTCCTTGCTCAGCGGGGAACCTGCTTCTCTCTGCCTCTGCCTGCCACTCTGCCTGCTTGTGCTCTCTCTCTCTCTCTGACAAATAAATAAATAAAATCTTAAAAAAGTTAAAATTTATAAACAGATTTTGTATAAGACATGCCTGTTTTAGTCACTAGTTATAGCAAAAGAGTCTTAAATAATAAAATCTATCTCTCACATGCACAAGTCTGATGTCAGTCAAATGTCTTTCCAGAGCTGCTTTTCTCCATGTAGTCACTCAGACTATTTATTTGTTGAGTGCTGCCATTTCGATTAATTGCCTCCATGGTCACTGTCAGAAAGAGAGATTATGGAAGTGGCATACTTGTTCTTAAAAGCTTCAGCTGGAAATAAGATGCATGGATTTCATTTGCATCTCACTGGCTAGAACTAGTCACATGACCCTGCCTACCTGCAAAGGGATCTGGGAAGTACTTTTTTCCTGTGTTGTCTGGAAGGAGAGAAAAATCAGATATGAAAAGCACTAGTAAACTTCACCACCATTTCCCTGCAAATATTGAGATAACATTTCCTTTTATAAATCTCATTTTTTCCACTGACTTCTCTACTTAAAATAATTCAATGTTGAAGTGAGGGATTTTCTTACTTTTTTGAGATATGAAATAAAAGATATTTGACAAGCTTCATGCTTTTACTTTTATCTACAAATTATACATTTTAAACATAATGACAATGCTTTAAAACAGTTTGGTACATGTCGGTAATAGCTTTTAATGACTCAGAAAGAATATAATAATCTACCATAATCAAAACTAATCTGCCATAAAGAGTACAGAAATATCAAATAGCTTATTCTGTGGAAACAAATCCAAATTAATTGCCTCATTTGTTACATCATATATAATATGCACTTTAACAGTGCCTTGACTTTGTATAGACATCTAGTGTCTCAGAGAAATTTAGAAAAACATTCTCAAATAAGGTTTCATTGGAAAAGAAGTAACATAGAAGGATGCAACTCCTAATTCTCTGTGGGTTTTATTAAGGTGATGCAACAATTATTTACTGAATTATGGCATTCTAAGTCCAACAAAAAAATAAAATAAAATAAAGCTTTCCATTACATTCCACTTCTTTGGGGACCCAGCGCATGCATGTTCATGCCCACACACACACACAGGCACACACCCTCTTTCATACAATTTTTTTGAAAGTCCATGTACTTTAATTATCCTACATAAAATGATGAATGAAATGGCTCTTCAACAAAAGGCAGCACAAACTGTCCATCTTTCCAGAATTTGTGGAAATTTAAGCTACCTTGTCTGTTTTTTTCTTTTTTCTTCTCTTTCTCTCTCTCTCTCTCAACAATTATCTTTTGTCTCTGTGTGTTTGTAGCTTTCATATTCTTTGATTGGGTTTGGATCCGGACTGTGGGTTAGGTTAGGTCTCCTGCACATATGCGTCTATGTTCTTATCTGGAGCATCTTTGTGGGATATGGTCTTCTCATGGCTGAGTGTAGGAGCACAAGAGCACAACCACTGGAACTAGGCTGTTCCCAAGATAAAGTATAAAATAGATATTACCTGATGTAATTCGATTTGTAGATTGTTTGTGGGTAAAATGGGGATGCATAAGCAAGCTAAAGAAGAAGGAGGAGGAGAAAGTGGAAAAGGATACAAAAAGAAAGAAAAAGAAGAGGAAGAAGAAGGAGGAGGAGGTGAAGGAGAAGAAATAGAAATTATTAACTCCAGATAACAATTTTTTTCAAGAAAGGAATTTATATAGACTTATATATGTATACACATATATATATGTATGAAACTGTATCAGCAAAATGATGAAGGTGGAGGAGAATACTTTTGAGATGCATATATTAAAGCTAATTCCTTGCCTTTCATTATAGAAAGCTAATTTCTATTTAAAGTAGAATGCCTTCAAAAATTCCGAGTGTTTCCAGAAACAAGTCAGAATTAAAAGTCAAATGCAAAGGACTGAAATGAGAATGACTAGAACTCTTAAAAGCAACACCAAGGCTGAAAGATAATTTATATAATTTGTAACATTTTAAAAACCACCATATTAATAAGGTATAATATTTTAAATATGGGGTTAAACATCAAAGAGAATAGTTAACTGCTTTGAAAATGAATTTTGGGGAGAAATTGTATTCAGAAATGGGGAGGATTGGGGAAAAAAAATGCTGTTTGGAGTTATATGCCTTGTAGTAGCACATACTACATTTATCCAGTAGTTCCTGAAATGTAATTAAGTAACATAGATAAATTATTTTAATAAGTTTAATTTAATCACCCTTTAAAATATGGACCCAGACCAATGGGTATTTGGCTCAATAATATTATTCAAGGCAGAATACATGAAGTACCATAAGATTTTTATAGATTAATATTTGACTGTTTGATAATTTGGGGCTGAATGTGGATCCAAGACGGGATCTAAAATATCCTATTCCCATCTCTCTTTTTCCCCCCTCCTCTGTTACTGTATTATAGTCATAATAGAAAAAATATATATTGTGTTCATTTCATACCATCCAGAAATAAGTGGACTTTGTAGAAAATATCTAAGAAGTATTATTATGTTAGTTGTTATTCCTTAATTATTACTTCACCTGTATTGGGTTTGCTGGCTACTTGTAAGGAATTTTACTAGAATCTAAATTTAAAATGCATCTGCTTGATAGTCCTCATACTTCACAAAGCAATGACTAACTTCCTGTTTGTCTCTCAAGTGTGGCCACAATTTAATTACCTGGATAATGTGGTTTTAAAAGACAGAATAGTTGGTGGGCTTTGCTTTCAAATACCATTCTTTTAAGCATTACAGAAATATTTTCTCTAGAAAATTAACTACAAAACACCCAATCAATAGATCTATTATAAATTGGTTTTATCTCTAAGATCCTTGCAAATCTAAAATGGAAAGAGCACTAAACTTGGACTCAGAAGGTCTAACATTCCTCCTAACCGCTATAAATTTAGCCAAGAATTTAACCTCTAAGTGGCTCAGTTTTCTCATGTAGATGATGGACATTAAGTCATCTATTCAGTAAATACATACTATATGTTTACTGTTTGCAGGCATTCTGTATGCATGGAGGATACAGGATTGAAGAGAACAGTAATGCTCTACTAGCCATCTGGATGTCTTCTCTGGAAACATGTCCATGCATGTCTTCTGCCCATTTCTTAACTGGATTATTTGGGTTTTGGGTGTTGAGTTGGTGAATTCTTTATAGATTTTGGATAATAGCACTTCATTGGATATGTCATTTGTAAATATCTTTTCCACTTCTGAAGGTTGTCTTTTGGTTCTGTTTATTGTTTTCTTTGCTGTACAAAAACTTTTATTTGATGAAGTCCCAATAGTTTATTTTTACTTTTATTTCCCTTGCCTCTGGAGACACATCTAGTAAGAACTTGTATGGTCAAAGTCAAGAAGTTTACTGCCTGTGTTCTTTTCTTGGATTTTGATGGTTTCCTGTCTCATATTTAGGTCTTTCATCCATTTTGAATTTATTTTAGGCATGTTGTAAGAAAGTGGTCCAGTTTCATTCTTTCGCATGCTGCTGACCAGTTTTCCTGGTACCATTTTTTGAAAGACTGTCTTTTTCCCATTGAATATTCCTTCATGCTGTGTCAAAGATTAGTTGACCCCATAGTTGTGGGTCAATTTCTGGGTTTTCTACTGTGTTCCATTGATCTATGTGTCTGTTTTTGTGCCAGTACCATACTGTCTTGATGACTACAGCTTTGTAATATAATATGAAGTCTGAAATCATGATGCCTCTTGCTTTTCTTTTTCTTTTTCAGGATTTCTTTGGCTACTCAGGGTTTTTGTGGTTCCATACAAATTTTAGGGTTGTTTGTTATAGCTCTGTGAAAAATGCTGGTGACATTTGATAGGGTTTGCATTAAATGTGTAATTTCTTTGGGTACTATAGACATTTTAACAACATTTATTCTTCCAATCCATGAGCATGGAATGTTTTTCCATTTCTTTATGTCATCTTCAATTTCTTCCATAAGTTTTTTATAGTGTTCAGAGTATAGATCTTTTACCTCTTTGGTTAGGTTTATTCCTAGGTATCTTAGGGTTTTTGGTGCGATTATAAATGGGATTGATTCCTTGATTTTTCTTTCTGCTGCTTCATTAATGGTGTCCAGAAATGCAACAGATTTCTGTACATTGATTTTTGCATCCTGTCACTTTACTGAATTTATGTATCATTTCTAACAATTTTTTGGTTGAGTCTTTCAGGTTTTGTACATAGAGTATCATGTTCTCTGCAAACAGTGAAAGTTTGGCTTCCTCCTTGCTAATTTGGATGCATTTTACTTCTTTTTGTTGTCTGATTGCTGAGGCTGGAACTTCTAGTACCAAATTAAATAACAATGGTAAGAGTGGACATCCCTGTTCTTGTTCGTGATCACAGTGGAAAAGCTCTCAGTTTTTCCACATTGAGGATGATGCTAGTTGTGTGTCTTTTGTACATGACCCTTATGATGTTGAGGTATGTTCCCTCTGTCTGTACTTTGTTGAGGGTTTTGTCAAGAGTGGATGCTGTACTTTGCCAAATGCTTTTTCTGCATCTATTGAGAATATCATAAGGTTCTTATCCTTTCTTTCATTAACGTGGTGTATCATGTTGATTGATTTGTGAATATTGAACCATCCTTGCAGCCCAGGAATAAATCCCACCTGATTGTGGTGGATGATTCTTTTTAATGTACTGTTGGATTCAATTTGCTAGTATTTTATTGAAAAATTTTTCATCCATGTTCATAAGAGATATTGGTCTATAATTCTCCTTATTAGTGGGGTCTTTGTCTGGTTTTAGAATCAAGGTAATGCTGGCTTCATAGAATGAAATTGAAAGTTTTCCTTCCATTCTGTTTTTTGGAACAATTTCAGAAGCATAGGTATTAATTCTTCAAATGTTTGGGAATTCTACCAAAGAGAAACCATCTGGCCCTGGACTTCTGTTTATTGGGAGATTTTTGACTACTGATATAATTTCTTTGCTGGTTATCTGTCTGTTCAAGTTTTCTATTTCTTCCTGTTTCAGTTTTCATAGTTTATATGTTTTTAGGAACTTGCCCATTTCTACTAGCTTTCCCAATTTGTTGGCATATAATTTTTCACAATATTCTCTTATAAGTGTTTGTATTTCTGTGGTGTTTGTTGTGGTTTTTTTTCTCTTTCATTCATGATTTTATTTGGGTTCTTTCTCTTTTCTTTTTGATAAATCTTACTGTGGGGTTATCAAATTTATTAATTCTCTCAAAGAACTAGCTCCTGGTTTCATTGATCTTCTACTGTTTTTTATTTGTTCATTTGTTTGTTCCTATATCATTTATTTCTGCTCTGATCTTTATTATTTCCCTTCTTCTGCTGACTTTTTTCTTCATTTTTTGTTCTTTTTCTAGCTCCTTGAGGCTAAGTTTAGGTTGTGTATTTGAGATTTTTCTTGCTTCTTGAGGTAGGCCGATGATGCTATCTACTTCCTTCTTAATGACACTTTTGCTGCATCCTGAGTATTTTGGACCATCACGGTTTCATTATCCTTTGCTTCCATGTATTGTTTATTTCTTCTTTAATTTCCTGATTTACCCATTCATTCTTTAGTAGGTTGTTCTTTAAGCTACTTTTTTGTGTGGTCTTTCCAAATTTATTCTTGTGGTTAACTTCAAGTTTCATGACATTGTGATATGAAAATATGCATGGTATGATCAGTCTTTTTGTATTTGTTGAGGCCTGATTTGTGGCTCAGTATGTGACCTTTCCTAGATTTTGTTCCATATGCACTCAAAAAGAATGTCTATTCTGCTGCTTTAGAATGAAGTATTCTGGATGTATCTGTTAAGTCTATGTAGTCCAGTGTGTCATTCAAAGCCATTGTTCCCTTGTTGATTTCCTTTTTTTTTTAAGATTTTATTTATTTATTTGACAGAGAAAGATACAGCAAGAGAGGGAACACAATAAGGGGGAGTGGAAGAGGGAGAAGCAGGATCCCCACCAAGCAGGGAGCCCAATGCGGGGCTCGATCCCAGGACCCTGGGATAATGACCTGAGCTGAAGGCAGATGCTTAAGGACTGAGCCACCTAGGCACTCCTCCTTGTTGATCTTCTGCTTAATTGATCTATCCATTGCTGTAAGTGGGGTGTAAAGGCCTCCTCCTATTATTGTATTATTATCAGTGAATTCCTTTATGTTTGTTATTAACTGTTTTATATATTTGGATGCTCCCAAGTTGGGGGCATAAATATTTGTTGTAGTTTCATTTGTTGTATTGTTGTAACTTCTTGTTGGATAGACCCCTATATTATGATATAATGTCCTTTGTCATCTCTCATTGCAGTCTTTTGTTTAAAATCTAGTTTGTCAAAATAAATAAATAAAATAAAATCTGTTTGTCTGATATAAGTATGGCTACTCCAGCTTTTTTGGATGTTCACTAGCATAATAAATGGTTCTCTATCCCCTCATTTTCAATCTCCATGTGTCTTTATATCTAAATTAGTCTCTTGTAGGCAGCACATAAATGGGTCTTGTTTTTTTATCCATTCTGACACCCTCTGTTTTTTGATGGGAGCATTTAGTCCATTTACATTCAGAGTTTTGATTGATAGATATGAATTTAGTGCCGTTGTATTACTTGTTAAGTTGTTTCTGGAGATTTTCTCTGTTCCTTTCTAGTCTTTGTTGCTTTTGCTTTCTCTTTCCCACTGAAAGAATCCCCTTTAATATTTCTTGCAGAGAAAGGAAAACTAAAGGAAAAAACTAAAGGAAAACAATCCTTTAGTTTTTGTTTGTCTGGGAAACTTTTTCTGTCCTTCTAATCTGAATGACAGCATTGCTGGATAATGTATTCTTGGTTGCATATTTTTCCCATTCATCACACTGAATATATCATGACACTTTCTTCTGGCCTACCAATTTTCTATGGAGAGGTCTGCTGCTAACCTTGTTTGTCTTCCCTTGTGTATTAGGAATTTCTTTTATCTTACTGCTTTGAAGATTTTTTTCCTTATTTCTATATTTTGCAAAATTTATTATGATATGTGTTGGTGTTGGCCTGTTTTTGTTGATTTTGATGGGAGTTCTCTGTGCCTCCTGGATATAGACTTCTGTTTCCTTCCTCAGAATAGGGAAGTTTTCAGCTATAATTTCTTCAAATAAAGCTTCTGTCCCTATTTCCCCTCTTCTTCAGGATGCCTATGATAAAAAAAAAAAAAAAAAGGATGCCTATGATATGAATGTTATTACACTTTATGCAGTCACTGAGTTTCTTAAGTCTACTTCTGTAATCTAATATTTTTCTTTCCTTCCTTTTTTCAACTTCATTATTTTCTATAATTTTATTATCTCTCCCTTTTTTTGAGAGAGAGAGAACACATGTGAGCCAGGGGAGGAGCTGATGGAGAGGGAGAGAGATATCTTAAGCAGACTTCTTGCTCAGTGTAGAGCCCAACACATGGCTCAATTTCATAACCCTGACATTATGACCTGAAACAAAATCAGGAATCAGATGTTAACCAACTGAGCCACCCAAGCACCCCTCCCTAATTTTAATCTTCCATATCACTTATTCATTCTTCCATTTCTTCCATCTTGTGGTCATTACATCTGGTTGGTTTCACATCTCAGTTGTTATAGCATTTTTTTATTTCATCCTAATTTTTAGGTTTTTTTTTTTAATCTTTGCACTCCCAAGGAACCCACTGGTGTGTTCTATGCTTTTCTTAAGCCTAGCTAGTATTCTTATGATTGTTATTTTAAATTCTGGGTCAGGAGTATTACTTATTTCTGTTTCAGTTAGATCCCTGGCCATGACCTTTTCTTGTTTTTTTTCTTTTGGGATGAATTCTTCTATCTTGGCATTTTTGTTTAGGTCTGTCTTCTCTGTGTTAGGAAAGCCTGTTATGTTTCTTGCTCCTGGGAATATGGCTTTATTAAGAAGAGGTCATACACTGTCCAGGGCCTGGTGCTTCAAGAAGTGTTTCTGGTATGTGCTATGTGCACTCTGCTGCTGTGTCTGGCTGCTTTTCCTCAGATCAGTTCTCTGCAGAGTTTCCTCTTGCCTGCAGTGGGCAGCATTTGGACCTTAGCCAGAATGTGGTGAGTTTTAAGTAGGTGTGCTCAGATCTGATTGTTAGAAGAGATCTGATGCTATTTCCACTGCAGCTGAAGTGTTGGCAACACTCTATACTCAGTAGACTTCATGCATTTGGGGGTTCATGCTGGTCTGGGGGAGGTGACTGCTGCTCTGATTCTCAGGCACACTAACCCTGGTAAAGCAGCACCTGCAGACTGCAGAGGGGTGGGGCTTGATGTAAGCAGTTTAACTCCTTATTGAAGTCAGTTTTATGCTGAGGGGTGGGGGGAGAAAATAGCACCAGCCCTCTCCCTTGTCCCTCGAAAAGGGAGTTCACACCCAGTACTGTCCAAGAAGCCCTCCCAAAAGAGCAAACAACCTCCCCTCATGCATTTCAGGCATTCCTTAGTTCCCTGCTTTCACCCTGTATGTGTCTGGGCTGTTTGCCCATCTGGTAGCACAGTGCACCTGTGTCTTACTCCAGACAGCCCAGCTGAGTTCTTAAATTCCAAACTTTAGGGACCTCACACGGTGTGGACCTGCACTGGTCCTCTGGGGGAGAGTCTTGCCATGCTAGTGCTGGTGCAGGTTTGTCCCAGAAGGGCAGTTGCACCAGTATGCAGGAGCTTGAAGTTTGGAGTAAAGCTAGCATAATGGTGCCCACCAACTCTTTTTGTCCTTAGAGGCAATGCCACCTCTCCCAGATGCACTCCTAGAAGGCGAGCCATCTCTCCCATCGTTTCCTAGGGGATCCTCAGATTACACTGTCAGCTCCCTGGCTTCTACCCTCCTTCTCTACAGCAGCACTGAAGTGACCACTGAGCTCAACACCAGCCAGGGCACAGACTTCTAAAACTCCTGTCTTTGAGCTTCATTCATGGTATCAATCCCTCTTATTTTCCAAGTCAATAGCTTTGGAGAAGTGTTTTCCTTGTGCAGTCCCCTGTTCATTCCCCCGCCTCCATAATCAGGGATCCCTCCCCTCCACTAACCCACTATCCTTCCCCCACCAAATCATTTCTTCAGACCTCCTTCCTCCCACAATGTGGCCTTTTCTCTCCCTCTAGTTGTTCAGTTTGTTCTGTCAGTCCTCAGACCAACTTCTTGGGTGTCCAGAATGATTTAATATTTATCTAGCTGTGTTCAAGGGAAAAGGAAAGCCTAGGGTCCTTCTACTCTGCCATTTTAGCTCCATCTTTTTGTCATATATTTTCAAAGCACCCAAACTAATAAGACACCACTGAAAAATTGACCTTCTCCTTGAAACCAGGTCCTCTTCTGTGGTTCCTATTTCTGCAAAGGACATCATTATGTAGTCAGATATGCAAGATGGAGACCTAAGAACCATCCTGATCCTTCTCATAATCTGTTAGTTTTCTTTTCTAAGTACTATTTTTTTTAAATCCTTTACTTAATTGTCATTTTATGTATTTTTTTGTTTCAAGTTTTAATTTAAATTCTAGTTGGCTAATACTAGTATAGTATTGGTTTCAGGAGTAGAATTTAGTGATTCATCATTCACATATTCTAAATACCTTTTTAATTCATTCACTTCTTTCCATGCCTATTCCCACTGTCTCATCCAGCTTAATGTTCTCTCTTACCTGATGTACAACAACAACCTAAACCTGATCTATCAGCTTCCACCTATGGCCCATATTCACCTGCAGCCAGAATGATTTTTGAACACTTTTAACCCTCCCTATTATGCTAAAGATAAAATCCAAATACCTTAACCTGCCTGTGAAGCCATACATAACCTAACCCTGTCTATTCTAGCCTCAGTTTGTGCCACCTTTCCTTCGCTGAAAGTTTTCCAACCTTATTGGCTTATTTTAATTCACTGAGGGACCCATGGACCTTTTTCCCAAAGGACCTTGCACATCCTATTCTCTGCTGGGAATGTTCTTCCCCACCTCTCCTCAAATAATTTGCTTCTGCATGACCTTTAGATCCTCTCTTCAGAGAATCCTTCCCTGGATTCCCAATTTAGTGAAATCCTCTGATTACTTCCACATAAGACCTGATATCATTCCTTCATAAATACTTGCAATCATTTTAATTTTCATTTATCTTACAATTATTATTTTTATTTTCTATTTCTCCCACTAGAGTCTCAATTCCTTGAATTCAGGGGACATGTCTATATTTGTTCACTTTATATATCAGATATCTATTATAGCATCTGCCATATAATAGGCACTCAATAAATGTTTGAAATAAAAAAATGAATGAACAAGTTTTTATAAAGACATACAACTCTAAAAGCCTAAAAACTTGAGGCTAAAAAGTTACAATTTGCAGCTATAGAAAGTTGTGATTTTTAAGAATACTCTGAAATATTTTAATCTCACAAAGGTAAATTCACCTAGTGAATATTTGAATTGAAATTAATTGAATAAAAGAATAAGGTAAATATCAACATTATCTTTAGTTTTTGGCATAATAAAAGTAAACTCAACAAAAATACATTTGCATCAATACCAACAAATTGGTATGGCATGCATTAATTCTAACCCAGGAAGATAATATGACATTTTGCAGATTATGTCACTAAACACTCAACATTCATTGTATTTATATAAGAAAAAGAAATAAATAAAACTGCAGGATATTATGAAAAGAACAATGACCTGTTAGCCAAGGAACCTAAAACTTAATTTCAGTTCTACCTTTAATTAATATTTTGACACTGAGCAAGTTCCTTCATATTTCTTGTAATCAGTTTAAAATTCATGATTTCTATATTCTGCCACCTCCCACAGTGTATGAATAAGTGATCATTCTCTTGACGGTGCCAAGAACTCTTTCGAGGGGCCTGACCCTATGAAGTTCTACCAGATCAACTGCTTAGAAATTGCCTAATCATAAAAATGGTTTATGTTACATTATTGCAAGTGAGAGGACATTTCAGAGCATTTTTGTTTTTAATTTCAGTTCAACTATATGATAGAACTTAAAGGGCAATGGTCTCACTGCATAAAATAATATTTCCCATTCCTCCTGGCTTGGAGTCTGGAAGAGTAATTGAGAACAGTATTTTGGAACTTCTAACCAAGTTACTATTGGTAAGTTCACTCTCTGATACTCCTTTCACTCCAGACGTATAGCAACGATAGATAAAAAATGAAAGGAGAAATATTAAAGAAAATAGCTATGCTAAAACACAGGATAAACATATCTCATATGGGGCTAAAGCCATAAACCCTGTTGGATTCTGTATCTGGAAGCCTGCTGAAGCAAACTGGAGTTATTATTCAGGAAAATGGCAAGAGTCAGGAGCCAAAATTGTTTAAAAAGAGCTCTAGATACAGTTTAGGGAAGTTACATAATGAAGGAGGTAGGAGAATAGGGTCTCGAACCAGGATATGGACCAGGATATCCTCTCAGAGATTATAGCTTCATTATATCTCACTCATCTTACTTAAGGAACCTGAGCTTCCAATTCAAGACTGGACCATTTTCTCAGAGCCTGGGCCACTGAAAACCCTCTAGAAATACTAATAACAAAATTAAAATTCAGGAAAAACACTGATAGCAAATGAAATTTAGAAATGACTTTAAATATGTATATGGTCTTCAAAGAAATAAATTGAGGAATGACATCCATGAAGGAATGGCATAACCATAATGAATAGGCAGAATAAAAATAAACTAGGAATTCTAAATAAGAAGATATTTAATTGAGAAAACTTAAGTGATATGAATTTTGTATTTGACACAGCTGAATAGAGAATTAGTAAGTAAATCTACTTCCTTTTGACAGGGTTTGAATGGTTGAAAATGTGGTAATATCTCCCCTACTTTTGGTGTAAGCTGTTTGATATCAGACACTTTCCATTCATTCATACAACAAATATTTCTTGGACACACTTTTGGTTTTGTTAGCTCAAAATGAATTTTTCTAAACAGCTTCTCTTTAGCTATGTGTTATCAAAAGCTGAAAGCTGGAAGCATAATTTCCTTCATTAGATAACTGCATTGAAATACAAGTGTCTAAAATATTTTTACTGTTCTAGTTTATCAAGGTTATCTTACAACTCAAAAATATGTAGTATTGCCTCATTGCATTGAGAGATGTTTTCATTTCTTGATGCAAATGTTCTCTATCTTTTAGGAAACTTTGAAATGGTTACTCCTAAATGAACCCATTTGTTTCATTTTCATATTTTACTTTTCAACTTTTTCCAGAGACTGGAAAGCTATATGCTTCCACCAAAATGGAAGTTCCTTGAAAGTTATGATTTTTTGTTGTTGTTGTTCAAGTAGCTAGACTAGTAGTTGGGTCATAGTAAACTCAATGACTATTTGTTGAAAAAGTAAGTAGTTCTTAAATAACACTTTTATTTTGAATTATACCAGGAATTGAAGTGGCTGGTGTTTTTATTATAGATCTCACTACATTGACTTAAATGCTATAAAAAGTTTCTTATATGTTTGTCTTTCTTAAGAATTGGGTGTTATATGCAAACAATGAATCAAGGAACACGACATCAAAAACTAATGATGTACTGTATGGCGACTAACATAGCACAATTTAAAAAATTAAATTCATATAATAATTTGGATTATTTAGCAGAAGAAACTGTCTGAAGCTAACTTGAAAGAGGAATTTATTGTTAGGAGAAGAGAGGTGCACAATCCGGTGACTGAAAAGCAAGAACACATGAGATGCTCCATCACTTTGGTGTCTGTTCCACTATAACATCTGCTTCTTTCTCCCTGCACTCCACTTTTCTCAGCTTTCCAGATGCCATGGTGGAAAATGAGTCTTCACAATTTGTGACATTGCATTCAAAGCTCTAGCCACTCAAACCAGAAGAGCATGGAAAAATGCCCAAATTTCTGTAGACAGGCGCATTGTCCCAACTCAAGGAGATGCTCATCCTTACACCAATCAGGTGTGGCCTGAGAGGCCAGGGACAAGAGAGAGACTTCATTATCATTAGAGTTTATGGGTATTTGGTCAAGTGTGTTAGTCACAAAGAGTTTCTGGGGAAAGTTAAGGGGTTTTGGTAAAGACAAATGAAGCTGAAAGACCTTCTGATATAAGTTCAAAGTTTTTCCAATAAAGAAAGACAGAGGACTTAACAGTGACACTGCTACTAATTTAGTAGTATACAGTGGGAACCTGTGTATTTGGCCAAAAAGACCTAGGAACAAACACTTCTTATGGAAGGCAGGTGACTGGGCTAGTGTCACAGGCATTTTTCAGTGTTAATATTTCAGTGTTAGTATTTGTTACTGCCAATAGCTGTCTGTCTCTCTATCAGAGAGTATGTGTGTCAGGGTATGCATGTGTGTATGTATATATGTACCTGTGTGTGTACATAAACATACATGTGTGCATCCATAAATATATATTTACACACACATACACAAATGTGGAATAACAGCTATATAAATACATAGATCCATAAACAATATAGAAATAACTAAAACAATGGGGTCATCTAATATATATATATATATATACTTAAACCTTAAGAATAATTAAATTTTATTTGATTTTGACTGAGAAAAAAACACACAGAAGAAATTACCAGTCTTCTCAGATGAATAGATTTCCTTACAAAATATATGTGACTCTACAATATCTCTTTAAGTTTCAGGAAAAAATTATCATCTAAAACACTGATATTAGATCAACCACGACATTAAAAAATACATTTCTAGTTCAGACATCTTTGATTGTCTTTCTTAATGAGAAAGACTTAGCATCAGTACATTTCAGCCCCTCACCTCCCGTTCACATTTCCATCTGTGACACTTGTGTTATCTTTACTTTGCATGAATGAATGACATTCAAATTGTGATCTGCTATCAGAATTTCTTTCACTAGTTAATCTTGTTTTTATATTTTAGTGGGTTAAATACTTACTAAAAGGATTTGAATACTTTAAAGTCTCTTACCATAGTTGCTACATGTTAAATTCCATCTTTTGAAATAGTTCATTTTTGGCTGGATTTCAAGGTTTGTATGTCTTTTTCACCAGAGGGACTTACGGGTGCCATATGATGCTGCTTCTTTGAGAAAGCCTCCGTATAGCATTTATTCTTGGAAAATGACTGGGATGGGTGCCTGGGGGGCTTAGTGGTTGAGTGTCTGCCTTCCACTCAGGTCATGATCCCTGGGTCCTGGTTTGGAGTCCTGCATTAGGCTTCCCTGCTTGGTGGGGAGTCTGCCTCTCCTTCTTCCTCTGCCTCTCCCCCATGCTCCTGCTCAAGCTCTCTCTGTCTGTCAAATTAATAAATAAAAAGTCTTAAAAAAAAAAAAAAAGAAAAGTGGGATGAGTACAATAAACTTGCATTACACTTTTTATCCCTCAGAACTTTGTAGACATTGTTGCATTAAAGGTTGCTATGGGAAAGAAATTAAATCACCTAGATATTCTCCCATCATGGTTGATATTTACTTTTTGACCAGATGACTGAAGAATTCTTTCTTTATCCTTTGAGATCAATAACTTATCGAGAATATGTCTCACTTTCTATAATTCTGAATCAATCTGTCTTTGTATATCAAGGGTCCTTTTGATCCATCCATCTAGTCTTTTCATTTCAAATTTTAATCAACTTATTCTTTGAAAAACCTTCCCCTGTTTTGTTTGTTGAATTCTCTACTTCATAGACTTGCATTATCTCTGTGTTGTGTTGTCTTTTTCTCAATTGTGAGAATATTATGTATTATTGGAAGTTGCTATTTAATCTCTTTAGTTTTTTTTTTCTATACTCAAGTGTAACTGGTATGTGTACTTTAAACCTTGATAGATATTACCAGACTACACTCCAGAGCAATTTACACCACTGGTTCCCAAATTGGGCTTGTAATACCATTGATTGAATAGTAGAGTCTCAGCCTTCCTCTCATCTGCCCAAAATTATTTGGAGAAGGAAAACCCACATTTAATTAAACAAAATCAAAAGCATGGAAACGAAAATTTCTTAGGCACTCAGATTCTCTGTCAGACTATAAATCACTGGCCTTTACCACCCTCTTTCTTGTTCCTTCAAAGCCAGGGAACTTTTCTATGCCTCTCTTTAAGTTAGCTGCCTATCTATATGTCAGCATCAGCCAAGATACACTCACCATACAGTCAGGTTAGCTGAATAATATCTAATGAAAATCACAGTGTCACAGCCAGAGCTCTCTTCACCATGAATATCTGAGAGGAATAGTAAGGGATACTCTCAACATACAGAAAGAATCACATAACTGAGGCACCAGGAAAAACATCATCCTCTTCATAATCTTGCCTGGGCTGTATTTTCTGATCATCAAAGTTATCTATTAATACCATAACTGAAGAGATGTCAGGGTCATTATCTTTTCCTGCTTTATTAAAATATTTATCTTAAATTCCAAATAAAATGAAAAGCAAGGGTAACAAATCATGCCAGCTTTTGATTCAAAAGTTAAAAGCATTGCAAAAAGAACATTTTCAGTGCTTTGAACTACTATGTTTAAAACAATTTCATCATCATCATCAGAAGGTGTTTGCCTAGGTGACTCAGTTGGTTAAACATATACCTTCAGCTCAAGTCATGATTCCAGGGTCCTAGGATCGAGCCTTGTATCAGGTTTCCTGTTCAGTGAGAAGCCTGTTTCTCCCTCTCCCTCTGCTGCTCCCCCAGCCCCACTGCTTGTGCTCTCTAACTCTCAATCTCTCTCAAATTAATAAATAAAATCATTTTTTAAAAAATCTCATCCAGAAGAGATAAGAGGTCAAGCAGGGAGAACATCGTGTTCTGCTTGACCAAGATTCCTTAGTGCCTGAAGTGACAGAGTGTTGGGGCCAGGGTTATTTCATGTTTGTATGTGACCTTTTAGGACATGTGTTTTCTTTTTCTTTTATTGGACATGCTTAGCTGTATTATTCATATGATTTCATTGAGACTGTAAACACAACCTGTTCACCTCATTCCCCAACAGGTCATCATTCAAAGTTCCAGAAACATTGCTGTCCTGGAAAATGCACAACAATCCTCTGCCCCTCAGCCCTCATAAGAAGGTTTAGATGATGGCCAGTGTCCAGATTCCCTCACAGAGTCAACATGCTTTTGATTTTTCTGAAGTTTAATTTCTCCTCAAGAGAAGCTTTCCACACTTATATTATCTAAAGTCAACATTGCCCTACAGATACGTAGACACAGAAAAGAAATGAAATCAGAATCACAGAAAACCTATAAGCCAAGGTCTACTTTTTGAACTGATAGTTTTCATCATTTTTCAAGTTTTATTTTTTTCTGTGTCTTGACTTCTACTATTTTGGTATCCCTGGAACAAGTAATCATGCTGAGCACTACACTGGTTGCCACAGGAGATGTGCAGCGTGGTGTCGTGCTGAAACTCATAAAGATGTGAATTCAAGTCACAGTTCTGTCACTTGTTGTATCTGTAAAATGCTGTCGTAAAAGTCATTTAACTTCCCCGATATCAGTGTGTGGAGTATAAGAATTTTAAATTCCACACATGGAGAAATGCTTAGATGATATTAAAGTTCAGGTGTACCTTTACTATCAGGAAGTTACATGTAGTAAAAGGTAAGTTTCATAGAGTTAAGGACGCTAAGTGTTGTCGTTATGCATACAGAAATCTTCCAGGAGGGAGGCTGTCATGCTGGTCAGGATAACCACTTCGAACTGTGGTGAAAGTTGTTTTGCAGTCCAAAACAACTTTTGGTAGAGAGAACCAAGTGATGGCACCTTAGGTTTCTGCAACATCTCTTTGCTACCTACTGAGACATTGTGTGGATTCCTGGGAATGCCTACTGGGACAAAAATATTTGAAATCAGAACATAGTGTTCCCAGTCATACTACAACATGCCCAGCTGCTTCTGTTTGATATTATGGGATCAGCTTAAAATCGGAGTCAGATAAAACCTGATATAAATACTAACTCCACAAATTTTGAAGCACATTTCAGTGCTTTGCCAAACTTCATAAACTTCCTTTTTCTCCCTCACAGGGTTGCCAAGAAGAAGAGCAAATAAGACAACATCCATGAAGTATGGTCAGTCTGTCAATATTAAGGCCAGCTTTTGAAACTCAATGAATGCCTCTCCTAAGTGTCAGATAAGAGGGACAAATGGCTAGGCTTGCCATTCTCATGGTATTTCATGAAAGAATATTTGGCCTTAGACAAAAACAACGCAATATGTTTTTTAATTAGCTTTACTGCTAGAAAGCTTTGTTCTCAGAAAGCTGGCAACAAATGCTCATTAAATGTCCCCACAGACTGCCCAGATCATCCTTTATCTTCCACTCTCTGCACACACATGGTGGTTGCCTCTGGTGTTCAGTGCCTTTCCAGGGATCAGAAGCCACCCCCACCACTGCCACTACCATTATTGTGGGCAGAAGCTTCATCATTTGAGCCTCATTCAGAAAAAAGCAGTTCCATGCTCAGAGAAACCAGTGGGAGTGCAAGTGGATTATATATGGGGAACACTGTGAAACTACCAAGATCTGTGTTTCAGGGGCTACTGTAGTGTTTTCCCAAGCTTGTAGACTGGTAAGTAGCATAGTCGGCATGTTTTCATTCACTTTTGTGAACAAATTCCCCGTGCCCTAACCTCTGCACAAAGGCCAGGCTGCAATTTTTTTTTGGTACCATAATAAGGGAAATCAAAATTTATTTATATCGAGAAACTCCCTGTTATGGATTGAATTGTGTCCCCCCCCCACCTCAAATGTATATGTTGAAGATGTAACTCCCAACATCTTAGAATTTGAATGTATTTGGAAATAGCATCTTTGCAGATGTAAAGACAGACTCACTATTGTGAGTGGTCCTTATAAAAGGGGTGAATTGGAACACAGACACACATGAGGAGATACCATGTTAAGATGAAGGCATTGATGGAGCATGCAACTCCTGATCTTGGGGTTGTGAGTTCAAGCCCCATGTTGGGTTTAGAGAGTACTTAAAATAAAAAATCTTTTTAAAAAATGAGCAGCTAGATAGGGACCCAGTGACTAATAACCCATGTTTTGCAAAGCTTGATGTATGGGTCCCTAAGGTCCACAGAGGGCCATCTCTTTGAAGAGGCAGATCAGCCAAAGGCAGGGAAGCTTCACCCTTCTCCTAAACTTTTGTTCCAGGTCTTACTAAAATGGAAGGATTAAGTTTCTTGGGAAGGATGAGGTTTCTTAAAGGATCTGGGTATAGTCCCACCATAAAATAAGTATAAACTTAACTTTGCCTATTTATTTTATGCCAAAAAACAACCTGTTGAAATACATTAGTGATCTGTCATACCCAGGATGCTTCTCCTTTGTTGCCAAGAATTCTCTTATAAAAGATGACTAAGACCAAAATTCCAGCTCTTGGATGCAACTGGGTACGGACTGAGATAGTCATGAGTCACACTCAAGCTCAACCGGACAAGAGAATACAGCTTGCTTTATTAAGTCAATCATAACATTTGAAATCTGAAACATATATTGAATTATTTTCTCTTAAAAGTCCGAGCTTTCTTTTAAAAGTGTTCATTTACAGACGGTCCATTGAACAGATGAAGTATTTAGTCATGGTTTTTCCTTTTCTCTCTAACATATGTTTATTCCCAAGAAGTTTCCATCAATTCAGTAGAAGCAACAACCCTGCCAAAATGAAAAAGAAGATCATTCCATACTTACAGGATGTTTTGTTTCTTTGCATATCAATAAGTCTCTTTCAAGTTGCTGTGCTTCACTTGGTGCCCAAAATAGAGCTCCCCAAAACACTTTAGAAAATGAACTGTCTTACAGAGTTGAGAACCCATTGTTAATCATTGCTTTCTCCCTGAATGTGCGAAACATGCACATCATTCTCTTTCTCTTCCTATCCCTCACCCTCCCTCCTCTTGCATTTTGATTTGGTCCACTGTTATGACTTCTCTCATCCTGATTTCAAGATTTCACAGGTGGAAGATGTATGGCTGTGCAATACTGGTACTCCTTGTTTCATGATAGATAATGAGTTTTAATAAATTCCGTAAGGAAAATGCTCATTGAATTAAAAATATATATATTTTATGCAAAAATTACTACAACCTTGCTGATGCTGAGAATAAATGCTATGACAGCACTGGAGTTAATGCTCTTCCTGGCTCTAACCTCCCAAAATGAAAACATAGATAATTGATAACAGGTTTGGGTGTGGGAAAAAATTCAGCAATAAGGGAACATCTGCAGAGTGTTATGTGTTAGGGGATGCTATTAATAGATTATTGCTGGCTCCCACCTGGGGAATGAGCAAGGAAGTTAAATCTGGTATATCTATAGAGGTTTAATTTTAAAAAAGGTTTTCTCTAACCCCCTGTGTTTGTATGTGTTTTTGTCACTCCAGTATTTATTCTTGTAAGTAGCAAGTCAGGCTTTTGAGTGTAGTACAAAACACAGTGATAGTGAGGAACAATATATATATTCATTCAATTCTAACTGGTATGTCCCAACTTTCACCAGCTTTTAAGAAAAAAATAGTTCATATTTAATCTCTCCAACTTTTTTGTTTCTAAGTCTCCAGGTGTTCATGTAAGAAAGTGCAGTTTTTTCTCCCAGATCCTTTTCAAGTAATTCCCAGTTCCTTGGAGTGTTCACAAATGCCTGAGAATCAGTTCTGCCATTCTTTCAGGCTCCTGGGGATAGATGAGCTTCCCTTTACATATGCCTTGATGCTATTGTTCGCAACCATTGGCCACCACGGTAGCCATTTGGAAAATTTGCCACTGCTGTGATCACCAGAAAGGATAGAACTTAGCACCCCCAAAATCCAGACAATGATGGGAGGTGGAGTGGAAGAACAGGAGGAACGTTATCTCAGATAAAGTTTCTTCATTTCTAATGGGTTTCTGGTAAGCAGAAGTTTTCCAAAACGTCTAAATCCTAATCGCTGGAACCCATGCATAGATTACCTTAAAAGGAAAAGGGGACCCCTGCAAATGTGATTAAGGTTAAGGACCTTGAGATGAGTAGGTTATCCTGGACTCAACCTAATCACATGAGTCCTTCAAAGCAGAGAACCTTTTTCCCAGCTGAAGTCAGAGACAAAGGGAGATGTGAAGAAGGAAGAAGGATCCAAGAGATGCAATGTTGCTGGCTTTAAATTAGAGGAAGGGTGCCATGAGCCCAAATATGTAGGTACTTCCAGAACCAGGAAAAGACAAGGAAGCAGATTCTTCTCTGGAAAGAAATGCAGCCCTACTCACACCTTAATTTTCACCCAGTGAGATCTGTGTTTAATTTCTGACCTACAAAACTGTAAGGTAATAAATTTGTGCTTTTAAACCACTAACTTTATAATAATTTATTATGGCAGCAATAGAAAACTAATAACAGGGTTATTGTGGTTTAGCAATTTGGCTTTTTCCTTCTGTCATTATGGACTGGAGCCTCCAATCAGGTTACTGCCTGCTGCTCGCTTCAGGGCTCACTCATCAGCGGTCAGCCCACCGTGAGTAGGCACAGAGGGAGGAAGACATGTTTTCCCTTTATACTACACTCAGCAGAGGTGGCCATCAGCCAACGTGTGACAGCTCTTCTAGTCACTCACCCTGAGTACAAGCTCTTCAATAGGGTGGCTGACTGCCGGAAGTAGCAAATTACTGATTTCAAAATCGACATTGCCTTTTAACCTTCACCTCTAATACTGAAATCTGTCTTCAATTCAAATTTGTTTGTGCTCAGCTTCTTCAGTGCTGCTATGCTACTCTTTCCAAACTCGAACTTCACCTCTTACCACTAGAGTACTGTGGGAGTCATACCGTACTGGTTCTGAACATGGCCCTTAACTCTCCCTGCTTGTTCGACAGCAGTCCCTAACCAGGACAGCAGTCCATAACCAGGACAGTCCATACCCAGGCATCTCCTTCAGTCACTTCTCATTTAATGTGTCAGCACCATGTTTAATGTGCAGGCATACTAATTGTGGGATTTCTCCAAGAGGCAAGCAGTATACCCAGGCTCCATCCAGGGAGCAAACCATCAGCAGCTAGGCTTCCAGAGTCACCCAAACACACGTGGATGCTTCCCCCACCTGTGGTTTTTTAACTTAAGAGTATTAGGACACTTGCATCTCTCTCTGTCTTGGTTTCTCTCTCATGAGTTAGCACATCCGCTTCCACTGATCAAGTCCATCGGATAATAACCCTGTTCTCCACCTTGCTTAGCCTTAAGCATGGCATTGACATGAATGAGTATATAAATGGTTATTTATTTGTCCTAGCATGCATTTAAATTTAATTTGATTTAACAGATACAATAACACCAAAGACCAGGGTATGCCAAAGTGTGAGTTGCAAGGAAGAATTATAATTTTAAAAATAGATTCTAAAAAAGAATATTGCACTAGCACACATGTTTCTACTTCCATCCCCTTGCTCTTCATGACAACCATATGAAATAATTATTTCTGCCTCCAACTTCAGGAAGGAAACATGGTCACGTAAGTGTATGAACTTGCTCCATGTCTCCTATTACTGATGTTCAGCCAGGTTTTCAGACCAGGTCCTCCTAACACTTTCTATAACCCTTTCTATTCCTTCACTGCTCTTGACCTAGCTCCACCCAAAGGTAGGATAGCCATCTATTTGAACAAGTTTCTTGGTGAAGACTATGGGTTTTTTTTTTTTCATTAAAAATAAATTTTTGTCTTATATCAAAACAAATGGAATTATTTTTAATCAGTTTGTAGAATGCCAGCATTTCAGATTCTTGCCAAAGACTACAACCTTAAAGTCTTGCAGTCCAAACCTTAGCAGAAGCCAGCCCAGGAGAAATACTATTTATGGAATAGTTTTTACATGATGCAGTCCATTGACTACCAGAGAAATCCAAATTTACACGGTACTGGTTTGGCTCAGTGATAAAAGACAATAGAAGCAACTCCGTGAAATTCGTATTTAATCTTGTGTCAGGTGCTATGAAGAACAGTTCCTCTTTATTAGATCCCAGGAGAGAAATTTCTCTCATAATTCAGAATCTGGAAGCACTGTGCTCTTTTTGAATCATACTTAGTTTTTCATCTTTCATAGACTCTACGTGTTGTAAACAACTATATTATCCTCCCTTCGACTGGACTTCAAGAAAGTTCTAAGTCAAATTTGCAGACATATCTCAGGATCATGAAGTATATTTGGCTGTGTCACATTGTATTTTTAGTTTTATTTTCATCTTAGTCTTTTTTAAATTAGTTGATTAAATTTTTTTAGAGAGAGAGCATGCATGCCTGAGTGGGCGGGGTGGGGAGGAGGTGGCAGAGGGAGAGGGTAAGAAAGAATCCCAAGCAGGCTTCATGCCCAGCACGGAGCCCAACACAGGGTTTGATCTCACAACCTTGAGATCATGACCTGAGTTCAAATCAAGAGTCTTGATGTTTCAACAACTGAGCCACCCAAGCGGCCCCTTCTTAGTCTTTCAATTGCATGCATTTTCATAATGCTCAAAAATTTTATGGTACTTGGTGGTTAATACATTAAAAGAAATAAGATGAATTTTTTGGTTTTGTAAAGCCAACTTAATAATCAAATCATGTAACTTTCTATATTTCTGGCTTAATACTGAAATAAAGCTTGAATAGTCCCAAAATTATATGATTACTCTTCTTAGGTGATCTTTCATAAATATCTACTGATCCAGCTGAACTTTGGTAAGAGCTCTTGGGAAAACTCCTCAAAATAAAGATTGTTGGCAGGAACTTAAATATCAGACATTATCTAGGTCATGATTCAAACAGGATTGGTTATAACTTTAGATTTTACAAATGTTGTTAAAGTGATGAGGTTTTATTTTGAATTGGGATTATAGAAATAGACTTTGGAATTGGTTAAATTTGAGCCTAATCCAGACCCCCATCCCCCCTTACTGTCTTCATAACACTCCTTCCTTGAATTTCAGTTTCCCCTATTAAAAATTTTCAGTTTCTTAGATAATTAAATGAGATAATGTGCATAAGCACTCAGCACAATGCCTGGCATAGATAAGTCAACAAATGGAGACTATTATTGTTATTATCATAGTATGATTGTTATTTCAAAACAGCAAGTATTAGTCCTTGCTCTTATTACTATTATTATTATTATTATTATTATCTCAGAATAAAAGTGGTCCCATAAGGGATACCTGAAATCAAAGGTAAGACTGCTCAGAGGTAGCATTGCATCAACTCTCATAGTCACACAAGTATTTGTTAGAAACTCTAACATTTTCATATCAATATATTAAAGAAGCAGAAGCTTTTGAGTACAAGAGTTATCGGACACCTACCAGTACATAGCTCCTGTAACATGTGCATTTGAGTGCATCCTTAAAAACCCATCAGGATCACTTAACTTCAGAGTGAACCTCTGTATCACTAAGTGATTTAACCTGTTGGGTAGAGTTATTTACTTCATCTCTCAGGTTGCCAAAGCAATTGTGCCAAAAATGATGGTAGTTTTGGCACATATCACACTTAACTATCCTTCCTAATTATTAGCTATCAACTTACTGAACTGCTTCTGGAAAAATATTAAAGGAAACTAGATGTAGAGCATTTTGTTTGTTTTTTATTGTTGTTTGTTTACCAATTTACCTACCTGTTCATCTACTTGTAGAATTTTTTTCACTCACGTGAAAATATAAGTGAGAAATTTTGAGTCAGATTTTCAGTTTAGGATTCTATTTTCCTTAAGAAGTGAGAGTTCCAGAATATTGCAGATCAGCTATGCTCCACATAAAATATATACTGATATGTTATTCCTCTCAGAGCAAATGTCATTTCCTGAAACCTTTGGACATGAGTGCAGCTGATGTGTATTTAAAAGAATTAATTTTAGCCAGCGTGACACATCTATTTTTATATTTATGATTTCTGTACTTAATTGATAGTGTTACTCACAGTTAGGAGTGTTTCTTCTTGTTTTGTTCACTTCTAAATTGCCAGTGCCTAAAATGGGTCTGATATTTGGTGGGCTTTCTACTCATTGAATTACTGAATGAATGGATATGCTAAATTTCACGTGCGAAAGCGACAAATATTTATCACAGTTTTGACTAAAAATACTTTCAATTGTATATAATAAGAGTTCCTTCCACAGACAATTAAATAAACCAACAAAATTTGATGTAATGCTGTTTTGTTCATTTCTGTCTCTTTTCATACTCTTGTCTGAAAAGTCTAAGGATGCTAAAATGCCATTGTCAGTGATATCATGTACCTGATATATCTAGAACAAATCTTGACTTAATAAATCTAAAATATTCCCTTTTAGTCTTCTAAAGTATAAATTAAGCTTCTAATAAATTATCTTTCTTATTTAGCCAGATTTAAAAATCACACTCAACCAGATACTTATTTTCTAATCCCATTTTCTTATCCTTATGACAGTTTCGTAAAATTCTAGATTTTTAAAAATCTGGATGGATATGTGGTGCCTGGGCAGCTCAGATGTTAAGTGTCTGCTTTGGGCTCACGTCGTGATCCCAGGGTCCTGGGATCGAGTCCTGCATCGGGCTCCCCGCTTGGCAGGAAGCCTATTTCTCCCTCTCCCACTCTCCTGCTTGTGTTCCCCTCTCTTGCTGTGTCTCTCTCTGTTAAATAAATAAAATCCTTAGAAAAAAATTTTTAAATGGATTTAAGTAATTCTAATGATTTGAATTCATTTTGCAAACATTTCCCAGCCTATGACTTAAAGAAATGTTTAATGTATCTTTTTTAAAGATAGCTATTAACTAAGCTGAAATATTCTCAACGCACTTCATTATGTACAAAGCTCCAAAAGTGTTCTGAATAAAAATGACTTGCTGAGATTCAGTAATATATTATCTTATATTTACATATTTCATTAACAGATTTACATATAACTATCAAATAATTGTTCTGGTTATGCTTAGAATTTAAAATTTTACTTGTCTTTCAGATAATACAAAATAATTTCCAAGGCATTCTCTGAGTATTTGTCTTACCTGATTATATGCATGCATAGTTGACATTTGTTGAATATTAATCATACTTTGAAGGAACAAAAAATAGATTTTTTTTTTCATTCTAGGTATTACTGGCTTCTGGATAATTACTAAAGAGAATGATTTTTTTTCTCAAATTTGCCACACAAAAGAAGATATTCAATGTTTTCCTTCCAATCAAGATTCTAAGTATACCACTATCAGCTATGCTAGCATAAGCACTGTTGCTTTAATAACATTTCACATAAATTCTGCTTTAAAAAATGATAGTTGCTGATGTTCATAAAGATAAGCTCAACCTGCTTCTTCAATAAGGCAGTATGATGAGTGGTCCTGGCTTCCTGAAATGCCAGCAAATACCCATGGAGTTTTATGTTGGAATTCCAGGCATGTCAGGTGGTCTGACAATATGCACCAACACGGCAGGCTGAGAATATGTGCCAACATGGTAAGAAGAGTAGAATGTATAGAGCTCTCTTTATGTTTATCTGAGGACCATAAATCCCACTTGATACGCCATAATGATAAGCATGAGAGAGGCATCTGAGTGCCCAATTATGTCTAAATCTATGGGTTTCCAAATCACCAAATGCTGAGTTTTCATTCTTTATCACTGTAGACTTCTATGACACAACACCACTTCTGCCTATGATAGATACACTGTTGCAGCAACTTGGTTTTTAAATGAGAAATATCTGTACAGAGCTAGAGTCACTCAGAAACACAATTAAAGACTTTTATGAAAAACTACCTATGTGGCTAAATCTAGTTCTAAAGGGTAAATGTAGCATTAAGATTTTTTTTAAAGCCTCTGAGGGAAAATACTTGTCTCCCCCAAGTAAGCTGGGAGAGAACCATTAGCGTTCCTGTGATATTGGCTAATAACAGAGTGACTCCAGAATTTCTTTTGGAATAGAAAAAGCAAATCACAATAGCTAAAATGGCCTACAACATTTTGAAAATAAATACTAAAGTGAACTTTCTAAATATATCAGTAAATATTCAAAATTATTTTTAATAACAAATTATTTTCCTTTTGAAATTGATATAAATTCCAAAATTATTTTTTAATAACAAATTATTTTCCTTTTGAAATTGATATAAATTCCAAGTTTTTTCTCATAGCCCGGTCGTTGATGATTCTAATAATTTAAGACTCACTTTTCTTTTTGGAGCATTATTATTTTGGCACTATGATACTTAGTAATATAATATATATTGCTTTCCCTGTATGCTTTCTTTATTATTTCTGAAATTAGACATTAGAAACCAGCTTACATGATTCTGTTTATATTTTTAGGATATTAATTAGACAATGCATTGATAAAGAAGGAAAATTCTGGTAATGGAAAGAAGAAAGGTCCTTCTATCTTTAAGCTTTTAATTGTAAATCCTTTCTCTGCTCAAACAATGTGTTGTCATCTGCCTTAATGGCCTTACCCAATACATATACTAAGGCACTCTCTGGTGAAGTGGTCTGAGTCATTAGTGGAATGTGAATTTTTATTATTTGGATTAGTGACTCAAATGGAATTTCTTTTTTAAAAAAATAAATTCTCCCACCCCAAATTCTTCTGGTAACGGCTGGGGGGAATTTAATGATTTCATTATGCTCATTATCACTGCCATTATAAAACGCTAGTATACCAGCAGCAAACCAATGGAAGACTGTAACACGAGATCATAACTTCTAGCATAAATCAATCAGATCAGAAGAGGCTGGAGAGGAATGCAAAGAGTATTCTTGGAATATGTTCAAAATCTAATCATGATCAGTAATGCTCTGATTTACAGCATCTCCTGTCTGCTTGCTCTCTCATTTAAATGACCTATGTTTCCTTTTTAAATTCAATGCTGGGAAGATTTCAAATAGGATGTCATTCAACAGGAAGGAAGACATAAACAAAACCCAAATGGGTACTTGACAACCTTAATGCCCAAGCATGTGGTTCAGAGTTCATTAGGTTATTTAATCTAGCCATGCAAACTGGTTTGTGCCTAGGGTCTGAAATAAATCGAACTGAGCCTAAAAAAATTGTTCTCACCTTACTCTCTGGAACATGGAAGTTAATTCTCAGCTAGAACTCACTGTTCTCTTTGCCTGGAATGCTTTTCCCTAGAATTTCTGACTCATAATTCAAATATCAACTCAAATCTTGACATCTTTAAGAGATGATCTCTGACTGCATCCCCTCATTCGTTTCTGCTTTACTTTCACGGTATTTCCCACTACCAGAAATTATCTTGAGTATTGATTTACTTAATTATTTGCTTATTATCAATTCCCCTTTCTTCATCAGAATTACATTCTATGAACATATGTAACTTTTATCTGCTTCACTCATCATTGTTTCCCAATGCCCCGAAGAGTGTCTGACTTGGAGTAGGCACTAAATAAGTGTGTGTAGAATAAATGACTGAGAAGGAATGAGTATCTAAAGACAAAATACTTAGTTAATTCCATCCTAGTACATTTGACACTGAGTAAATGAACGGGTAAAGTTATCCATTTGGTTTCTATGAAAAAAAAAATAGCATCACTTTAAAATGAAATATGATAATGAACAAAGGGCTAAATTCTAGCCAAATAGGTAATATGGATAAAACTTTCTAACAACATCCTGGAAGTTATTACGGTCATTTGTGATGCTGGGCTCAGTACAATATCAATAAAATGGATCTCCCAAATTCCAGGACTAGGTTGACTTGGGTGCATTAACAGCTTTATGCAAGGATTGTCAATATTTCACAAAAAGGTTGGTTTTCTTTCCATGCTTAGGTCTCTGGGAGGGAGGAGGCAATACAGCATGGTGGTGAGGTGATGGATGCTAGAATTAATGGTCATGGTTTATCCCCACTCACTGGAAATATGGCCTTGTTGTGGGTTGCTTTACCTCCCAAATTTCTTCATCATCTGTAATCATAAAGTTCTTACTCATTTCTTAGCCTTATTCATGCACTATAATAAAATAACCATAGACTGGGTGGCTTAAACAAGAAATACTTATTTCAAACAGTCTTAAGTTTGGGAAATCCAAGATCAAGGTCTCAGCATGGTCATATTCAAGGGGAAGTTTCGCTTTCTGGTTTACAGTTATCTTCTGTCTTTGCCCTTATATGGCAAGGAGAGAGAAGATTAGAAGCAAGCTTTCTGGCCTCTTCGTCTAAGGGCACTAATTCCCCCTCATGCTCTCATCTAAACCTAATTACCTCCCAAAGGCCCCACTCACAATACTATTTAAGATCAACATATGGGGGTGCCTGGGTGGCTCAGTGGGTTAAAGCCTCTGCCTTTGGCTCAGGTCATGATCCCAGGGTCCTGGGATCGAGCCCCGCATCGGGCTCTCTGCTCAGTGGGGAGCCTGCTCCCACCTCTCTCTCTGCCTACTTCTCTGCCTACTTGTGATCTCTGTTTGTCAAAAATAAATAAATAAATAAATAAATAAATAAATAGAAAAGATCAACATATGAATTTTGGAGGAACACAAACAGTCCACATGTGAAATGCTTAGGGCATTTTTGGGTACATTATAAGCACCCTAAGGTGTTAGTATCTATTACTGAAATACATAGACTATTACTACGTTTTATACAGTATTCATAGAGTGTCTGAAGTAAAGTTTAAATAGAAAGTTTATACATTACATATGGATTTTATTTCAGTTCAGAAAAAAATATGCTGATCCCATCACTTTGCTGATTAAGATTGATTTCAGGTGCTGAAACATTGCCATTCCATTTACATTACCCAGCCAAGGATAATACGGATGTGGTCCTTCTGCCACTTTAGGGTCAAAGCAAGGGTTGTGAGATGACAAATGGCAAACACCAGCTCTGGCTGGAGTTGTTTGACTAACCACCTGTGAGCTCAATAGACCACAAAAAGGTTTGAGAGTGGTGCTTTGGAAACCAGTTCACAAATTTTGGTTAATGATCACCAGGAGAGGTAATGCACAACAAAATGCCCTCAGGGAGTCCTGGTAATTTTTCAGTGGATGCTCAGCAATTGACAGGAGGAAAGCACTAGAAAAAATGATGTGCGAGTACTATGGCAGTCAGAATCTGCAACTTGAGAGGGAAAAAAATGCTCACATAAATATATCCCCCAAACCAAGTGAGAAAATGAGCAAGTATAAGAAGCCATGTATTTCCCCTTGATATTGACACATATGACCAAAGGGAAATTAGAAAGGCCTCCTAAAGCCTGCGGGTCCTGGAACCAACCTTATAAATATTCAAATAGTATAGAAACATTATAATTGAGTAGTAAGGACTTAAAATGGAAAAAATAGTAATGACACCAGTTTTGTTTATCTATTTGTATTTTTTTTTAAGATTTTATTTATTTATTTGACAGAGAAGGAGAGAGCACAAGCAGGGGGAGAGACAGAGGGAGAGGGAGAAGCAGGCTCCCTGCAGAGCAGGGGAAGCCCTTTATGGGACTTGATCCCAAGACTCTGGGATCATGACCTGAGCCGAAAGCAGTGGCTTAACCAACTGAGCCACTCAGGCGTCTCCTATTTATATTTTTAAAACCTGAAAATATCGTAGAATGCTAACCAGGGAGCATGATTTTTTAGTGAATGTATATGATTATTATAATAAGAGAGATTACAAACATTATTGTAAAATTTGACATCAACCTCCTAAGTCAAGTAAAACAATGTTTACTTAAAGAATTTTTTATCAGTTGCATATAGCACCCAGTGCACATTATTTCCAGTGACCTTCTTAATGCCCATCACCCAGTTACCCCATTCACCAATCACCTCCCCTCCAGCAACCCTTAGTTTGTTTCCCATAGTTAAGAGTCTTTTATGGTTTTCTCCTTCTCTATTTTCACCTTATTTTATTTTTTCTTCCTTTCCCTATGTTCATCTGTTTTGTTTCTTAAATTCCACATATGAGCGGATTCATGTATTTGTCTGTTTCTATGTCTATTTCTCTGACTTATTTTGTTTAGCATAATACCCTCTAGTTCCATTCACATTTTGTAAATGGCGAGATAACATTCTTTTTCATGGCTAAGTAATATTCATACACACACACACACACACACACACACACACCACTAGGTGATGGGCATTAAGGAGGGCACTCATCTCATGCTCTCTAGAGTCTTCTTTCCCTAAATATAAATATAGACTGCACTGTTTGGGGGCAAACATGATACTATTTTGGTGAATTATACCACCATCCTGGAGACCTGGTAATGAAGTAACCATTTTGGAAGGAATTTGAGTATAATTCCAGTGAGAAGTCTGAACTAGAACTGAACCCCCAGAACTTCCAGAAATCCCACTGCATGTACAGCTGTTGTGCTCAAGCCCAGGAGGGCCTCTTAAGGTGCTCCTCTAAGAGGACCACTGAGGTGTCCACAGTACTGAACTGGACCAAGAGAAGAAAACTTCTCTTCCCGTGGAGAAGAATTGGGTTTCCCAAGGAAGCGATAAGGGATACCAAACTGAGGGACTTTGAAACAGGATGTATGTTGGGAAAAGAACTTGGAAGAGAAGACAGTGAGGATAAAGAAGGCAAACATTCCTTTTTGGAATGACTTCTTGATCATGATCGTGGCAGCCCTATCTAAGAAATGTGCACTATTCAATGCTATGATTGTATGTTTAAGTACCTATCACAGACAGGTAGACATATATAGAAGCATATAGAAACATATATAGTAGCATGTGAGGGTTTTCACTGCCACATTTTTGTAATAGTGGAACAAGGAAATGATTTTCATTTCTATTAAGAGGATAATAGGTAAGCGAAGAATACTGACTGATAATATAGAACTCAGCAGACAACAAAAAGAAATAAAAGGCATCTAAATCGCCAAGGAAGAAGTCAAACTTTCATTATTTGCAGATGAAATGATACTCTATATAGAAAACCCAAAAGACACCACCAAAAAGATTGCTAAAAATGATACTTGAGTCCAGTAAAGTTGCAGAATACAAAATCAACTTACAGAAATCTGTTGCATTTCTGTGCCCAATAATGAAACAGCAAAGAGAAATCAAGGAATTGATCCCATTTACAATTGCACCAAAAGCCATAGGATACATCAGAATAAACTTAACCAAAGAGGTAAAAAGATCTATACTCTGAAAACTATAAAGCACTCAAGAAAGAAATTGAAGATGACAGAAAAAAAAATGGAATATTTAGAAATTTTAAAAATGCATTAACATGAAAAAAATCTTAGCAAAAATGCAACCATTAAAATCATTTTTGTGAGGAATGATAAATGATATGAAAATATATGCATATCTAATTAGATAGGTATGGATATATATGCAGAAAAGCAATAAAATGACATGATACAGTATAATCTTAGCTATATATTTTTTAAAATGCATATAAAAAAGAGAACTAAAATGTAATACCCCTTATGCTGTAATACCCTTATGCTGCTTCTGAGTGAGGAGATGTTGATTGATCTTTCCCTACTGAACCTTTGCTCAGAAAGATGCAAACCTCACTGGTGATGTTAACGTTAAAGAAGGAATCTTATGGAGAGTGCCAAGAATGCTCAGCACTTATCAACTCTACAGGGCAGTTCTTCTGACCTTGATTCTTCCACAAAATGTTGCTGCAGTCAAGACAATGTTTTATTTTAGAGTCTGGAGGAGGAGCAGTATGGTACCAGTATCCAGAGTTCATTGGTAGATTTTCCAGACCATTCCCTCATAGGGGAACTGATTAGACTATGTGGCTCCACCTCTAATTACTGGTTGTATTTTGTGGAAGTTAATTGATATGTCATTAGCAGGGAGAGAAATCCCTTGTCAAGGAAACTGAGTGAGGCATGCACAGTTCAGCCATAGTTGGAGATTACCTCTGGGTGTCAAGATGCCTTTGAATATTTCATCCTTCTGTCCTTGTTTTGTGTCTCAACAAAGTCTAGAAACCCATGGAGTTTCTTCTGAGTATTCCAACTTAATTATTTTTTATTCACATTCAACAACTTTTATGCCTTTGCCATCTCCAATAGTCCTGGCTATTAAATCCTTCTAACCTCATTTACCCTCACTCAAAACTCTTGGATCCACCTACAGTAAGGACTAAGATAGGAAGTTAGCATTCACACTTTCATTCTCTTTTATTTCATGCCAAGAGCATGCTTTACTTCAATAATAAAAAAAACTGATAATACATAAAAAAGGGAAAAAAACATAAAGTAAAATTCTAAAAAAAAATGTGACTGAAAGTTTTCTTCAGAATTAGAAAGAAATGTAACTTTATATATACATAAAATAACAACAGTCTTTAATACACAGATATATGAAGTTGGAATATGCCTGAATAATCAAATAGAAATTTTAAAAAGTTTTGCTTATTTTAAGCTATTTCAGTTACATGTCTAACTGAATGTATTTGAAGTAGTCTTTCATTGACAACTTTGACTTTTTGCATAATTCCCAAGTCTATGAATTATAGATAAACAGATTTTTAAAACCTGCTATTGAAATCCACTTACCTCATTCAAAGATGCCAAAATCAGAATCCACAGGTTTACAGGAATTATTTTTCTCTGTGAAATAATCATGAAAAATTCTTCCTGCATCCAATTAAAGAATTTGTTAATAGAATCAGAAAGTCATTGTTTCAGTTCTAAATTCAGTTGAGTAATCAGTGGAAAATTTTTAGCTTTCTTATTATTTTCTTACTATTTCAGAAAACAACTTTATTTTTATATCTCCCTTCTGCCCGGTGATCCTTCTTGCAATCATAACATGTTGCAGAAAGCTTTCTTAGCCTCTCAAAGCTCATCAGGCAACTTTCAGGAAAGAGGAAGAATGTTCTTTGGGGTAACAATTTCAGAGACCTTACCATTTCAAGATAGAATTTTAGATAAACTATAAGAATTTTTCTAAATGAATTTCAGCTGTTTACCCTACTTCCTCCAGTCATATTGCCCAACACCTATTTAAATGTCTGGGTTTTTTGTTTTTTAAGATTTTGTTTATCTTTATGACAGAGAGAGACACAGTGAGAGAAAGGGAACACAAGCAGGGGGAGTGGGAGAGGGAGAAGCAGGCTTCCTGTTGAGCAGGGAGTCCGATGCAGGGCTCCATCCCAGGACCCCGGGATCATGACCTGAGCCGAAGGCAGACGCTTAATGACTGAGCCACCCAGGTGCCCCAAATGTCTGTTTTTTTAATTCTAAAACAGTATACATTTTCTATTTTGGTGCTTTATTTTGTGTCTTCAAGTGAAATTGAATTCTGTAAGGACTTTCCAGATATATAGCTACTTCCTCTCAACTTCCTAAATGTTCTTTGTATTCTAGTCCATATAATAGATTTTGTATTCATATCACTACCCTAAATAGTTCTTCTGAAACTTTTGTATAGATTATGTGTCTATTGGGAGAGAACTTCACTGCACTGAGGCAAATGCCAGGTAATACTCTCTTTTTAACATTCTAAAAGTGCTTAGGGACATGTTCAATGAAGTTCTATAGAACAGCAGCCATATATTGCTTATTAAGGTAGAGTTTAAAAGCTAATTACGTATTATCCATGCTCAGTTACTGGACCATAGAAACATCTAAATAAGCAATTCGGAGTTATCCAAAGTGAAATAGTTGTCCTATTAACACTAATTCAGAGCATAGGAAAAACCCTCTCTTAAAACTAAAGATAAAACAGAAGCAAACACTTTCTTTTAATGTCTAATGGAGCCCAATGCAGTTAAGCTACCAAATGCAGCATATTCTCTGCTAACTGTTATGTTTTCTGTTCACCAGAAAATTATACATCAAATTAGAGATTATTGTTAGGAATTTACATACCACCTGTTTTATCTCCATTAACATTTCCCTTCAAACACTTTCTTTATATCTTCAGTCCTTATATGGAAACATAAATGCTTTTACCTTCCAGAAACCTGAAATTAACGTAATTAAGAATCCTGATATTCCACCTCCAGCGCTTTTTGGGGAGTGTTTTCTACCCGCACTCCAGAGGGTTCCTAACGCAGCATTGTCATTTATAAAACAAGGATCCTCCGTGTTTTTATTTGGCTGCCTTTGTTCAAGGAGTTCTGTTGCATGTACCATGGTCTAAACACAAAGCTTAGTCCCAGTCATTACATCTGATCATTAGCTCTGAGTGGACGGAACCATATCACTTTAAATTAGTGGTTGTACAATATCCAGGGCAAGGCCCTGAGTTCAAATGCTTAACTGATATCCCTCAAACACTCACTAATAATAAATAATAATGAAACACCAAGATTTGAAGAGATATTCATAGCACACTGTCTTTGATGCAGTAGCTATGAATATGAAGAAAAGGAAAAGTGCAAGTACGATGAGAGGAGATATTATCTTAACGTCCCGGTTTTGCCATTTACGGGTGCCACCACCAACGCCCATGATCTTCGCAGCACACGGAAATTCTCTGGACCTCAGTGACTCATTTTTATTGTATTTTACAGAAGCACTACATCTATAACAGGTTAGGAATTAAAAAAAAAAAAAACTGGTTCTAGGTTATTATTTGAGAAACACAATATTACTGACTTTATCATCAACCGACTTGTCTTCATTCTACCTAGTAACCAAAGGGCTGAAAAATCAGTGCTCAGGAGTAAGTTGAGCCTGAGAAAAAGATTTCTGCAGAGACCCATAGTCACTCTTATTGCAAAACTACCCATAGAAACTCAGTTCTCATAAGAAGCAAAGAGAGTGAGAGAGATGACAGAGGGCACAGAATGTTCCTATTCCTGTCCCCTTCTCATTGGTTGTTGGTATCTACTTCCGGAATCATCTCATCCTGAATATCAAATAGGCAGAAAACCGAGCAAAAGTTAATAACATTAAGCTAGTAGCAAACATACCCTCACCGCAAAGAGAATCTATCTTCTCTTCAGACTAATCTTTCTCAAAAGTCCCTGAAGCCTGGGTGGTAAAGGAGGAAGACTGCATTTAATCAGTCCACTATAGCTGCTGGGGTAATTTAGTGCTTTCAGATAAAATATGCAGCCACTCAGATTTCACATCTCCTTTTCTCCTGGTGGAGGCTTGTGGCTTATGTGACCTCATAAGTAAAGGAAATCTCGCGTCCTCCTGTTGTCCTCTGATTCCTTCGGTTTCCATGGTGATGTTTTGTTCCCTTGGTTGCTGCTCATCTGTTGGGAGACAGCCAGCAGCTTCTGTTGACTCCTGTTTTCTTGTCACTGTGAGGAACTGAAAGTCTGATCCTGGCAAGCGTGGCCTCTCTGCATTCCTGGCCCCAGGCCTTACTTTAACCCCCAGCAGTTCTGAGGAAATCTGTTTTTTTTATGTCTGTGACTCATTCCTAACACATCAGTGTGTGAAGGTGCAGAGCTCTGCACTGAGGGAGTAGAGCAGACCTTCTCCTTACAGGAAAAAGCCTTCGAGTCTATTGTCAAGTATTGAATGTTTTTCAGCCTCACTGTGGCAATTTATTGCGCCCACCTCACCCCTTCAGAGGGGTGCCTCGGGCTCGCCGAGGGAAATGGCAAATAGTGGAAAGGGAAAAGAGCAAAACCTGTTGATATTTTACTTAAAAATATGAAAAGAATGGAAAGGCCTGAAATAAATGCAACATATTTCCCCTCTCTTTTTCAGTTCACTTAGTAGTCAGCTCAAGAAAGGAAAGGGGGCGTGCACCAGGGTGGCTCAGTGGGTTAAAGCCTCTGCTTTCAGCTCAGATCATGATCTCAGGGTCCTGGGATTGAGCCCCACATCGGGCTCTCTGCTCTGCAGGGAGCCTGCTTCCCCCTCTCTCTCTGCCTGCCTCTCTGCCATACTTGTGATCTCTCTCTCTGTCAAATAAATAAAATCTTAAAGAAAAAAAAATAAAAATAAAGGAAAGGGGGAGGAGAAGAGACAGAAAGGTGCCCCCCGTGCCAGTGCCGAATGAAAGAAGGCAAAGGCAGCCATAAGCAGGAACTGGCGAGGGAGAGGATCCACGTGGCCAGGAGAGTAAGTCATCCCAAGCGCCCTAATTTGGGACTGTCAAATCATCCAAACTTCTCTGTGTCCCTAAGATTGTTTCTTCAAACCATGTGTGACAATCACTGACCTGTAAAGTGGTAAAACAAACAAAAACAACTGCAAATTAAAGGTGATTCTGCCGGCTTGATTTTCTAGAAAGCTGGATAGTGAACATAAAGAGAACCATCGTAATCAACCTCAAATGTCTTCTTTGCCTCTGTTTGTCAGCCTCTGGCTGACCCTCGCATTCTTTCACAGGCTGTCCTATTACTGGTTGTAGAGATCATAACATGAGAATATATATATATATATATATAAACACCATTCTCTTTATCTACTGAACATTGTTATGTAGCTAGACTTTTCTCGAATGAATTGTAACTGTGGCATTTGAGAGCACTTGCTGAATTCTTTATTATCTTATATTTTCTCTAGATTTCCTCTGTGTCTATCTTTACCAGAAGGTGCTATCAGTATGTTTTTGTCAATACCTTTTTTTAAAGATCCTGTCAACATATGTTTAAAGAGGAAAACCTGTATCATATCTTTTTATTTCCTAGATGTACATTTAAGCGGATTTTGTTTCCTTTATACTAAGCTTCCACTCCTGGGAGTAAGGTAATAAATGTCCTAAATGTGTCCCAACCTGCCCTAAGCCCCTCGCACATAACTGTTCTTATAGAAATGTCAGTGCAATATTTTCAGCCCCATTGATGGATTTTTTTGGGGGGGAGGGCTGGGGTTGCAATAACGAAGCACTATAGAGTGAGTGGCTTATACAACAAAAATTTATTGTCCCACAGTTCTGGAGGCTAGAAGTACAGGATCAAGTTGTGGCCATTTGTCCCTATCAGATTTGTTCCTGTCAAATCTGTCAAAGCTAAAAGATCTTGTGGTTTGCTTGCAGTCTTGAGTGTTTTATTGGCTTGTAGATCTCTTCCTCCATCTTCATAAGATGTTCTCCCTGTGTAAATTTCTGTGTTCACATTTCTCCCTTATAATGAGGACACCAGTCATGTTGGATTAACACCCACCCTAAAGACCTCATCTTAACTGATTACATCTACAACAACTCTCTTTTCAAATAAGGTCACGTTGTGAGGTTTGGGGGTTAGGACATCAATCTATGAATTTGGAAGGACACAATTCAACCCATAACACTGGGTATTCCAAGGAGACTCCTAGTTGGATGATTCAGGCATTCAGCTCAAAGATTGTTCTCAAAAAGAGTTCTTTGCAGCACATCCTCTTGTATCTAAGCATTTGTGGGGTCCCTGTACCGAACCCAGTTCATGAAAAGAAAGGGGGTTTTCATCTTCAAAATCATCTCAGTTTTCTTCTTCAAGGTACTCTGAACATAGAGTCTGGGTAATTACACAATCACCCTTTTTTTTATCAAAACTATTTCTAAGCCAAATGCCTCCTTGAGAGGCATTCCCTTCCCTGTTTGTAGACCAAACAGTGTCTGGAGGGCTTCTTCTGACCAGGGAAACCTGTTCCTCTGGCCAGAAGGAAAGGTGACTCTCAGGAGAATGAGTGAGTGCCAGCTAATGTGAGATTCAAGAGCACAGTCCCCAGCCCAAGGTCTGGGGCAGAGAGGGCACTCAATGATTACTGAATGATGGTTGTGAGCAGGCTAAGTGCACATGAAATGCAGATCCATGAAGGAGAAATGAGAGGCTCCCTTGTAAAGAATAGAATATATACATGGAGAGAGATCGCTGTGGCCTTTTGAGTTCACCCGGCCATGACAGACTGCCTGGGAGCTGTTCTATCATCATCTTAGACTTCTTTAGCAACTGCTTAGTCCTATCTGTGCATCTTACAAATACAGAAATTAAGAGCCAGAGAGGTTTAAACAGATGGACCCTCTTACTATTAGCAACAAGATCAGTACTAAAATCTAAACCTCTCAAAACCCCATCAATTCTTCTGTACCAGCAAGTGTCCAGATTTTTTCTCACTCTTCTACCTAAGTAAAGTTGCACAGTTGCAGATACCATTTGGGGCTATGTCATGACAAAAACTCTCTCCTTGACCAAATTTTATATTCTGAGCCATCTTCTATACCCTGACAACTGGGCTGCCCCATTCATCTTCCCATTGCCTACTCTTAGAACAAATCCTCTCATGTTGGCTTAGCCAGAGTCTTCCCCCTTGATACCTGATCACCAGTGACATCTGATCAAATTCTTTATCCCCGTCACCCCCCAGGTGACGTTTAATAACTCTGGTAGCCTTCAGCAAGAATCCTGTTAAGTTAGTTCTGACAGAATCTCCCTTTTACCTCTAATGTCTACTCTTAGTAATTTTTCCTTCCACCCTGCTCCTTGGCTAGAAATCTCCACTTGTCCACACAGTATTTGGGATTGAGCCCTGTTCTATAGTGAAGTCCATTTTCCTTTATTGCAATAGTTTGTGATTAAAATCTGCTTCTACCATTTTAGCTGCTATCCATCTCTGGTTTTCTTTTAACAGATTTCTGGATTTCCTAATGTCCTCCATAGGAGTTTTTATTTTTTCCGCAAGTAAATGTGTGTGTATATACTTTTTTATTCTTAGAAACACCACCTACAATAAACTTAATTACAAAGCATCTAACTTAACTGGTCAAGTTTATACTACCAGCATATCAGGCTCTGTAGCCTCTCTTCTTACAATGTATTTAGGACCTTTACTCATTGGTAACTTAGATTTTAGGATTTTTTAAGAGAAGGAACTACATATTACTTATCATTGTTCTCAAAGCCTGACCCATGCTGAGCCCTGAATAAAAATTAGTTGAAAATATAATAAAGTATGGATGAATGGATGTATAAATGAATATATACCTGAATGATGTTTTTGTTCTTGACTTCATACCAACATGCCAATTGAACTACAGTTATTGTAACTTTTTATTCAATATTCAAACTACTTCAGAGAGAATATGGCTACCACATTTAATTAAAGAAGGTGGATTTTAGAAGAAGATTAATACAAACATGAAAGTTAAGTAGCCAGCCAGGTATCCTGAAAAATCACCTCTTTGCTGAACTATGCCTTCATAGATTATGACTATAATCTATTCACTATACTCATATGGACTTGGTGTTGAGGGTAGGAACAAGGTTTTATGTTCTTACTCATTTATGTTGTAGCTGAAGTCCTCAAGGATAGTGACATGGTCTTTTCTTTCTGTTGTCTCCATGGTGACAAGAACTCTGCATCTTGCGTCTGAGACACGCTGTTGACTAGATCTTATATCCAAGGTTTTCTCTGGTGAATAATGCCTTAGCCAATTAGCATGAACCCAGAATGGCACATTTTGCCTACCAGATGTCAGCAACTATTTTATTTGATTCCGTGATTTCTGGGCTTTGTCAATAATTCTGTAATCATGAAGTTCAGGCGCTTGGGCTTCACTCTCTTATATATAATCATTATATATATATATATATATATATATATATATATATATATATAACAAATGTTATATAATGATTACTGGAGGTTGCAGTAGATGCAGTAGATGCAGTAGATATACTAAACAAATTGTCTTCTTGTTCTAACTTAAAGGATATTACCCTGTTTCCCCAGTACCTTGATTGCTGGAAATCCCTTCATTTGAATTTAAATACCTCAGCTAAAAGCCCTCTAAAGAGAATACAGGTACATAATCAAAAACTGGGACACAGTATAAGTAAAATTCTGCTTGAATGGAAAGGACATGGACACTTTTCTAATGAGAAGCCTTGGGTGGGTCATTAAGTGGGATTAAGCATCCAAGGGCTTCCAAGCAGTGGGATTAAGCATCCAAGGGCTTCCACAAGATATGGGGTGCTTGGAGAGGGCAGTGGTATCCAAAGACAGAGAAGGTGTGAAAAAAAGACTGGTTGGAGAAAGACTATTTTACAGATTTCCTCAAACATAACCTGGAAACTACTGTTTTTCCCATGTGGAGTAAATAAGAAGAACACTCATTTTAATCTCTGAAGCAACTTTGCAAAGGGTTTTCAAGAGGTCCTTGCATTACTAATGCAGAGAACAATTGTTTCATAAAATAGGCTAGCACTAACCAAATTTATGTCATTTTCATATTCTCTCCCCCCCCCATCCAAGGAGAGAAAATACAGGTATCCATCTCAGGTCTGTAAAACCATAAGAGAAGGGAGACATGAGTTATTATTATTTCCGTTAGGCCTGCTGTCTTATTTCTGTTTGTCCTACTCTGAGTTTTCTTTTTTTTTTTTAATATTTTATTTATTTATCTGAGAGACAGAGATCACAAGTAGGCAGAGAGGCAGGCAGAGAGAGAGAAGGAAGCAGGCTCCCCGCTGAGCAGAGAGCCCAATGCTGGGCTCCATCCCAGGAGCCTGGGATCATGACCTGAGCCGAAGGCAGAGGCTCAACCCACTGAGCGACCCAGGGGCCCCATACTCTGAGTTTTCATCCTAGTGTTCATGGATAAGAAGGGAGGCAAAATGAGTTCTGTCCTCAAATGTAACTGGGGCCACAATCTATAATGGATCCTGACCATTTCCAAATGTCAGGCTTTGGTAGGAGCAGAGGGAGTATAGCCTGTGAATAAGAAGACTAGGTTAAAATTGAATTTTTTCTACTAACTCCACTGGCAAGCTCACTGAATTTCTAACAGTGGAAGTTGAGCTACTTCATTTATCCCACCTCCTAGTCTTGCTCTGGTATCTGTGCTTACTTCCTTACCTGGGAGCTGCTCCCTCTTCTAATCCTCAAAATCAGGAGGTGCTCTATGGGTTCTCAATCTCAATCACTGTTTCTTGGACCTTGCTCCCAGCTCTCTCTCTCCCAGCTCCCAAATCTCTATAATTTCTCTAAAGAAATCATTTTTGAAAGACATCTAAATCTGGAAACACCATTCTTTGCCCCTCCTTGCTGCTTTCATCTGTAGACCTCACTTAGCATTCCTCACCTACAGCAGACTCCTACTCCTATACCTCATGTAAACTTCATGTCTATTCCATGTTCTACCAGAATTCTGAAAGAATTCAGCACCCAGTGGCAACCGTCTGATTCCCTGGCTTCTCAGTTCTTCAAAGACCTCATAGGCAATGACCTAAACCTCTATTTACTACAGCTGCCCCTCCCATGGCCTCCCCCTGGTAAAATTTTCTTACCTATAACCACTCAAATTCCAAAATATCTTGCTTTGAGATCATAACATTTTTTTTAAAGATTTTATTTATTTATTTGACAGACAGAAATCACAAGTAGGCAGAGAGGCAGGCAGAGAGAGAGAAGGGGAAGCAGGCTCCCTGCTGAGCAGAGAGCCCGATGCGGGACTCGATCCCAGGACCCCGAGATCATGACCTGAGCCGAAGGCAGAGGCTTAACCCACTGAGCCACCCAGGCGTCCCGAGATCATAACATTTTCAATGCCAGCTTTTTAATAAATTATTTCTTTTATGACCTTCTAGCATTCTACTTTCTCCCCATCCAGAAGTTATATATGGAATATTGCTTGAGCAAATGAATAAGTGAACAAACCCATGAAATGAAGATGAAAATGCCAATAACCCAATTACCATAACATTACTTCTATTGAATAAAAAGACTTAAATCTTGTGGAGAGCCTGGTCCTGAACAGCTGTGCTAGGCTGCAATGGTGTATCCAGATAGAAGTCTTACTTATTGCCTCCCAATGTCATTACTAAATACCTGACAACCTAGAATGGGTAAGGATGGGGACAGAAAGCACAGAGAGGATCAGGAAGAGATCCCATACCACAGTAACATGGTAGTAGAATTTTTTATTCTATGTAGAATATTTTATTCTATTCTATGATGATTTATATCTATTCTATGATATGATTTATTCTATTCTATGATTCTATTCTAAAATATTTTATTCTTTATTCTATGATGAAAATAGACCTTAAAATATGGCACTTAATAGCTGAGGAGACAAAAAAAGAAGTATGGATGGATGGATGGATGGAAGGATGGAGAGATGGAATGAGCTTCTGCTCGTTAATTTTCCCTTACTTTTTTCCTTCCCATTGCAGTTGAGGTACATAAATCTTTTCCCTTGACCAGCTGATTAAGGGATAACTCCAGCAAATGCAGGTTTAACTGACCTGGAGCTGTAGGAGAAATAGAATCTTGTAAATGTCCAAAAGATTCTCTTTATTGGAATAAGCGCACATTGTAGTGAATAACTTCAGGCTCTCTCTTGGTTCTACCCTGAGAGGTCCATAAACTTGGTTGGCTGGGATTATAGTCATTTGCACAGTGTTTTAACCTAAATCCTTTTCCTTCATTTCAGAAAAAAAAAATCCATCTATCTAAATTTCATGAAACTATTGAAGACTTAAAAGTCAGATAAAACTACTTCCAGTGTGAAGCTTTGCCTGACTTCTCTTTGTCATTCTTCAAGATATTCTTCATAAGTCTGTTATAGGCTTTAAACAACATTGCAGTGATGCTATAATGGTGTCACTAGTCTTCTAAGAAACTGTGTGTTAGTTTCTCAAGAAGATACATGTTATCTCTATAATGCAATGACTAAGTGTAGTACTCAATAACATTTATGAACATCTACATGAATGAAAGGCTAAGGCTATACAATATGGGCTATAATTAATTAATTCAATGAATATTTATGAAGCATCCACTATATGCCACTTATTATTTGAGGTGTTGGCAATATATCAGTGAACAAAGAAAATAAAAATCGCCACCACATAGACCTCATAATTTTTGCATCTTATAGGAGGAAGTTATGGCAACCGTGTTTTCAAAGGGATCTTTCTGCAAACATCTGCCATGATAAGTTACTCTATTCACAGGCTGTTTTTAGCCAATAACTGGACCCAGAGTAGGACCTTGAGATGGGCCATCCCAGTCCATAGAGGACTACCTTAACAATTAATCTAGGCTCTGGGGTTCCCTACTGGTCAACCTGGCCAGTTACATTGTAGATTGAGGCTTTTCCTCAATTCATGGAATTCATATTCCATGTAGATGAGGCCATTCAGTTCTTTATACCTTCTCTCCTTTCTAAGATGTCAGACCTGTAGTATGGTCTGAAGACTTTCCATAATCATTCTACTCCTTTTCCCTTTAGTTTGAGATGTTTCCCTGCAATAAGTCTCTTGCACCTTTAATTCCATCTTGGAGTTTGTTTGCCAGAGACACAGACTAGTACAGAAGGGCAACAAAGATCTTCTCATTTTAATCCTTTAAGCATAAAATAGATTTTTACATTTATTTGTCTCCCCATGATATGCTTACTACTGCTTTGTCCTCATTCAGGGGTTTGGGAAGTCCCCAAGGTGAGAAGGAAAGTGTTCCCCAAATGATTCTCAATAATTATGCAGATGTATTTTAGAAAGCAAAATCATTAATTCCAGATAATCCATTGCTGAAGTGGGCTAGAACCAATTCTGTGCCTTTCTTCCTCACTTCACATTCAGTCACATCATGATGGTAGCTGGAAATCAGCCCTGGTGGAAGAATTTACAGTGCATAAATTCTCAAATTCTGTAAGTTGGGGTTGTTTTCATTTTATGTGCTTTTTTTTTCATTTTATATTATTTTATTTCTTTTCAGTGTTCCAGCATTCATTGTCTATGCACCACACCCAGTGCTCCATGCAATATGTGCCCTCCATAATAGCCACCACCAGGCTCATCCAACCACCCCCCACACACACCTTCCCTTTCAAAACCCTCGGTTTGTTTCTCAGAGTCCGCAGTCTCTCATGGTTTGTCTCCCCCTCTGATTTCCCCCAACTCACTTCTCCACTCCATCTCCCAATGTCCCTCGTGTTGTGTTTTGTTTTTTTACAGAGAACTAGTTTACTAGCCCATCACTGTTCCCACACCTTATATTCAGGCATGCCTAACAAGCAATCCAAGAATGAGAGTATATACTTTTGAAAGTAGAGCAAAGATGAAACCAAGCAAAATTTTGCAAAATGTCCCTTGAAAATGAACCCAAGTTGATTCTCAGTGTAAAGAGTTTAATAATTTCTCCGTTTGTTCCTGCTTTAAACACTCATGTGACCTGTATTTTTATGCCTCTTCTTCTCTCCACACTTCTACCCCTGAGAGTATCCTCAGTAGCCTTCTCTGGAAGCAGCCCACTACTACTTTGTCCCTTTATCTTACATTAATATAGAGGCTCCATTGCATTATTCTGAGAATTTGGTGTCCAAAGAAAATGTTTTTGGTTTAGTTTTTACAATTAAATGCATCCCTTGCTTCCTAATTTACACTTTGATATACAAAATTTTGAAATATCTAAATACTTCAAAATATTTTACACTTTGATATACAAAATTTTGAAATATATAAATACTTCAAAATATTTGTGTTAAATATTGGTGTTGCTAAATACTCAAATATGTCATTCCTGACATCTGTGTAACTAGTGAACAGTAATTAACTAATGTTCATTGCTCTTCAGAACTTATTTCCTATGATCATTTATGTCTTTTCATGATTTTTCACATTTTTCAATTTTTTTCTTTCATGTATTTTGATTTTTTTTTTCATTTACCCAGGGCTGTACTTGATATCCTCTTATTCATGGCTTTTCCCTATCATGTAATGTATTCTGTGGCCCGTTCTAGAATTTTTTGCTTGTTTTTCTTCCTTTTGAGTTATTTTGTTTTTGTTTTTATATCTTAAAAAACAAAATATCTTGTCATTCACCCTTGAAAACCACTTAAGGAATATGGCTTTATTATTTTCTGTGGCCATAATAAAATAACTTTAGAAATGATAATAAGAAAAGGTAATATATTTCTCCATGGTCTTTATGAATGCATTTAAGAGAAAGCATTTTTGGCAAGACATTTGTCAACTTCCTTGGAAGAACAGAAGAACCCACTCTATCTTTTAATGGTACTAAGAAAATAGAAATAATATTAAGAAGCACCTGTTTTCAACAAAGCCTAGTATTTTTTGGTGTGTTCATTCAGAAGAATCCAAACAAAACATTAAAGGGAGAGCAAATGTGTGATCCATATGACTCCAATTCCTTGTTCCCACACCCAAGGCAAACATCATTCATTGTCATCACCATCCTTTCCACTGAGCAAAGAGGAGGCTCATAATCCTTCCCTTTATTATTAGAATGTGCCATAAGATAAAAATATCTTTGTATAAGATCCTCATTTTTTAAAATTTTTGTTTGTTTATTTATTTGACAGAGAGAGATCACAAGTAGTCAGAAAGGCAGGCAGAGAGTGAGAGAGAGGAGGAAGCAGGCTCCCCGCTGAGCAGAGAGCCCGATGCAATGCGGGGCTCTATCCCAGGACCCTGGGGTCATGACCCGAGCCAAAGGCAGAGGCTTTAACCCGCTGAGCCACCCAGGTGCCCCAAGATCCTTATTTTTTAAATGTGTTTTATAATACTTCTTAAATATCCTTGCATGCTTGAAATCCTTCTTGAATTAGATGATATTCTAGGGACTGAAATATTTTTCAATTTCTCCAAATTCCTAGGGACCCTAAAATATCCTGTGTTTGATAGGTGTCAAGTAACTTTCTCCTTTCTTCTTCTTCTGTTTCTAATACTAAAATATATATGTGGCTTCAATTAAAGCAAATTTGAAATTTGAATTAGAGATGTCTCATACCACCAGCTATTTAAGAACACCTTCATGAATGTGCCTGAAATGTTAATATCAAAAGGTAAGAAAGAAGCTGCCCAATTATTTAGTATCATCAACTCAAGTTCTATAAAAATATCTGGTTAAAAAGGCATACTGACAAATGATAGCTCTGGCTTCATGTGTGAAGAAAAGTTTCTTGTTACTTGACTCTGAAGTTTACAGTCCTGAAAGAGTAAGCTCATAAATGAATTTCACCAAAAGCTAATATTCTGACATATCTCCCAAGAGTATATCCAGTCATGAGAGTATTTAATCAGCTTTCTTCTGTACGTCTGGTGGCCAACCTCATACCATAAAAAAGACAAAAATTGCCAATATTTGCTCCTGTTCTACTGTGACAGGCAACACCAATGATGTCAATGTAATCACTAGAGATTGTATGAAGTAAAATAGGGAAGCAAGAGAGTCTGAGAGAGATTTAAAGGTGCTATGATTCTGGCTTTGAAAAAGGTAGAAAAGGATATCAGCTAAGAAATGTAGTTGGCCTATAGCATCTGGAAAAGGCAAAAGAATTGATTAACCCCTAAAACCCCCAGAAGGAACATAGCCCTGCCAACAACCTCATTTTAACCTATTAAAGTCCACTTCAGACTTCTGACCTCCAGAACTGTGAGATAATAAGTTTGTGTTATTTAAAGGTATTGTGATTAAGTATCTTACGACTTAGTTTGCAGCAATTATCAACAATGGGAACTAATATATCTTTATATACATTCCTGAGAAAGGAAAGATAGAAGTCATTAACTCCATGAAATCCTTTCCCTGAACCAAAGAATGCAGCCCTTAAAAATATCCTGGGTTTTTTCTATTTCCCCCTCAACATGCTGTTATGGTACTGAGAAATGATTGATTATATGCAAAAAGTTCATTGTTCTTCAGGACTTCAAGGAAAAGTTTCTGTGAAAGTTGGACAGTAACAATCTCAAGACAAAGCATATTATTCCAATGGTGAGCAAAAGAGAATAAAGGAGCACAGAGTTTAAATTTCCAAGGACAGAACATGTTCTTAATAATGACTCCATTGTCACTTTTAAAACAGTGTTTGCTCTAGTTTCTTGTTTATAACTTGGAAATGTCTTGTATCTCATCAGTGATGGTGCTCCACATGAATTTCTACACACAACAAAACCATCATTAGCATATATTCTCAAACAGACTGCTCTTCTAACCCACTCAGAAATCAAATGTGTTTTTGTGATAATCATATGTGAGGTACTTTAAAACTCAATGTATGTTAAAGGCTAAAATGTTTATATTTTATAAGCCTAATGTGCTAGTCCATATTAATGACATGTAGCTTAGCATTAAGGGTAATGTGTTTCAGGACAGAGTGTTCCCAAATTCCTTCAGTGTGATTTGAAGGGTATCATGAAAAATCCCCATCCCTAAATATATCCCCCAACCAACATAGCATAGTCCTGAAGATATGCAACAGAGAGACTTAAAACTATATATTGCCAAGAGATCTATTTAAAACAAAAATAATTTTTATAGTAGCATATTTACTCAACTACTCATTCAAAAAGTCTTTATTGTGCAGCAAAAATATAGATAAGGAAAGTGCAGATACTAGAATTCACAATTTTGGGTTAAAACTCAGGTTTAATTTCTTATGAGCTTCTTTTGAACTGCTTACAAATATCCTATCCCTCCTTCTCATCTCCAGTTTCTTCATTTGTAAAATAAGTACAACATCCACCTTATATAGAAAGTAATATTGTCTAATGGTTAGAGCAGAGATACTCAGGTACTGTCTGGTACAAAATTTTGGCTTGCCCACTCGCTCTATGACTGTGGGCTGGTAATTCATGACCTTGGTGAATGACTTTGCCTCTGTTTTCTCATCTATAATATAGCACCTACCTGGTGGAGTTTTTGGTAAAATAGCATAGAAAATATATCAGCACATTGTACAAGCTCAATCTCAGTTACCTACTCTAATATGGTTGTGAATATAAAGAACGAATGAGATCATGTATAAAAAACACTTCACACTCAGTATCTTTCAGGTTCATTTATTTAGGAATTTTATGTAACATAAGTATGTTATAGATACATGTAACATATATTGTATATTGTACAACATATTTCCTCAATTTTAGAACATACCTTTTACATATTATTACATTCCAAATATTGGAATGAATCTGAGAGTTGACTTTTTTGTTTAGCACCATGCTCTTTTCCACCAAAAGCTAATATTAAATTTGCAAGGGTGCCTCACAAAGGAGGAAAAAATACACACACACACACACATATATATATATATATATATATATGCAACACCTGTGTATGCGTATAGTGGTTATGAAATTTCCTTATTCACCTTTGTTTCCCAAGGGCCAGCACAGTGTGTACCCTAGTATTTGCTCAACAAACGTGTGTTATGCTGTGAATAAATAACTCATGAACATCTTCAGATTTAATGTGAGCTCCACTTTTTCCACTGCCCTCCTGACCATGTTTTGGTCCATTCACTTTTGGTGAATAGGTTGTTCCTAAATATAACTTCACCTTTGCCTTTGTAATAAACACAAATCTCATCATACTGAGAACGTTTCTGTTTTAAAACCCAGGTTCTGATATGAGTGGAACTGGCGGGGATTATGCTAAGTGAAGTAAGTCAAGCAGAGAAAGACAAATTTCATATGGTTTCACTCATATGTGGAACATAAGCAATAGCACAGAGGATGACAGGGGAAGGGAGGGAAAACTGAATGGGAAGAAATCAGAGAGGGAGACAGACCTGAGAGACTCTGGACTCCTCCGGGAAACAGACTAAGGGCACGTGTTGTGATGGGTGCTGGGTGTTATATGCAGCTGATGAATCACTGAACACTACATCAAAAACTAATGGTGTACTATACAGTGGCTAACTGAACTAACTAAATAAATACTTAAAAGACATTGATAAAATGATTTTTAACAGGAAAAAAAAAAAACAAAAACAAAAACGGGTTCCTGCTGGTCTGCTTGGGGCCTCCTACAATTCATCACCTTTCAGTTTCCATTTGGCAGGCCAGTTCCTGCTCCAACAGTCCTGTCTCTTTCTCCCATTTCTTCCCATCTCCTTTCCTGCAGAGTACAGGTAGCCAGAAGCTAGGCAATCAGGATCAGTGGGCATGGCCCTGTGAGCCAGTGTGAGCAAGGTGTCTGTGTGGAAACTTCCCGGGGATTTTTCTCTATTTTTGCCCTCTTGAATGGGAACAACTTTTTACCCATCCGTGTACCTTCGGGGCACAGTACAGTGCCTGACCCACAGTGTATAATGCCTATCGATTTAATTATTAAACTGGACTAAGTCACATATCCTCAGTTTGTTATTTGACCATTTATTGAAAACTTATGCACTAGTTACTGGGGGGGGGGGGATGAATAAAATTTATTTCCTTACACAGAGACTCACAATGAATGGGGAGACAGATTTATTACCTAATAATTATAACAACAAGAAAGCACTCAATACATTTGTGTATAAAATGTTATGAAAGCAGATAAGATGCTGTGATTTACTAACTCTTTTTGGGAAAGTGGAGAAGTAAAAATGCTGTTGGATTTTGAAGGATGACTATGTATTCAAGAATCAGCCGAGGGAATTACCATATGACTCAGCAATTCGACTCCACTTATATATCCAAGGGAAATGAAAACATATGTCCACCCCAAAATTTATGTACACAAATGTCATAGCAGCATTAGTCGTAATAGCCACAAAATAGAAACAACTCAAAGGCCCATTAATTGATGAATGGATAAATAAAATGTGGCATATACACATGATGGAATATTCAGCCATTTAAAAAGTACTGATATGTGCTACAGTGTGAAAGAACTTTGAAAACTTTATGCTAAGAGCAAGAAACCATATTCAGACTATTTGAAGAATACTTCTGTAATATATATAATATATTTATATGAAATGTCCAAAGAGGCAAATACGTAGGAACCTAAAGTATATTAGTGGTTGCCTAGGGCTGAGGGTAGGATATTGGTGAGAAATGAAGAGTGATTTTTAATGGGAACAGGGTTTCTTTGGGGTGTGATGAGATTTTTCTAAAATTGATTGTGGAGATGGATGCAGAGTTCTGTGAATATACTAAAAACCATTCAACTGTGTACTTCAAATGGATGGTAAGTAAATTATATCACAATATAACTGTTACACAAAGAAAGGAACAAAAAGCAACAAACAACCCAAACATTTATTTTAAGTTTCCATATGAAATTTTTACCACTAACAGGTTTAGTCATCATATTGCAAAATAAATTTTCTTAAAATAAACAAAAAAAGTGCTACATGAGAGAGAGGAAGGGGAGCAAGCAGCTAGAGGAGAAAAATCTATAGACTGAGATCTTTGAAAATTGTGAGCAGGTGAAATGTAGAGACGGCTGTCAGTGTGACAGAGCAGATCATTACCCAGTATTTCACTCACTCACCTGTGCCATAACGGTAATCCTAAAATAAAATACAAGAAATAAATGGGGAAACTTAACATGAAGGCGTACTGCGAACAAAACTCTTGGAAACAGAACATCAGTTTCATAATGATCTTAACATTGTCCTGTGAATGAAAAAAAAATTATGAATATCTCAAAACCTTCCATGAATATAATTCATTCCATTTATATGGTTCCATGTTCCATGCGAACTTAACTTTTGTAAAAAATGTAAATTCCCTTTTTTAAGGACATCCAAGCTAAGAAGATAATCTTTTAACAATAAAGTAAATGGGATGGAAGATAATAATGAATTTTAAAAACAAGAACAAATGCATGAAATCAGAAATAACATTGAAATATTAATAAGTAACACTTATAAGGGACTATATGTCAGACTCTGTTCTTTTTTTTTTTTTTTAACAATTTTACTTATTTGTTTGACAGAGAGAGAGAGAGAAAGAGAGAACACAAGCAGGGGAAGTGGCAAAGGGAGCAGAACAGGCAGGCTCCCCTTTGAACCAGTAGCCCAGTGTGGGACTCGATCCCAGGACCCTGGGATTGTGACCTGAGCTGAAGGCAGACACTTAACCTACTGAGCCACCCAGACTCTGTTCCAAACCACACACACACACATTCATTTATACTCATAAAATCCTATGAGTTAGATTCCATATTCCCAATTCACATGAGTTAAGATGAGGGTAGAGCTGTGAGGTATTCCAGCAACATTTATAAACATAGTGAATGTGAAAGGGGAGAGTCCCACCCAGGCAGCCATGTTCCGTATGCAACACTGGATAGATTGCAGATATGTTCAGGAAGTGTCAGCTGTTCCTTGTGGGTGAAATGAATACAGGTGTTGAACGTGTTGATGATGAAGCTAGAACGGCAGGCTGGGATAAGTTTATCAGGATCATCAGCTATGGAGACCATGTTTGGACTGACCAGATGGGTAGTTGCTCAATGCATTTATTTATATGGGGCTGTGAAAGATCACTGGGTGCTAGTAACTTCTTAGAAAGTAATGATGTACAGAAAAACATATCTACTGGGATTCTTCTCAGGAAAAAAAAAATTTTGAATGTGTTAGAGAAAACTCATGAGCTACTTGAGACAAGGGATGATACCCCAGAAGTTATCCCTCTGAGCAACAACAAATGGCTCATAACTGCCTTTTTTACTGAGATAAAATTAACATAAAATGAAGTGCATGGATCTTATATGTTCAGTTGGATAGATTTTGACAACTGTGTATGCCTATGAAACAAGATACAGAACAAAATAAAGAATATCTCCATCTCCAAGAGTTCCATATGCCTCTTCTAATTAATTCTGTCTTACACACACTATCAGTCCTTCCACTACAGATTAGTTCTGCCTGTATCTGGGTTTGATATAAAGGAATGTATACAATATGTATATTTTTTTTTTGTGCCTAGTTGCTTTCATTTAATGTACTTGTTTTTAGATTTGTCCATGTTGCTTTGTTCTTTTTATTACTGAGTGGTATTCTAATGTGGGAAATGTCTGGTAATTCATTTATTCTTTTTTCTGCTGAGAAATAGTAGGACTTCGTTTTCCAGTTTGGGAAAACTATAAGTAAGATGGTTACAAATATTTTTGTATAATTATTTTTTGTGGACATGTGTTTTCGTTTTCTTGGGAAAATGCATAGGAGTGAAGTTGTTCCATCATAGGAATATTCTGGGAGTATTCTAATTCTCTCTCTTAAGAAAAATTTGGTCTGTTCAGTAATGGGAATGTCATTTGACAGAACAAGGTATGCAAGTTTGGGACCAGAGCTGAATTAAGTGTGATAATCAGAGAGAGGCTGAGTGCTTTCTTCTCCCCCTTTTCACATGGATGTTCAGCCTCACATAAATAATCCATAAACAAATATTAAGACATTGCTTTGAAGGATTAATGAATTATTAACTTGCTGGAGGCACAAAATGTCCTAGTCTGGCTTAAATATATCATAGTTATGAATGTAGATTTTGTTTTGAAGATCTTAAGTAACATGATTAAATCTATGTTCAGTGATAGTAATTTTTGCATATTGTGGAAGGTAGACTAAGAACTGGGAATCTTTTTTTTTAAAGATTTTATTTATTTATTTGACCGACAGAGATCACAAGTAGGCAAAGAGGCAGGCAGAGAGGGTGGGGAGGGGAATCAGGCTCCCTGCTGAGCAGAGAGCCTGATGTGGAGCTAGATCCCAGGACCCTGAGATCATGACCTGAGCCGAAAGCAGAGGCTTAATCCACTGAGCTACCCAGGCGCCCCAAGAACTGGGAAATAATTTAAAAGGTATTGCAAAAGTTCAGGTGAAAAGTGTTGAGGTCAGAATCTCCAGAAATTATTACGAGGGAAATGAATTCAAAAGATACGCAAATGCCACTTGTGAATGTGTTTGCATGTGTGTGTGTCTTTCTATCTGTCTCTGTGCAATGATTCTGTAATAGCACTCTCTGTTTCTCACTCATTGGATTTGCTGCATCCGTACATAACAGATTCTGTATTACAGACCAAAGTTTAACCAAAATACTCAGACTGGCTGGTGAAATGAGATGCCTCCTACCAGCAAGCCTCCTGCCTGACACATATTTGTTGCATGTCTAACATGACCAATAACTCTCTCAATATATCATGGCTTTCAGGTTACTTCTGTTCAGAATGTCTCTAGAACCTCAAACTTTGCAACATAGTAGCTTGCCGGTAGTGCTCTTGAATCAGTTCTGAACACTACAGAAAGCAAGACATCCAACTGAAGTAACACACTGAGCACCATGTGAGTTTCAAACTCGGCCTTTCATGGAATCTCTTTTATTGTGTCTCTCAACCATTTCCACATAAAGCAATCACAGGCTGGTTAGAGATGAACTGTGTAATATCAGATTTGGAGAAGGATCAAGCATCTATTATTTTTCAGCTCAGGAAGTGCTGGAAGAGCTTATCTTTATCCTCTCCTTGCTCTGACAGACTGTCATTCTGCTGGTGTGTCAAACCATGATCTCTCCCCCTGACCGAAATAAAACTGGTTGGTCATGGGTTAGGTGACTTGAATACAATGTACGGTCTCACTGTTTATTCAAGGATATTGACTCAGAACTCTAGAAGCTATGAAAAAACTAAAAGAAAAGAATTGAACTTGAGAGCCATTTCTCACATGTTCTCTCCATCTTGTGCCTAGTATATTCTTAGAAATTCCATTATCCAGCCATACTCCACAATTAACCTCATAAACTTACTGTGGGTGGTTGGTCTCTTAGTCATATTGTTTCCCCACTTCTTCTTAGGGAATCTCTTATTAGTGTATTTTTCAAAATTAAAAATAGATCCCGAATCAATCTTTCATTATTAAAATGTTAAACATTTGGTACTTGCTGAGCAGAACTGCAACCCCTGTTAATTAACTCTTAGAAGTAGTTATTAAAGGCTACAGAGTTTGGGGGCGCCTGAGTGGCTCAGTCAGTTGAGCATCTGACTCTTGATTTTGGCTCAGCTCATGATCTCGGGTCCTGGGATGGAGCCCTTAGTCGGGCCCCATGCTCAGTGTGGAGTCTGCTTGAGGATTCTTGCTCTCTCTCTCCCTCTGCCCCTTCCCCCCTGCTCTCCCTCTCTCTTTCAAATAAATAAATAAATCTTAAAAAAAAAAAAAACCACAGCTACACAGTTTGTCGGCTTTCATAAATGAAGGTTGTACAATTTTTTGTGCATCACTAGGCAGTCAGTATCACTGGCCTTTGGGATGTCTGGAGCGAGAGATATGGTTGTCTTCTGGGAAGCTGCCTTATTTGGAAGGTAATATACCTCCAGAATCATCAGAAGTGCATGCTAACTCTGGCACTGACATGCTCTCACTGCTTTTGCAAACCATTAATGTAGGAGCTGTGAACACGAACGGCACTACGCCAGAGTCAACAGGAAAGGAGGGCTTTATATGTGGTAGAGGGATTTGCATAACCTTAGATGGCCAACTCAGCATGCTCTGCTAGAGATCCACACAGTGAAAAGCAATACATGAGGGTTCGAGCATTTTTTTTGTTTGTTTGGTTTGGCTTGTTTTTTTTTTTTTAAGAAAAGGCTCTCTCCGCAATATAAAACTTGATGCAGGATTCCTCACCCTGGCACGTCTTTCTTCAAATTAAAACTCCAGGCCTGAAAAAAAAATTGCTGGTGGGACTTTAGTATGCTTTAGGCTCTACTCTCTGTAAGGGGGAGACTGCAATCTCATCATAAAATCAGTTATTCATCCATTTGGGTAGGAAAGGAATGCCAGTCTTTACTGGGAAAAGAAATAAAAGCCTATATTGTCCTGTCTTTCTCCTTGCGAATAGGTCAGTTTACCTGAATCTAAGTATCCCGGCATTGCAGTGACATCTCCAGAACTATAATCCCTCCTCTGCGCTAAACAGAACATGTTCGATAAGACCCAGGACCCACACATTACCTCCGTAAGGGCTGAACAAGGCCAAATTCTGTGAAACAAAATATTTCAACCCTAAAATGTTTCAAGCCTGTCCAGGATGATAGTAATCTGTCAGCTAGTTTCCAACAGGGAGAGCTTATTTTATATTTCCTCATTAAATTGTCTTCACAGAGGGTTGCCGGGCGGGGAGAGGGATAGGGAGAGGGGGCTGGGGTTATGGACATTGGGGAGGGTATGTGCTATGGTGAGTGCTGTGAAGTGTGTAAACCTGGCGATTCACAGACCTGTACCCCTGGGGATAAAAATACATTATATGTTAATTTAAAAAAAAAGAAAGAAAAAAAATTGTCTTCACAGAAATATCACGAATAATGGCTTGCTTTGAAGATATTTTATTTTTCAGATATCTAAACATAAGAAGCAATATTTTTTACAAATTGTGTTATAAAGTTACTTACAAATAAGTTTTTTAAATAAAAGAATATTCTTGAATAATCAATAATCAATAATAATCAGAAGCCAGAAAAATTGGAGGTAGGGTGCCTTCCCATTTAAAAAAAAACTTTTTTGATAGTGTTTCTGTATGGGTCAGTGCCTTATTCAACTCTTCTGCAATACTAGACCTTGGGTGCCAGAAATCTTCCTATTTTAGGTTTCCTGAGACCTACCAAAATGCTACCCAACCCTAGGTGGGGTGGATTTGGGAGCTAATTTTTAAAAGCAAAAGCTACTCATTCTGTAGAAAACTAAAGTATTTTTTTTGAAAAGTTTTTTTAAGAAACACAATGTTTCTATTTTGTTTGCACAGTTAAGATTAAATTGTCTTCAATTTCCTATTCAATGTTTATAAAAATAACCAAAATATTATTATAAAGAATTAATAAATATTTTAATGAGGAGCCATGATTCATGTTCATTCCATTCCTACTATGGTGATGAAAGTCTTTGAACATAATATGCATCACAGCATGATAGAAAATGCACGAGCCCTGGAATCATACAAATACAATTTCAAATTTTGTCCATTTCTTTGAAAGACTCTGTGATCACGGATAAGTTAATTTAGCCTTTCATAATCTCAGATATCTACATTTCAAATGGATATTAATATGTCTACCTGATCAGGCTGTTACGATAGATGATATTTTTAGAATATCTAGAAAAATTCCTGATATTTATTCTTGTGGTTAAATTATTTTATTTACTGCTGTTAGCATCTTCATTGTCATAAAGACCTCGGACAGATGCCATAAAGGCAGTATCACTGAAGGATATTTTTAGTAATTTACCATTCATATCTCCTATGTCCTTGAAACCTTTTTTATAAACTTGATCTGAAATGTTGATTTCTCCTTCTATTTCTGTTGTTTTACATATTTTAAGATAATTAAAATAATATTTTAATATGATGTTTGACACACGAGTTAATTTTGGCTACGGCTTCAAAATGGATTATCAATTTATAGTGAATGATGTTTTGGTCTTAGAAATGTATCTGGTACACTTCTATCAGTATTTGCCAAATATACATTTACCTATGTCTTTATTGGCAACCCTACTGCACCATGTCTTAATTATTCACAGCATATGGTTAAGTTTTGTTCTTTAATTCATATGAGTGTGCTTATCTTTTAATAAGTTTTATTTTACATGTAGTTTAATAATTTTTCATAATGTTTTGACTGCCACAGAGTAAGTAGGAAAATAGTTATGGGGACTGATGTTTCAGAGAGCTCTAGGAGTCAGGCCACACAATGCTGAAACACCATTGCTGTCATCATGGTTGTTGTCTCCAGGAGGGGAGACTGGTGTAAAACAGGTAACACTATGAAGCTGATATGAAGTGAGACATAGAGAGGGATGGAGAAAATGAAGAGCAGGACCAAAGGATGCATGAGAAGAGGAAAGCTTCCATTCTGTTTTGGACTAAGTCTGAAAATATGTAATAAATAGGATTCCCCTTTTATGCTACTCCCCATATATGATTTGGAGGACAGTAACATTTTAAAAGGCTCATTTTCATTTGGACATTATTATCTTTAAGTGATATATTTCTTAAAGACCATTTTTTTTCTCCCAAGTCTATTTAGGGGAGGTGTGGACTATACAAACAAAATCTATTTTGTCTATAACTTCTGTAGTAGTTTAGATGGTATGTATTCAGTTTTTAATTTTATTAGTGGGTATCTTGTATTTTTAAGTGCTCAAAATTATATTTGTCAAATTTTGAAATTAAACAATAAGCAGATTTTTTAAAGTTTATAATTATTTAAGGAGAATCTCGGGGCTTTTATTTTCTTTCTATATGTATCTGGTTATTATTTCTCACTCCCCTGCAATTTTCCTTGTTTTCTATAATGTAATTAGGGTGTTTAAATCTATATTTAAAAAAAATGCTTTCCAAACACTGGGCTTTTTTCCACATATTTTTAATGTACTTAATTTGAAACCAAACTGTATAAACATTTAGTAATTCTATAGGTTTATCTGGCTAAAATATTTATCATTAGTCTCTTTTATCTACAACTTCTTCTTCTTAGATTCTAAAGTTTGTTTCAGTAATTGGAAAACATCTATGTAAGAAGGATAACTTGATGGAAATGCTTTTTTTTTTTTAAAGATTTTATTTATTTATTTGACAGACAGAGATCACAAGCAGGCAGAGAGGCAGGCAGAGAGAGAGGAGGAAGCAGGCTCCCTGCTGAGCAGAGAGCCCGATGCGGGGCTCGATCCCAGGACCCTGAGATCATGACCTGAGCCAAAGGCAGCGGCTTAACCCACTGAGCCACCCAGGCGCCCCGACAGAAATGCTTTTATTTCTATAAACATCTAAAATGTCTTGTACATTTCATCCATGAAAATTAATTTGGCTACCCCAAGACAGTGTAGGTAGAAATTTTTTATTTTATTGTTTTCTGGAAGCTAATCCTGTGGAAAGAGATCTAATATCAATATAAATTATATTCATTTTTATATTTACTTGGATGCTTATAAGGTATTTTTGAATACATTCTGAATATGGCTAGATAATCAAACTTTTTACAGATTTCTTGAACCATATTATTTTCAGTTCAGGAATTATTTCTGCTATTGCTTTTTGTTCTAGATTCTGTTATAGATTCTGTTCCATGAGCTCTGTTATCTCCTTTTGTTTTAATTTTTTTAATTTAAATTCAATTAATTAAAATATAGTGTATTATCAGTTTCAGAGGTAGAGTTCAGTGATTCATCAGTCTCATATAATATCCAGTGCTCATCACATCACATGCCCTCCTTAATGTCCATCACCTAACTTCCCCATCCCCCCACACCCTCCTGCCTCCCCAGCAATCCTCAGTTTCCTATGATTAAAGGTCTCTTGGCATCAGGGAAATACAAATCAAAACCACAATGAGATATCACCTCACACCAGTCAGAACAGCTACCATTAACAAGACAGAAAACAACAATGCAAGCTGGTACAGCCACTCTGGAAAACAGTATGGAGGTTCCTCAAGAGGTTAAAAATAGAGCTACCCTATGACCCAGCAATCACACTACTATTTACCACAAAGATACAAATGCAGTGATCCAAAGGGGCACCTACACCCTTTTTTTCCCCCCTTTTTTAGCTTTGCTTTATAAAGGGAAAGCAATTCAGCTTTTGACCATAAAAGGAAGACGATTCCACTAGATGATGGGAGACAGAATCTTCATGTGTTCAGAACCCCAACCCCCACTCTTGTATGTTATATTTAGGACAATCAAACTGGCCAGTTTTAGAATGCTGTCCAAACGAGGCCCCACTGATTTCATTACTACCTTGTCTCAGGGAGACGGGTGGGGCTGGATGCCAGGTGCACGTGGCAAGGGGATCCAGCCAACATCACAGGACTTCATGGCTGCATTCAGACTCTGGGCACCCAGCGACTGGGTGGGACTGAGGACACTTGCCCAGTGAGACATTTCACACTCTGTGTCTTCTCCTAGAATGGAGGAACTGTAGGAACAGTGTTATCAGAACATAGCACTCAGCAGAGCACTCAGCCAGGGTCCCAAACATGTCTCCCAGGGCTGCCTGGCAGAATCACTCAGTGAGGGCTCTGGGGGTCTCCATGCTGTGCAGCTCTTGGCAGTGAAGTCTGCTCACTCAGGGTAGGATGTGAGAACTGGTTTCTTTAGAGCAAGGGCCCTGAGCTTGAGTGCACATGAGAGACTTCCAGGAGAACTTCTTACAACTCAGAGAGTGGGCCCTGCCCCAGCGTGTCTGATTGTGAGGGAGGCTTTCTATTGTTCATAGAAGCAATATCCACAATAACCAGACTGTGGGAAGACCTGAGATGTCCATCGATAGATGAATGGATAAAGATGTGGTATATTTATATGATGGAATATTACTCAGACATCAGAGGATGTAAACTTACTGTTTACATCCATGTGGGTGGAATTGGAGGAGATTATGCTGAGTGAAATAAATCAAACAGAGAAAGACAATTAATCATATGGTTTCACTCATATGTAGAACATAAGAAACAGGCAGATCATTGGGAATGGGAAGGAAAATTGAGTGGGAAGTCATCAGAGAGGGAGAAAAACAATTAGAAACTCTTAACTACAGAAAACAAATTGAGGATTGCTGGAGGAAAGAGGATGGGATAATGGGTGGTGGGCATTAAGGAGGGCATGTGATGTGATGAGCACTGGGTGATATATGAAACTGATAAATTATTGAACACTATATCTGAAAGTAATGATGTACTATAAGTTGGCTAGTTGAATTTTTAAAGTCTGTTATGGTTTGTCTCCCTCTCTGATTTCATCTTGTTTTATTTTTCCCTCCCTTCCCCTATGACCCTCTGCTTTGTTTCTTAAATTCCACATATGAGTGAGATCCTATGATAATTGTCTTTTTCTTGATTTATTTCACTTGGTGTGGATGGAACTAGAGGGTATTAGGTTAAGTGAAATAAGTCAATCTGAGCTCTGTTATTTCCTTGAAAGAAATTTGCCTCATTTTCTCCCTATTTATTATCATCACTTTCATCTGTTTAAACTTTTTGTCTGTGATCCAGAAAGGTATCTCCAGTTAGTCTCTTACATCTTGAACTTTAATTTAATCTTTCTGATTTACCAAACCTAGATATGCTATTCTTTCACAAGTAAACTTTGCTCGTAGTACCCTGTTCTGATGATCTACTACTATTCCTAGAGTTGGTATTTATTTTTATTGTGTCATTCTGAATCTAAAATGTCCTTATTTTGCTTGCAGTAAATTTATTTCAGTGAGAGATGATTAACACTAGGAAATGGATCTTGCCTCTTACATTGCAATCCCTATAATTTCATTTGCTGTCTGCCATTCCCCTCCAATTCCACACTTCATTTCTGTATTGAAAAGGAAGGTTCTATTTAATCAAGGTTTTGGCATATGGGCAACAATAGAAGCTGTAAATATTGCCCTGGGCTCTACAAGGGTTTTAAATGGGGCTTTATCAAATTTTCTAACTCAGCAACTCAATCTAGCACATTATAGGATCAGAGATGAAGTATTAAGAGACTGTTCTGGGATTGGCTGAGCAAGTCATGTCCCATCACCAGTCCCCATTGGATGATCTAGATAAGGGGTCACCAAACTACAGCCTGCAAGGCAAATATAGCTCATCTGTTTTTTAAATAAAGTTTTATTGAAACATAGCCATACTTCCCCATTAATATATTGTCTGTGGCAGCTTTCAAGCTGCAATAACAGAGAGGAATGGTGACAGCAAAGACACTGAGGCCTGCAGAGCCTAAACTATTTATTATCCGGCTCTTCATAGAAAAAAAAAAATTGCCACACATAATCTAAACTCCCTACCCCCAGTATAAACAAGAGTGCCAAGGACTCTGACTCGCCTTTCTTCTGCACTGTCATCCATAAGTAATATGGTCTTCTTTGCCAGTAAGCAGCCAGAATAGCCTGGGGCATAAAAAGTATCTATTTATAGCTTATCACCAAGATATCCTTATTATGGTTGTCAGATAAAATATGGATGCCCAGGTAAATTTAAATTTCAGTATATATCCCATGAAATATTTGTCCATCTGAGATTCCAATTTAACTGAGTATCCTGTATTTTGATTTTTGCCAGTTGCCAGTTAAGCCTAGCAACTCTACTTCTGATGTATACCCAGTGGATATATGCAGATCAACTAAAACATCAGGTCCCACTGTATTAAAGGAACCAAAACAGCCCATGTATAACCTATTTGTAAGCTAGTATTTTTTTACTTTAAATAAGAAAAGACCCAGTTCCAGTTGGATTAAGCAGTAATGAAATGTATTATTTTAAATCGTGGAGTCCACAGTCAGAGACTCCAAATTTACATTTCTATGATTCCTGTTGATCTCCCTCCTCTTTGTGCTGGACCAGTCCTCAAAGTGTTGCAAGATAGCTGCAGAAATTTCACATGTTACATACAACCAGAGTTACAACTTCTAGAGTCAGCAATGAAACCATATAATTTTGGGGGTATCTTTTGGAGAAGCAGGAAACCATTTTCCAGAAGCACTATAGTAATATTCCATTGAAGTTTCCTTGCCTAGGATTGACAAAGGAAATAAGACATCATGATTATCTTGTGAAAAAAATTTGGAGCAGGATATTAAGAAGTCAACCTTGATGACTACTACAGTTCACCTCTTTGGCTGCCCAATAACTACACATATTTTTAGAAATGCTAATATCTACGTAAACATATTTATATCCTTTCTGAAGAAAGTCTAAAATCTCTTCTGCACCCAGATCCAAATACAAATTCTCCAGTTTATGTGCAGCCCTCCTCATCAGTTGCCGATATGGCTTCTTCAAAACTTGGACAAAGAGATTAGGGATCCAAACCGAAAATAATGAACACAAAAAGGGCAGAAAGGACAGGTTAACAATAATAAAATTCCCACTTAAAGATCTTCATTTAGATATGACCTTTTATTATAAAAATATTTGGTTTCTAACTATAGATTTCTGTCTCCTTCCCTTCCCTCTTGGTCTCGGATCAACCTCTGCCTTGAAGGAGTGTGAAACAGTTGCCTTCATGATGAGGGAGCAGGAGGCTGGCTGAGGACAAAGCAAAAGCTGACACCTTGCACCCACTCTCCACTCAATTCCCTCGGTAATATGTGTGACATTCCTCAGCCACCTCTGGCTGCCCTAAAGGAAAAGCAAATAGCTAACTTGCAGAGATCACAATCCTGCAAAATAGGAGTCTCCCTTGGTTTACCAATGTCCTAGAGATTTACAACAAAGAAGCTATCTTAACAATAGCACAATTTCCAGAGGCAAATAACTCAGTTCCTCAAGCCCTAAATAAAGTTAAATTTCTTCTAAACCCAAATCTCACTAACAAGGACCCTTGATGGAGAAATGTGAAACTTTATCTCTAGATCTCCAAGATAGTGTTGAGAATCATTCCCAAGCATATGGCCAGCCCATTGATATACATCTAAAGGGTCTCACAAGAAGATTTTTACTACTAGTAATAAATAACCTTTCTCCCAACAATAGCTAGCCCCTCAAGGTCCTGGAGACCTTGCTTCCAAAATTCCTTAGAGACTAACATCACTCCCTTTGTTCTCACCTACCCAACTCCTGTGTATATAATCAGCCACTCCTCAGGATAACGGGGCAGCAGCTCTTTCTGCCCATGGGTCCTGTCCCCGTGCTTTAATAAACCACCATTTTGTACCAAAGATGTCTCAAGAATTCTTTCTTGGTCATTGGCTCCGGACCTCACCCCACCGAACCTCACCTAGGTTCTAGAACTTCATCATTCAGTTGGGAGGCATCATGAAGAATCTGATCTTTTACCCAGGACTGGCCTTTTTCCAGGCAGAGTGACTGATAAGAGGCACTCTAATGAAACCCAAATATTGTAGCCTGCTAAATTTCTGGCTCTCTGTCGCTATTTAGACTGAGGTTAGTTAAGATAGAGTATGTGGCTGTGTAACCATCAGTGGACTTAGTCATAAATCAAAGGCACAAATGATCTCTTTTTGAAAAACTGTATTTATTTCTAATATACATTTGGTTAGACCACCTTCATCCAAATATTTTCTTTTAGGAATTTACCAATGGCACTAGGAAGAATTAAATCACCTCAAATCTTAAACTTTCCTTGTGGTTTTCCTTATACTAGAACCTGTATAGGAATTGATCTATGTCACAGTACACAACAAGCAACAGTTTAAATGACTGTGGGTGAATGCTTAACTTGGATTATCCACTGCCTGGGTATTCTCACTTACTGTTATGCCTGAGTTTTTGCGTCCAAGAGACCACCAAGGAGCCAAGCACCAATGCAATCACATGAGGGTTTATTTGACAAGCTTAAGCCTGGGCCCAAGTATACCCGACACAGCGGAGTAGGGACTTGGACCCCGAACCAGATTACAGTCAGAGTTTTTAAAGGCAGAGTAGGGGTGGACTCAGCAGTGGGTGAGGACAAAGGGGGTTATGGATGATGTAAGTCTCTAAGGAATTCTGGAAGCGAGGTCTCCAGGACCTTGAGGGGCTAGCTGTTGTCTGAGGAAAAGGTTATTCATTACCAATAATAAAAATCTTCCTGTGAGACTCTTTAGATGTATATTAGTGGGTCATATACTTAGGAATGATTCCTGACACTATCTTGGAGGTTTAGAGATAAAGTTTCCTAAAGGAATTGTTAAAGTAGACTTACAGGATTCTGGTCAGACCTGTCGGGGTAGGGGGTCAGTCAGGCTAGGATTGTCCTTAGCAAAATCTCAGGGTGAGGGCAGTTAAGTCCCCAGGGGAGAGCCACTCTGTCTGTTTCAAGGGCTTGTCAATAGGTGAGGAATTTTAATGATTTTCTTCTTCCTCTGTTTCCCACATCAGCTAAACTTGAGGTGGAATGGCCTTAATTTTCTCAGCCTCCACATTTCCCCCTGAACAATTTTGACCCTTAAATCTTTAAGGTTGTTGAAAGTGGAAGGTCTCATCTTCTGTAACTTCTTCCTGCTGAGTAGGGGTGTAGAGTTGTCCCTACCTACTCCAGTCAACATTGATCAGTTGGGGAATGTGTAGGGGAGTTACGAAAGACGGAGGCAGCTGAATCCAGGGGTTAAAATCAATCATTAAAGGAGAGAGGGACTGTTTAAAGTGCTAACATGAGTAGGTCAGAACCCAAGAAATATTTTGTGATAAGGAACATCAAGATGGCTGCACTTATGTCAGGGCTAGACTCGGGGTGGGAACAGCCTTGTTTTTCTTGGCCTCCACACTTACCACCACTCCTTTCTCCATTCAGCAGATACTCCCTTTAGGGCATGTTCTTTGGAGCACTCCACTTTATTTTACCACTTTCTCTGTCCCTGAGGAAGATTTCAACACCAAGAAACAGAAAATGGTCTATGCTCATTTTGCTATTCTATACATATCACCTCAACGAAACAAAAATCTGCAATATTAAATCCAAATAGAGAAACACTTTTTTTTTTTTTTTTGGTGGCAAAACAGCTCAAACATTTAGAAAACATCTGCGAAATCTGTCTTTTGAGATTTCAAGGAAAGAAAACAATATTCAACATCAGAAGTTATCGTTTTCATTATTCAGAAAGAATGAAGTGGGACACTGAAAGGACCTTCTCATTTACGAAGGTAATTATTTTCTCTGGCCAATGATCATCACTACTGTGAGGTACAGGAGCTGTTTCCCTCAGATTTTAGTTTGGCTTTTTTCTGTTGTTTTGCTTGTTTTCCACAAGCCCCCACATGCTGCATGTCAATTCAAGACCCCAGAAGTGTACATACCGAATGCGGCACAGTGCCCTGCCTATAGCGTGGCAGGATGAATGCCTGAGTCACGAAGGCCTCTCCGGTGTAGGGTTGTATGTGCCCACAGGGAGATGCCTCCTGAGCTGGTAATGAGTATCCTTGGATAATAATGCCAATTCGATATTCCACACATCTAAAGTCACTTTTTATAAAAAGGCAAAACCTTAATAGGGCCATCACATTGTGTGTCCTGGGAGCTGACAGGCTTGCTTTATGAAAAGACTATTGAAGAGGTACCAGAGACAGCCCTCCCTGGGGCTCTGGCTTTTTTTTTTTTTTTTAATGGTCCCAATCCCTCCTTCCTTGTGCAAATCACACCTTAAACAAGTTAATTACCCCACCAACCATAACACATTCAACAAGGGACCTTTGAGTGCAACTCTGTAACGAGGGCTGTGTGAGGCATCCGAATACAAAGGAGAGAGGAAAGAGACTATTGGGCCCTCAGGGAACTCACATTCTAGTAAGAAAAGAAAAACAGAGGTATTGACAAACAATCACCACAGAAGGGGACAGGTACATGAGGGTGCTCTGTTGAGGCCACAGGGCATTAGGGAGAGCCTGGTTGGGGAAGAGTCAGCCTGAACTGAGTGCTGAAGGATGAGAAAGATTCTCAACAACTTTTTGGCTTTACAATGTGTTCATCCTACTTCTGTCACGGAACTCGTACCCAGTAGGAATGTATGAATGAACCCTTACATGTCTGCCTAAACTAGAATGCAAACATCTTAAAGGCACAGAATATACCTAATTTTTTTAAAGATTTTATTTTATTTATTTAACAGAGAGAGACAGAGAGAGGGAGAAACAGGCTTCCCACTGAGTAGGGAGCCTGACGTAGGGCTCGATCCTAGGACCCTGGGATCATGACTTGAGCCGAAGGCAGACACTTAACGCCTGAACCACCCATGTGCCATGAGAACGTACCTACTTACTCACTGGATTGTCCCTCCGTTTTATGTCCAGAGCTTATGCAGTGGCAGACCTTTGAAGGTCCTCAGTGCCATGTCTGCTGAATCTATGAGGAGTGAATTTTGGTCCTGAATCCCAACTCTACTTTTAGTCCATGCAAATTCAACATGTTTAATGTAAAAGTAATCCTCTCCCCACATCAAGCTCTCACTGACTTGGCCAGTTTCTATCAATAATTTAGTCACTGTCTGCATGCCACTGTCTCAAAGATCCTGCATTCCCTTGGATTCCTTCATCTTCTACTGCCTACATCCAGTTACCACAAGCATCTTATTAATTACCGCTTCGTAATGTCTCTCCCATTCCCAGGGCAGAACCCTGCTTGAGGTCACCTGAGATGCCATGCTTATCTCAGTAGTTTCCTCCTTTCTCTCCCCCTCGAAGTTCTTATCTGTCCATTCCATCCTGAAACCCTCCACTATGCTGAAAGACCTCCACCTCTGGCTTTAATCTCTTTGCCATCTACTCAAACAAAATAAAAATACAATCCTATCAAGTATCTTTTGTTTAAAATCAGACATCTTTTCCTCACATCAAAAGATACAGGGAAAAGTCTAGAAAAAAACTGTCGTGCCTTGGTATATTAGTCATATTATATATATTAATTGCTGATGCATCTAGTACCATCAACTTGGCAGCTTTAACATACATTAAGTACCTCACAGTTTTATTGGATCAGGAGTCTGGACACTGAGTTTTCTGCTTCAGGATCTTGTAGGCTGCCATCAAGGTGTTAACTGGGCTTGAATGTCATCTGAGGTTCAGGGTTATCTTCCAAGCTCATATAGTTGTGGCTCTTGGCAGAATTTGATTCCTTGGAGCAGAAGGCCTGAAGCCCTTGGCCCTAGGGGTTGCCCACAGTCCCCTGCAGGTGGCCCTCTCCATAGGCAGCTCAGAGCATGACAGTTTGCTCCTTCAAGCTCAGCAGGAGAGGAGAATGAGTGTGGATGGGGTCATATGTATATAGATACTGTGCTATTAATCACAGGAGCAACAGCCTCACCTTTACCATGTAACAAAATCACAAGTGACAACCCATCACATTTTATATATTCCCATGTTAAACAAGGGAACAAGTCCCATTGTTCCATCCATACCCAAAGGGTTTTCCATAAAGGCATGTTAAGAACTAGCTTGACTCCATTTCTGATGTTTGATTACAAAAAACTTTTAAGCCTCACTCCACCCTTTCCCCTTCTGCCTATATCTCAGCAAGCAGATAGCAAAGTCTGGGGGCTCTTTCCTAGGGAGCCAGAGGAATTCACACCATGGATGCCCTGCTACCTGTGAGATCATGACCCCAGTCACACCCTTGTGACTACCACAAAAACCTCCAGCCAGTTTTCTTTCACTGCTTTGCCGGGCCATTTTTAGACCCGCCTGAGAATCCTGCCTTGCTTTCCCACAAAGCCTTGTTATGTGAGTAATACACATTTTCATACCCTCTTGGTGTATGTATGGTATCATCCTTCTTGAATTCAAAGTGTGGGTGTCAGTCTGTCCTGTTTCTGCTGAATGTTTACAACAGGTATAAATAGCAAGAGAGGGGGGATCCAAGGCATTCACCCTAGGATCTATTCATCACCCCAACTTTAATTTGCCACAATTAGAAAAAAATGCATAGTCTCTCTACTTAAAGCCTTTTTTTAGCCTTTCTGTTGTGGGAGGCATAGAAACCATGCTACCAGGAAATTCTGCCTTGCTGCTATGAAAATATGTTGGATTACTATAGAAGGAGAAAAACAACATTTCTAAGATTTCATATTTTCAGACCTCAGTAGGAATAATCACAAACTTAATTATATTATTGACAAAGAATATTTTGAAAATGAAAAATTAATGAGAAATGTTTAAATCTTGAAATAGCATGAAATGCATGTAACAATGTGTCACAGGTGAAAATAGAATGTAGGCTCAACAAAGCAATAAAAATATGGTTATGTAGGATTGCATGTGGTGTTACATGTTCCCAGTTTTACCTTCTTGTAGGAAAAGTCCAAATGGCAAATGGGGTGTTTTTTAATATTCTCATCTCCATATAAGGTTTCCAAGATCTTTTCATTCGGGTGAAACTTCCAGTCTCTGGAATTGTGGAACTCTGGTTCGTCCACAGGCAAGGGGTGACCAAGGAAGAGGAATATATATTGGAGAATAGCCAGTAATAAGTCTCTTTAGCTTTGCTCCCCAGTGCTTGTGATAGAAAAATCTAACCTTTCCCCCTCTTGCCTTTGAGGAATGAGGCCCCGTTACTCCTCTTTTCTAGGCAGAATCCCACTTCCCCACTGCCTTTGCCTAACTAATCTTCGATTATTAGTCATATACCTCCACATGTACCCATGTTCCTGTGTGAGTGCTTCTGACTTGTATGTGGATATGTATTTTTTTTCATCTTTTTTACATTTCCATGTTGGCTGAGGAGGTAAAAATAGCCCCAAGTATAGAAGAAATGATAACCCCAAGAGTAGAAGAGAGGGGTAAAGACTCAGAAAAAGCAGAGATTAATATTTGGAGCTCCAAGGATAGACTTGTTTAAGTTAGGTGCTCTTCCTAAATCAATGATACACTCGTTAAAAATACATGAATACAAAGTTTTGAATATACCAGCTGTATGGGGAGCTTACTGTATGCAAGGACTATTTTCTTCCCTGTAGTTACAGTGCTCATCATGATGCCTGGGCCTGAAGACACCTAATTAGTATGGATGCAACTGAATTGTATACAGTATACTTTATAGTAATTACTTAGTTTAATAAGAACAGAGGTTCTTGTTTATGTTAATATACTATTATTCTTTATCCTTTGACTTATAAAATGTACAAATTATTATACAAATATGATACAAATATTCAAATTTCTGAATTTCTTTTCACAGAAAAAAATTTAAAAATATATTCTCTTGGTAGGGATTAAGAACTGCAATTGTTTAATGTTTTTATCTTTTGGTTGATAATTGATTAACATGTTCTACTGACTTGTGACTTTGTCCCCAACATTCACCTTTTCTTTGTTGCAAGCTTGTATTAGTTAGCTATTGCTGCCTAACAAACCACCTCAAGACCTAGTTATATGAAATCATTTATATTAAATCTCATAAGTCACAAAGCTGAGTGTTTCTCATAAGTCACAAAGCTGAGTGTCAGTTACCTTGATGGGCTGGCTCATATTTCTGCAAGTTAGTTTTATTCCATGTGTCTTTCATCTTCCTCCTAAGACCTGAGGGCCAGTCTAGGCATGTCCTTCTTGCAGGATGACAGAGTCTATAAAGAACCTCAATAATTTTGATATTTTAGACTGAATAATTTTTTTCTTGTGGGGAGTTACAGGCTTTTCAGCAGGATCCCTGGCCTCTCCTCACTAGATCCAGTAGAATTCCCCAAGTTGTGACAACAAATAAGGTTTCCAGATATTGCCAAAATTGCCCCCAGTTGAGAACCACTTCTCTAGTGCATAAGCAGAATTGTGCAAGGCTTTATGAGTCTTCTGCTCAGAGCTGACACACTGTCACTTCTACTTTATTCCACTGGCCAAACGAGTCACATGGAGCATGAGTCAAGAGGAGGGGCAGGCCAACCTGCTCATGGCAGAGTTACACAAGAAGGGATAGGAATACAAGGAAGTAAGAGGAACCAAACTATTAAAATAATAAGTTTACTTCAACAATTATGACTTCAAGAACCTCACTTTGGTATTTCCAAAAGCTCCAATAATATTTCCATTAATTGAAATCTTAGTAGAACAAACTTCCAGGACTTAGGTCTTATCCTATGACTACTTCCCTTTTGGTCTGATTATTTGCAGCAGCTTCTAGACATAATAAGTATCACATAGATAAAATAACATTAGCACCTTTATACTTTATATACTAGGCATTTCCATTATAACACACAAAAATATCCCATCTAAAAATTCCTTATACTGTGATCTTAAGTTCTAGGAATGATAACAGTTATTTCTCACCTTTAAAAAGGCACATTCATTTAAAACTGTGACTATTTACAAAGCAACATGGAATAGCCTGCTTGGTGTAGAGCAATAAAAATGCAGTGTGTCCTCTCTATGAATCAGATCTGTATGCATGTGCTATAGAAGTTAAGTAACACAATTTAAGATCTTATTGTTTTCAATTTAGTGGAAAAAAGGAAAACAGGTTGCATATGTTGGTAAATATATACATATTTTTTAAAGAGACACAACTGGGGTACCTGGGTAGCTCAGTTGTTAAGCGTCTGCCTTCCACTCAGGTCATGATCCCAGGGTCCTGGGATCCAGCCCCACATCGGGCTCTCTGCTAGGTGGGAAGCCTGCTTCTCCCTCTCCTGCTTCCCCTGCTTGTGTTCCCTCTCTTGCTGTCTCTCTCTGTCAAATAAATAAATAAAATTTTTTTTTTTTAAATTTAAAAATTTTTTTAATTTTTTAAAAGGGGAAAGAGCACATTGAAACTAATTCTTTCTTTTACATTCGGATAACCTTGAGCAAAGTCACTTATTCTGTCTGAGGTTCCATTTATTCAGCCACCAAGTATATTATTAGGCTGGATCATATGAAATTGCCAATATTCAACTACTTTTTCCCCTTCAAGCACAGCTATATCATGCAATTCAATAAAACAGAAAGCCACGTCAGCCCCACAATGTTTTAAAGAGGATTACGAGAGTCAGTTGTAGTCAATTTTGAATCAAACTAAGACATATACAAGGGTAAATAATCAGAAAAACACAAAAATCTGTGATGCTTATATAGAACAATCTCTGAAACAAAGATAAAACAGCATTTTCCAGGAAGCATCTGCTCCTTTTTTTAATAGCTTTGATCAAATTCCAAATTATAAAAATGAGATCACATAAAAATTAGAGTGTCTGAAAATGTTGGAGGTGGTGAGGAGAGGGAAAGGGAATAAGAGGGAGAAGAAAATTTTCTTTACAAATAGAACAAAGAATAGCACAAAAGAGACTAAAAATGAAATCAGGGTCTGTTATTCTGAAATATTCCTGTGCGGGGAAGATGAATCTATTGTTTCTTGATTCTCTAAAGCAATCAAAACTTACCCTGGAAATGAAACAAAGACTTAAATGTTTCTTCTGAAGCTGAATAAAAGATGACTCATGCTTCAAGGCAAGTTTCCTAAAAAGAGAATTTAAAAAGAATGAGGTGATAAAGAGATAGTATGAGCACAAGATTTTATTAAATTCCTTCTTAATTATAAGAGACGATGGCTCAGATGTGAGTCAGTTTGACCACCATGCATTGTTATGCTCATCTTAAGAAGAATGGAAAATGAGCAATGTCTTTCTTTAAAAAGCAATAAAAAGTAAGCACTATAATACTTAGATTAGTGCTTCCAAAACCCAATTAATCATCAGAATTACTTGGGATGCTTTCTTAAAATAAAGCACAGAGACCCTACTCCCAGTTGCCAAAATTAGACTCTCTGGCCTTGAAGTTCAAGAGTTTGATTTTTTCAGAAGTTCCATAATTTAATCACTTAAGTTTGGGGAAAAAAAAAAAAAACCTGATAAAACTTACAACCTATTGTTAGTTTCATTTATCTAAATTGATCTTATTTCCACACACCAGAGATCAAGTCTTTTTTTTTTAATTCTTACATGTATCCTGGCTTTGGTGTTCAGCGAGTCAACCTCTGTGTCCCCTGTGCTCTGAGCTTCTGTCTAACACTAGGTTAATAACTATTAATCTGCTCAGGCTTTCATAACCAAATACAACAGAGTGGATGGCTTAAATAATAGAAATTTATTCCTTCCCAGCTCTGGAAGCTGGACGTCTGAGATGAGGGTGGCAGCATAGCAGGTTCCTGTTAGTTTAAGCTCTCTTCCCAGCTGGTAAACAGACAGCTTCTCGCTGTGTCCTCAAATGGCCTTTTCTCTGTGCCAGGGGTGAAAGAGAGAGACAACAAGCCTCGTTGGTGTCTCTTCTTATAAGAACACTAATCCTATGGGATTGGAGTCTCATCTTCACAATCTCATTTAACCTTAATTACTTCCTTAGAGGCCCCATCTCCAAATAAGTCACACTGGGGGTAAAGACTTCAACATGTGAATGGTGGGGGGGGGGCACATAAACATTCAAGCTATAACAACCAATTACCCCCTTCAAAAGAATCAAGTCTGTTGATTTTGATAGGTGTTTCAAAGTGCCACTTGTGATGGAGAAAAGACTCTTAAACCAAAATAAACTACTTTATATCCTTTGTCCAAATTGTACAGGTCTCCAGCACATCGTGCACTGCCTAAAACATTAAATAAGTGGTTGTGTATTAAATAATTTTATCCCCCTTAGAGGACCAAGGAGAATATTTATGATGTCCCTCCCTGAAATGCTAGCCCCATTCTCTGGCCTCGTATGCTTTAGAACCCTAAACATCCCTCCTAGGCGGGAGGTGGGAGTTACTGTGTTCCTTATGGAAGAATCTGACGAAAGAGCATGTGGAGATGCATATGCATTTGGAGAAGTCTCCAATTTACGAGGACAAGGTTTTTTTTTTAACAAGTAATTTACAAAGACAAGCTATTGAATTTTTTTTTTTTTGACAAAGTAAAGTTATAGTAAAAAGGTCTGCTAGACTTAAGCCATCCATGCTCATTTCCTGATTAATCCCAGGGCAGATTAGATAAAGAAGACTGAATCTTCATTGAAGAAAAGGAAAAAAAGCCCAACTCTAGTCACAGCAATTTCTAGGACTTTTTCTGAAGAAAATAATCAAACATAAGATCAAAGGTATAGGTAAAGGATGATCATCAAAGAGCAAGCTCCTCCATCATTTCGTTTCCTTTCTCAGCTTCTCTCTGAGGGCTGACAGTTCTCAGAGTTTGGTTCTTTGCCCTGTCCTCTTGTCTGATAGGCTTTAAAAGCAGAGAAATGCAATTGGAAATATTGAAAGTACTAACAAAGAGAGAAGAAAGAGATAAATTATAGCATATCCAGACAATGGGACACACTGCAGTCACTGCAAGTGGTAATTACAGGAAATTTTAATGAAATGAAAATATTCCCTATGTAACATTAAGTAAAAACAGCAGAAACATCACTTCATAGTGTGGTAATTTTACCTAAATATAAGTAGTTAAGTAAATAAATGACATTCAAACAGGTAGATTAAATATATATACATCGAGGAAAAGATCGGAATGAAATATAATTTAATAATTGACTAGTTATTATTTCTGGATGTGAACTTTGAAGTCATTTGTATTTTTCTCTTTTTTAGTTTCTTTTTCCCAATTCTTTGGTAATAAAATCTTATTATGTTTGTAATCAGGACAAAATGAATAAAATAAAACAGAACAGCAATGAGTCATAGTGTTACTCCTTCTAACACTTGGGCAGATAGGAAGAATTTTGTACCTACATGGGTCTATTGACCTTCCCTATGGTAAACTAACATTTAACGTTATAAATCTGAATTTCCTACGTTTTAAATTCTTCATCTTTCTTTGTGATTTCTTCCTTTTGAGGCAACAGAATTGCCCTGAAGTGTTAAAAATAACAGCTTTCTATCTCCCATTTTTTGTAAGTCAGCTTTGAACACCTTTAGTCTGAGGTACCTGCAGGAGAGATCAATAGCTCCAATAAAGAATCAATATTCTTCAAGACAGATGTTGGGACTGGAGACACAGAGGTAAGAACCACTGATTAGAGGTAGTAGTTGAGAACAAGTAAGTAGGATCAACCAAAGAAACCTCACCAGACAAGAGGACAGGGCAAAGAACCCTGAGGACTGCCAACATTCAGAGAGAGATTGAAAAAAGAAAATAAAATGGTGGAAGAGGTTGCAAAATTGACAGAGTATGAGGCAAAAAAAAAAGGGGGGGGTGAGAAAGGTACAGTGGTGGCTGAAGAGGATAAAAGGCTTTGCTGAGGAGGGAGATGGGCAGGTGGAGAGAGAAGGGCATTTAAGTGTAAATAAGTAATACTAGCAGGAATAAAGAGACAGAAGTCTTTTTGGATACAGAGACTTTGAAAATGGAACGATAGGTTGGAAATCCAACTGTGAAAGATGTTAAATTTCAGGTTAAAAAGACGAGACTTCATTCTTCAGGCTGGAAGGGCTAGAGTGTTTAATTGCAGAGATTTTTAAAGCCTGAAATTGATGAGAGGGAGGACAAAAAGTATCCTCAATCCCACAGCTTCCTTTTATGCATTAAGAATAAAGTCAAAGGGAAGTAAGTATTTTTATAGAAAAAAAAGAACCATTTTAAAGACCCAGGAAGTGATACTTGGAATGAGGGAGTCTATTTAGAAGTATATTTTTCTACTATATATTATACATGGTCTCAAACTGCTCAGTGTCTTCTAACCATATGACCTTTGGAGAAAGTTCCTCATCGATTTCTTGGAAGGATGAAATTACTTTATATAAAGCCTGTAGAATAATAACTATAAGCACTCAACAAAAGTAAGCTTCCATTAATATTATAATTATATCTTGATCACTATAATTATATCTTGATCAATGTGATGCAATTTGGTCAAAATGTTGGATTCGGAAGAAGTAAAACTGAAGCTGTCTACACAGGTGTGTAGCCTGATGTCAGGCATTTAACTTCTCTGTTTCCCATTTCCACATGCACAGAAAAGAGCACAGTAAATTCCATCACCAAGGAGCTTGAATACCCACTAATATCCCCAGAGGAATAGCCTGAGTGGTGAGGCCATTAAATATAGCCAGGAAATCTTCATGCTTAAACGTCATGTATATGAAACATTCTAACTGCTGTCATTTGCACATAACTGGGAGCAAAATAGAAAGCTTTTTGGGAGTTGACTTTGTCAACAAAATCCCAGGCCTGGCTGCAATAGCTTGTGCCTTTTGAACCCCTAAATCCATCTCTAGGTCCCCCCAATTGCACCCACAAAAGAGGTCTTAGAAAGCTGATCAACCCAGGGAAAGGCAGCCTCTCCTAATACCTCCTCGGAAGAAGCGATAGAAGAAAGGAGAAAGCAGCAACAACCCCCTCCACGATGCACCTCCAACACACACATAGGCTGAAGAAGCCAAAGAAAAGAGAAGATGAGACTTTCTGGGGCACCTGGGTGGCTCAGTCGGCTCAGCGTCTGCCTTCGGGTCAGGTCATGATCCCGGGGTCCTGGGACGGAGCCCGCGTCGGGCTCCTGCTCATCAAGAAGTCTGCATCTTCCTCTCCCCCCAACTCTTGCTCTCTTTTGCTCTCTCTCACTCTCAAAAAAATAAATAATTTTTTTAAAAAACACTATTAAAAAAATAACACTTTTTTAAAAAGAAGAACCGGAAGTTGTCAGAATAGCTATGTGACACTCTTTGGTACCCGCCTCAGTCTCTTTTGCCAGATACAACTTCTGTGCTGTTGGTTGCTAAGGGCTGACAGCCACACCCTCCTCCATCAACTAGTTTGCCAATCAGAGCCAATGGACTCAGAGATGTTTGGGAGAAAACCCTGCAAATGAGTGGTGGCCAGCAGCTAAAGACTGGCCATTACAGGTATAAAAGCCTAACCCTTTTGCTCAAGGCGGGACAGCTCTGTGGTACCCTTTATACTCCAGAACTCGCTGGATGTGAGGCAAGAGTTCAAGGTAGAGTTCATACAGCATACTACAAGAATCCTACGGTTCTTTCAGGACTACACTTAAAATTCCAATTCAGAAAAGGGGACAATGGGAAACGCGCAGCGGTTACCTTTGAATAACAAATATCAAACCCTTCAGGGTAACCACAGCAAGGACTTGATGGGTGTGTCTGAGGCTGGTATCGCATCATTTAGACTGTAGGTCGCCAGACCATGAAGGGCTTACAGGGAACACTTCCTGGCAATGATGGTAAACAGGATCTATGTATGAGAAGATGCATACCGATGTTAGGGAACCAAACCAGCATACACAGCAAGATTTTGCTGCTGTCTCTGCAATCCACTCTTCCATAGTCCCTTATGAACAGAACTCTGATTTTGTTTGAAGTGGCAAGAATGCCGTATATAGCTACATTTTCTGTTCCAGAGTGGCAAGGGGTCACTACATGACCTAGTTCTGAACAATGAGCTAGAAGCCAAGGTTACTGGACAAAGCTTCCAGAAATACTTTTCAACCGGGAGCAGTGTAGCTGGTATAAGCCTTCACCCCCTCTCCTTTTTGCTGCTGGAGGTAGAATAGCCATCTTATGCCAGAAAGTGACAATTATTAGAGGAAAGCCACATGTTAAGAATGTCGTAATTGTAGAGTCACAGTATCAATCCTTACCTCTTTGCATCACTCTATGCCAGATTTCTTATATATCAAGTACAATTTTAATTCATAATTTATGTGAAAAGAAAAATGATCAAAGGAAATAATAAATCACTTTACCAAAAAATTCCAATGCAAATGTATAACAAATTTACAATGCAAATCTCCAATAATCAATATGATTTTTTAAAGTTTTATTCTTGGATAAGAGATTGGCAAAGGTTAACATGGAAAAATATATAGTAGCAGAAAAACTGTGGCAAAGCAGCTACTCATGACTGTTAGAAACATACACTGATATAACATTTCTGAGGGAAGGTTTAGTAAAGTATCTATATGTAAAATGTGCTCACCAGATTTGTGGTGTAAGTAGTCTAAGTAAATACATTTCTGTTTTCATATGTTTTATGGAAAGCTTCATAAAATGATTATAAAAATCACTATTCACGAACAAACTGTATAGGTAGAAAACTCAAAGGAATGCACAGATAAACTACTAGAATTCATAAATGAGTTTTAGAGTTCCTATTGATAAAAGCCAAAATCTGAAAAAAATGTACATTAACAATAGAAAATTAAATTATGGCATTTCATGCCATGTGATAATATAATAAAGAGATTAATCACAAATGTTGCAGCATGATTGGCTCTCACAAACATAACTTCGAGCAAAAAGAGCCAGACTCAGAGTACATACTGAGTGATTACATTAAGATTAATTCAGAAGCAAACAAAATTAATCCATGGTGTGTGAAGTCAGGAGAGTAGAGAGTGGCTTCTCAGGAGATACTGAAATTGGAGGCTGCTAATGTTTTCTTTTTTTTTTTTTTCCTTTCTTTTTTTTTTTTTTAATTTAAATTCAATTAACCAACATATAGTACAACATTAGTTTTTGGTGTAGTGCTCAATCATTCATCAGTCTTATACAATACCCCACATTCATCACATCACATGCCCTCCTTAATGTCCATCACCCAGTTACCCCAACCCTCACCCCCTCCCTATCCGCAACCCTCATTTTGTTTCCCAGGGTCCAGAGTCTGTCACAGATTGTCTCCCTCTCTGATTTCTTCCCATACAGTTTTCCCTCCCCTCCCCTGAGGTCCTCTGCGCTATTGCTTGTGTTCCATATTGACCTAGGTACCAGTTGCATGGGTGTTTTCACTTATCAAAATGCATTGATTTGGAAGATCTACATACATTTCTGCAACTACGTTAGGTTTCCTTAAATGTTTAACTTAAAAAAACATGATAGCGAAGACATATTCCGAAGGCTTAATATAAATTCAGCACACAATGGAAGCTGAGAGAAGGCAACAAATTTCTGAAGAAGGGAATCAGCTGGCGTCCAAGCCACATGAAGCAGCCACTTGGAGACACGCCTGCTGATAGCCAGCATCAGTTGCCACCTTACGGATGAGTTATTTCAAATGTCCAGCCTAGCTGATCAGATAATGACAAACCAAGCTAAAATCTGATTGCAATTGCTTCGGTTCCGTGAGTGAGACCTGCCTAAGGTCTTTACAAAACCCCTAATTTCCCCGGGGCACCTGCTTGGTGCAGTCGGTTAAGTGTCCAGCTCTCGGCTTCAGCTCAGGTCCTGTGTTCGGGGTCGTGAGATCCAGCCCCATGTAGCACAGATCCTGCTTAAGATTGTCTTTCCCTTTCCCCTCTGCCCCTCCCTACCCCACTTTCTCTCGAATAAATTAATAAATCTTTAAAAAAATCCTAATTTACAAAGTCATGAACACAATTAGAAGGCTGTTTTAAGAAGCTAAATTTTAGAGGAAATCTGTTGCATGAACAGAGTAACTGGAAAAAAAAAAAAGAGCATCTAAGTTCTGATTAATAGGGCTCCTGTAAAGAGAAAAGAAAGAAAATGGTGAAATTATTTTTTAAATAAGGACAATAAGAAAAAAAATAATAAGGACAATAAGAAGGAAATCTTGCCATTTGTGACAGCATGGATGGGCCGTGAGGGTATAATGTTAAAGTCAGACAGAGAAAGACAAATACTGTATAATCTCACTTATATGTGGAATCGAACAATAAAAACAAAACAGAAATAACCTCATAAATACAAGTAACAGATTGGTGGTTAACAGAAGCGGAGATGAGGGATAGGTAAAACGAGTTAGGAGGTAAAAAGGTACAAACTTCCAATTATAAAATACCTAATTCGTGGAGATGTAAGCTAAACCATGGCAACTATAGCTAACAATACTATATTGTATATTTGAATATTGCTAAGAGAGTAAATCCTGAAAATTCTCACCATAGGGAAAAAAAATTGTGATTATGTGTGGTGATGAATGGTAACTAGAGTTATTGTGATCATTTCACAATATATAAAATATAAAATCATTGTGTTATATGCCTGAAGCTAATATAATATCTTTTGTCAATTATTATATCTCATATTTTTAAAATGAAAAAAATTACAGTAATATAGTAAAATTCCCTGGTGCTCAAGGAAAACAATATTTGTTAAACTGAAAGGGACCACTGAGTACTAAGTAATAAGTCAAGTGAAAACAAATACTTTCTTAGATATGTAAGTGGGAAATTTGAGAACATCAATGTTTCCATTCCTGGATCAATCATCTAGGCCAGAGACCAGATAGCAAATAACATTCTAGCAGTCATTCCCATCCTCCTGTACTGAGAAACCAATGGTTAATTTCAAAAATATTCTAAACACTTATATATCAGATGACTGTACATTGGTTAAAAGTGACAATTTAGCCCCATATTTCTTGTCATAGAAAAATGGCTAAAAAATATTGAGAGAAAAAAGGATGTGAAAAAAAAATGTGAAAACGTTGTTAGGGAGTTTGCAGAATAAAAATCCACATTTTCTAGAGAAGGTGATAAAATAAGGAGCAAATAGGCTTAGTGGTAAAAGAAAACTGTAGTGATTAGGAATGCAACAATTTTCTATACTAGAATTAATAATAGAGCATAGTGATAAGAGACTTGGATCAAGAGGCAGGAGACCTTGGATGTAACATGTGAGTTTTCCATTATTTATTTGTATGTGAGCAAGTCAGAAAAACCTCTCGGATACTGGAGTCCCTTGTTTGTAAAACAAGAGAGTTGCACTGAGTCCCCAGGAATGAGGTTCAGTCATCCTGTGCCTGAAAGAAGTCACAAGGGTTTCCCCAACACTGGTGGTATTGAGGAGTTTCTTGGAGGAATAGACTTGTTTAATCAACCACGAAATTTTCACCTACCAGCTACAGTGTCCTGAAACACTACTACCACTGTAGCTACCCAGAGGAGGTAGGGTTGAAAACTGACGCAGTTGCTTGGGTACATCAAGCCACTCCCCTATAACTGCTTGTTAGAAACAAACATAAATTGGTGTAATTCTTTACTCTTCAGCTTTACATTGAGAATTCTAGATTTACCTTTTGTAACACACAAATGTCAATTACTTTCATGAATTTATACTACCTTGTGTCAGGGATGAAATTGTTGATAATGCAAAAACTTTCCTATTCTCTCATTCATGCTCTTGAGTCCCCTCTCTCTCTTTTTTAAAGATTTTACCGATTTGTCAGAGAGAGAGAGCACAAGCAGGGGGAGCAGCAAGCAGAGGGAGAAGCAGGCTCACCACTGAGCAGGGAGCCCGATGTGGGACTTGATCCCAGGACCCTGGGATAATTACCTGAGCCAAAAACAGATGCTTAACTGACTGAACCACTCAGGTGCCCCTTGAGTCTTTCTCTTTACAAGAAGTTCCTGGCACACACCATAATTTAAGTGAAATCAAGGAAAATAGAACAGAAATTAAAGATTAAAAAAGCAGTTAGACATCAAGTATTGTGAGTTTAAAAACTGCACACCATTTAAAGTTTGTGTACTGTATCAAAGTATGGAGGTCAATACCTCCAAATCTTATCTTCTTCATCAGTTACTGCAGAAGCTCTCTTATCTCCTAGCCATCCACAATTAACTTGTTTTATTAGCTAATACTTTCCATTTCATACATAAAACTTAAATACAGATGCTTACAGCACTTAAAATGCTCTCTGATCCTAAAGTGTCCATGTGTATGTCTGAAAGCTTCCTCTTACAAGTTGAACTGTATGCATATTAAGAGTTTATCATATTCAGTCCCAAACCATTTTAGGTCTGTTATATCTGTATGAGGATACATTACTCAAGGAAATCTTACATATATACATGAGTACAAACGTAATGGGAGAAATCTGGAAGGATTCTGTGCTGAGATTGATTATGCTCCATTTCTGAGAAGTCATAACTGTATATTAGATAATGAATTGGGGGTTGATTTATTCAAGAAAGATGGCACAAAGCTGTAACCACTGAATCCATATACAAAGAAAATGCCTATTGAAATATAGGTAAATAAAGTTACCTTTCTATGCTTTAGGTCAAAGTCAAACGTTTTCTTTTTGTGTGTTTATAAATCAGATGTCTAGGTTATGCTGGAGTGACCCTCTTCAAATTCCAGTCATTCAAACAACAACGGTTTATTGCATACACTATATATCCATTCCAATATGTCTAGAAGAAGGAGACTTCAAATAGTTAAGGCTATTGTTAATGAACACCCAGGTTGAGTTTATGAGTTTAGCCAACTGTTAAAATAGAAGGAACACAGTGTACAAAGGATTCCTCTCGCACTTTCAAATTTGGTAAGGGGGAAGGGGAGCCCCAAACTAGTCTCAGGTAAAATAATTCACTAGAAGGATTCACAAAACTCACTAAAAGCTGCTATATTCATAGTTATGACTCACGACAGGGAAAGGGTGTGGGCCAAAATAAGCCAAGGGAAGAAAGCATAGGAAAGAGAGAAAAGTACCACCTGTGGGGTTTCTGTTGCTCTCTCCCCATGAAATCATGAACGTGTTACTTCCCCAGCATTGATGCATGATGGTATGCACTGAGTGCTGCCCCCCAGGGAAGCCTGGAGTTCCATCACATACTGCCCCCATGGCTGTCCATTAGTCTCCAGCACCTCCAGAGGTGCAGGCTGACATCTTCAGTCTTCAGTTTCTTCCCAAGGCAAACAAAGACACTCCCCCTGGGAAGCACACCCCAGGAGACTAGAGATCACCTCCATTAGCCAAAGGCAAAGGCCAGAGCTCTCTGTGTTAACTTAATCCTTCACTGCACAAACCTGTGTTATTATTTCACATTTGACTGACTTTTGGGTTAATTAGCCAAATATATGACCCAATTTCCTTGGAGAAGAGGACTCCTGCTAAAATCAATCTATCCTAATTAACCTTTTAGTGTCAGTTGCATGCTAATGATCTCAAATATACATGGTCCACACGAAATGAATACAAAACATGCTTCTCTATGCCCGATGGTGTGGGTTGTTTGATAAAGTAGAGTAATTTCTACACAGTGGAGAAAACTTTCCTAGACAGCGTCTAATCTGGTAGCTATCTATTCACACTAAAACCCATGATCATTTCTGTTACAACTCATACTTCTTGACTTCAATTCAGAAAGCATGTTGTGGGAAAAGCAAAGCCACTCCTGAGTGAGAGGCATTTCAAAGATAATGCATTGGAAGAAAGGAAACCTTTTAAATTGAGCATTGCATGAATCTGTGAGGGAGGAAATTAGGGACCATAAAAAATTGTGGTTAATGAAAGCTCAGTGTTCAACATGTGAGCAATTGCAGATAGAAAAACTGAGACCTTTTTGCAATTCAAATAGAAGCCTTGATAAGGGCTTAGCCAGGCTGTCCACATGCCAATGAATATATAGCTGTCATTTCCGGGAATTATGATTGGGGTATTTGGAGAAAGCTTTATAAACCATATGCGACATGAGTATTGCTTTTGAAAGAGATTTATAATTAGACGTGCAGGAAGGAAAGGACAAGATACCCCAGACTAGAGGAGCATTATGGTCCAAGACAAAGAGGTAACTTGTCCAAGTAGCTGTAAGAAATCTAATAGAGCTATTAGGGTAAAAGGGAGAATCTTGCCTGCGGATGGGGAGGGAAATTACAGTTAGGGTCAGAGAGAATTACATAGAAATCCAGTTGTGGACTTTTAGCAGAAACTCTGGATCTTATCTATAAACTAAGGGAAACCCTGAAGTTTGAGCAGATTAAGTGATGTGTACAAAGAATTATTTTCTAAATACCTTTTAGATCATAGTTTCAGGGATAGGTTGCAGTAGAGACAGACTGCGAGCCAGAATATCACATCCCTTTCTTGTGAAAATGTTGATTTCCACTCCTCATTTGTGTCTTGCATAGATACATGTAGCATAATTCAATGGCAAAGACATAAAAGTCTGGAGTTCACAAATGTGAATTTATTTTCCTTAACCAAACTATTTCCGTCATGTCTCCATTACACTGTTGGAGGAATATTTCATCTCAATTAGGGTATATTTAGTCCTTTCACTTGTTAACTCTCAAAATCAGGATTCTCCAACTCCCTTCTCCAGCCACAAGGCTGGCTTCCTGTTCCCAGACAGCCTGATGAATTCACACGCCAGGGCTGGGACAAGAAGTTGGTATTTTACATTGCACGGTGGTGGCTCTAGTCCTTACAAGATGCCGTCTTTGTTGGTATCCATCCCTGTTGCCATCTACTGCTGCTGGCCCAACCTCTTTATGGTGTGGTGCCCACACACCACAATCATAGCTGTCAGCACTTTGCCATTATCATGATACATTGTCTAGCCTGCAGAACTTTCTCAGACACTTTTATGGCCTTTTGAGAGCAATTGGAAAATTCTGTATACTTTCCCATGCCTCTGTGAGATTAAGGTGGTCCACTTTAGGAAGTGGAGCAGGGGGGATGTCTCAGCAACATCTTCTGCCAAACACCCCCTGAGGTAAGCTTCAGCTCACCTCCATTGTTCATCCCCACATACCAAATCTCTATGGGAAGCCCCTACCCAGTAGGTGAAGTACAGGTTCACTTTGTTCTCAGTCCCAAACCCATCTAAGATTTCTGCCTCCTTTCTTCTCACCTGGACTTCTCTCTTCCTATCTGTTTATTTTATTGTTTTCCCCCGGCCATCAAAAACCATCTCCTTTATGATTGGAAAACAGGCTCTTACACTATCATTCAGTCCTCCCAATCATTTTCCTGAGGACTTCATTTTCTGAGGACTCCAGGCCTTTTGCAAATTCCCTCCAAACACTTTTCTCTGTGAGACTCTTGCAATTGCAAGTCTTAGAAGCAGGCCAGAGTGGTCAGCTTAGTAAATTCTGGAATTAGATCTCCAAGGGTTGAGATCGGGCTCCAGCCCTTGCTAACCGTAGGAATTAATGCAAACAGCTTTACTACATCATTATCGAATGAAAGTTATAATTACCTAAATTCATTGGCTTGTTCCAAAGATAAATTCATATGTATATAGAAAAGTCTTCAACTGGCACATGGCACATAATATGCACTCAAGAAATAAAATCGAGCCATCTTCTTTCATCAAAGAGTATTGTGTCAACTCTGGGTTTTTCAGAACTCTCTAGATCAGAGTTTCTTAACCTCAGCACTATTATCATTGGGAGTAAGATAATTCTTTCTGTGGGAAGCTGCCCTGTGGTTAGCCTCTAACCACTAGGTGCCAAGAGCATTTCCGTCCCTGATGTGACAACCAAACATGTCTCTACACCTTGCCAAATATCTTGTGAGGGGTGAATCACCCCTAGTTGAGAACCACTATGTTACGTGGAAGTCAAAAGCCAAGGATTTTTAATCTTTTTCTTCTCCTTTTAGCCTTTCTACTAGGTGATAAGCCTCACACTTGCAATCTTATCTTAGTGGATGGCCTGAAGGCTATTATGGAATCACAGAAAAAAAAATCAGTTAATATTTCAATATTGTAAGCCTTCACTCCATGAATTTTTAAATTATAATCGTACTGGAGGACAGTAAATAGGACAGCACTTAATTCTCCCAATTTGGCTTTCTTTGGTTGATTCAATGTGAAGGTAATTGTAATATTTCTGGGTGATGGTGGACATTTAAAAAATGAATAACATCAATGCTGACCAAGATGTAGTACTACAAGGCATTAACCCATTTTTTAGAGTTCAACTCATTATAATGACCACCAGAATTAATTAAAAATGTGTCATCTGCATTCATATTAAACAGTCCATTCATATTTCAAGGCCGAACAAGACCCCTGCTAAATAAGATAAAACCAGTTTCTTTCATTTAAAGATTTATTTATTTATTTGAGAGAGAGAGAGAGAGAGAGCATGAACAGAAGCAGGAGGGGCAGAGGAAGGAGAGAGCGTTTCAAGCCAAGACTCTGTGTCAACCATGGAGCCCAACACAGGGCTCAATCCCATGACCCCGAGATCATGACCTAAGCCTAAACCTAGAGTCAGCCACTTAACTGACTGTACCAAGCATGCACCCCTAAAATCAGTTTCAAAATGTTACTGATGGTTTATTACTTCATTTTTCTTGATTCATTACTTGAAGTAGTTTTTTTAACTTTTTAATTTTTATATAAACATATAATGTATTAATAGCCCCAGGGGTACAGGTCTGTGAATAGCCAGGTTTACACACTTTACAGCATTCACCATAGCACATACCATCCCCAATGTCCAAAACCCAACCACCCTCTCTCTACTCCCCTCCCCCCAGTCACCCTCAGTTTGTTTTGTGACAGTAAGAGTCTCTATGGTTTGTCTCCCTCCTGATCCCATCTTGTTTCATTTATTCTTTTCCAACCACCCATGTTCCATACTCCCCATGTTGCAGCTCTACTTCGTCATATCAGGGAGATCATATGATAGTTGTCTTTCTCCAATTAACTTATCTCGCTAAGCATAATACCCTCTAGTTCCATCCATGTCGATACAAATGGCAAGATTTCATTTCTTTTGATGGCTGCATAGTATTCCATTATCTATCTATCTATTTATCTATCTATATATATATATATATCACCTCTTCTTTATCCATGCATCTGTTGATGGACATCTAGGTTCTTTCCATAGTTTGGCTATTGTGGACATTGCTGCTATAAACATTCGGGTGCATGTGCCCCTTCGGATCACTACATTTGTATCTTTAGGTTAAATACCCAGTAGTGCAATTGCTGGGTCATAGGGTAGTTCTATTTTCAACGTTTTGAGGACCTCCATGCTGTTTTCCAGAGTGGCTGCACGAGCTTGCATTCCCACCAACAGTGTAGGAGGGTTCTCCTTTCTCCGCATCCTCGCCAGCATCTGTCACTTCCTGACTTGTTCATTTTAACCATTCTGACTGGTGTGAGGTGGTATCTCATTGTGGTTTTGATTTGTATTTCCCTAATGCCGAGTGATGTGGAGCATTTTTTCATGTGTCTGTTGGCCATCTGGATGTCTTCTTTGCAGAAATGTCTGTTCATGTCCTCTGCCCATTTCTTGATTGGATTATTTGTTCTTTGGGTGTTGAGTTTTCTAAGCTCTTTATAGATTTTGGATGCTAGCCCTTTATCTGATATGTCGTTTGCAAATATCTTCTCCCGTTCTGTCAGTTGTCTTTTGGTTTTGTTAACTGTTTCCTTTGCTGTGCAAAAGGTTTTGATCTTGATGAAATCCCAATAGTTCATTTTTTGCCCTTGCTTCCCTTGCCTTTGGCGATGTTCCTAGGAAGATGTTGCTGCGGCTAACGTCAAAGAGGTTGCTGCCTGTGTTCTCCTCAAGGATTTTGATGGATTCCTTTCTCACATTGAGGTCCTTCATCCATTTTGAGTCTATTTTCGTGTGTGGTGTAAGGAAATTGTCCAATTTCATTTTTCTGCATGTGGCTGTCCAATTTTCCCAGCACCATTTGTTGAAGAGGCTGTCTTTTTTCCTTTGAACATTCTTTCCTGCTTTGTCAAGGATTAGTTGACCATAGAGTTGAGGGTCTATTTCTGGGCTCTTTACTCTGTTCCATTGATCTATGTGCCTGTTTTTGTGCCAGTACCATACAGTCTTGATGATGACAGCTTTGTAATAGAGCTTGAAGTCTGGAATTGTGATGCCACCAACTTTGGCTTTCTTTTTCAGTATTCCTTTGGCTATTCAAGGTCTTTTCTGGTTCCATATAAATTTTAGGATTATTTGTTCTATTTCTTTGAAAAAATGGATGGGATTTTGATAGGGATTGCATTAAATGTGTAGATTGCTTTGGGTAGCATAGACATTTTCACAATATTTGTTCTTCCAATCCATGAGCATGGAACATTTTTCCATTACTTTGTGTCTTCCTCAATTTCTTTCATGAGTACTTTATAGTTTTCTGAGTATAGATTTTTGCCTCTTTGGTTAGGTTTATTCCTAGGTATCTTATAGTTTTGGGTGCAATTGTAAATGGGATTTGACTCCTTAATTTCTCTTTCTTCTGTCTTGTTGGTGTAAAGAAATTCAAATGATTTTTGTGCTTTGATTTTATATCCTGACACTTTACTGAATTTCTGTACAAGTTCTAGCAGATTCGGAGTGGAGTCTTTTGGATTTTCCACATATAGTATCATATCATCTGCAAAGAGTGATAGTTTGACTTCTTCTTTGCTGATTTGGATGCATTTAATTTCTTTTTGTTGTCTGATTGCTGAGGCTAGGACTTCTAGTACTGTGTTGAATAGCAGTGGTGATAATGGCCATCCCTGCCGTGTTCCTGACCTTAGCAGAAAAGCTCTCAGTTTTTCTCCATTGAGAATGATATTTGCAGTGGGTTTTCATAGATGGCCTTGATAATATTGAGGTATGTGCCCTCTATTCCTACACTTTGAAGAGTTTTGATCAAGAAAGGATGCTGTACTTTGTCAAATGCTTTTTCAGTATCTACTGAGAGTATCATATGGTTCTTGTTCTTTCTTTTATTAATGTATTATATCACACTGATTGATTTGTGGATGTTGAACCAACCTTACAGCCCTGGAATAAATCTCACTTGGTCTTGGTGAATAATCCTTTTAATGTACTGTTGGATCCTATTGGCTAGAATTTTGCTGAGAATTTTCGCATCTGTGTTCATCAAGGATATTGGTCTATAATTCTCTTTTTTGATGGGATCCTTGTCTGGTTTGGGATCAAGGTGATGCTGGCCTCATAAAATGAGTTTGGAAGTTTTCCTTCTATTTCTATATTTTGGAACAGTTTTAGGAGAATAGGAATTAATTCTTCTTTAATGTTTGGTAGAATTCCCCCGGGAAGCCATCTGGCCCTGGGTTTTTGTTTGTTTGGATACTTTTGATGACTGTTTCAATCTCCTTACCGGTTATGGGTCTGTTCAGGTTTTCTATTTCTTCCTGGTTCAGTTGTGGTAGTTTATATGTCTCTAGGAATTCATCCATTTCTTCCAGATTGTCATATTTGCTGGCGTATAGTTGCTCATAATACGTTCTTATAATTGTCTGTATTTCTTTGGTGTTAGTTGTGACCTCTCCTCTTTCATTCATGATTTTATTTATTTGGGTCCTTTCTCTTTTCTTTTTGATAAGTCTGGCCAGGGGTTTATCAATCTTATTAATTCTTTCAAAGAACCAGCTCCTAGTTTCATTGATTTGTTCTATTGTTTTTTTGGTTTCTATTTCATTGATTTCTGCTCTGATCTTTATGATTTCTCTTCTCCTGCTGGGTTTAGGCTTTCTTTCTTGTTCTTTCTCCAGCTCCTTTAGGTGTAGGGTTAGGTTGTGTATTTGAGACCTTTCTTATTTCTTGAGAAAGGCTTGAGTCACTATATACTTTCCTCTCAGGACCGCCTTTGCTGTGTCCCACAGATTTTGAACCATTGTGTTTTCATTATCATTTGTTTCCATGAATTTTTTCAATTCTTCTTTAATTTCCTGGTTGACCCATTCATTCTTTAGTAGGATGCTGTTTAGTCTCCATGTATTTGGGTTCTTTCCAAATTTCCTCTTGTGATTGAGTTCTAGCTTCAGAGCATTGTGGTCTGAAAATATGCAGGGAATGATCCCCATCTTTTGATACTGGTTGAGACCTGATTTATGACCCAGGAAGTGATCTATTCTGGAGAATGTTCCATGGGCACTAGAGAAGAATGTGTATTCTGTTGCTTTGGGATGGAATGTTCTGAATATATCTGTGATGTCCATCTGGTCCAGTGTGTCATTTAAGGCCTTTATTTCCTTGTGGATCTTTTGCTTGGATGATCTGTCTATTTCAGTGAGGGGAGTATTAAATTCCCCCACTATTATTGTATTATTGTCAAAGTGTTTCTTTGATTTTGTTATTAATTGGTTTATATAGTTGGCTGCTCCCACATTAGGGGCATAGATATTTAAAATTGTTAGATCTTCTTGTTGGACAGACCATTTGAGTATGATATAGTGTCCTTCCTCATCTCTTATTATAGTCTTTGACGTAAAATCTAATTGATCTGATATAAGGATTGCCACCCCAGCTTTCTTCTGATGTCCATTAGCATGGTAAATTATTTTCCACCCCCTTACTTTAAATCTGGAGGTGTCTTTCGGTCTAAAATGAGTTTCCTGTAGGCAGCATATTGATGGGTTTTGTTTTTTTATCCATTCTGATACCCTGTGTCTTTTGATTGGGGCATTTAGCCCATTTACATTCAGGGTAACTATTGAGAGATATGAATTAGTGCCATTGTATTTCCTGTAAGGTGACTGTTACTGTATATTGTCTCTGTTCCTTTCTGGTCTACTACCTTTAGGCTCTCTCTTTGCTTAGAGGACCACTTTTCATATTTCCTGTAGAGCTCATTTGGTTTTTGCAAATTCTTTCAGTTTTTGTTTGTCCTGGAGGCTTTTTATCTCTCCTTCTATTTTCAATGATAGCCTAGCTGGATATAGTTTTCTTGGCTGCATGTTTTTATCAGTTAGTGCTCTGAATATATCATGCCAGCTCTTTCTGGCCTGCCAGGTCTCTGTGGATAAGTCCGCTGCCAATCTAATATTTTTACCATTGTATGTTACAGACTTCTTGTCCTGGGTTGCTTTCGGGATTTTCTCTTTGTCGCTAAGAGTTGTAAATTTTACTATTAGGTGACGGGGTGTGGACCTATTCTTATTGATTTTGAGGGGGGTTCTCTGCACCTCCTGGATTTTGATTCTTGTTCCCTTTGCCATATTAGGGACATTCTCTACAATAATTCTCTGCAATATACCTTCTGCTCCCCTCTCTCTTTCTTCTTCTTCCGGAATCCCAATTATTCTAACGTTGTTTCATCTTATGGTATCATTTATCTCTCGAATTCTCCCCTCATGGTCCAGTAGTTGTTTGTCGCTCTTTTGCTCTGCTTCTTTTCTCTCCGTCATTTGGTCTTCTATATCACTAATTCTTTCTTCTGCCTCATTTTTCCTAGCAATAAGAGCCTCCATTATTTATTGCACCTCATTAATAGCTTTTTTTATTTCAACTTGGTTAGATTTTGGTTCTTTCATTTCTCCAGAAAGGGCTTTTATTTCTCCGGACAGGGTTTCTCTAATATCTTCCATGCCTTTTTTGAGCCCGGCTAGAACCTTGAGAATCATAATTCAGAACTCTAGATCTGACATAGTACCCATGTCTGTATTGATTAGGTCCCTAGCCTTCGGTACTGCCTCTTGTTCTTTTTTTTTTTTTTTTTTTTTTTTTTTTTTTTTTTTTTTTTTTTTTTTGTGGTGAGTTTTTCCACTTTGTCATTTTGTCCAGATAGGAATATATGAAGGAGCAAATAAAATACTGAAAGGGTGGCAAAGACCCCAGGAAAATGTGCTTTTACCAAATCAGAAGAGTCCCCAAATCATGGGGCGGGAGAAAGGGGGTAAAAAGAAGTTCAGAAAAAAAAATTTTTAAATAGAGAATAAAGAAAAATACAAAAAAGAAAAAAAAATATATATATATATTAGACTAGTGACTGGAACAGGGTCACCCACCTAATTTTGGGAGTATTTTGGTCTCTTAGAAGAAACTACCTCCCAAAATTTTAAAGAATGAAAAACGTATATAAGGGTAAAAACAATGAAGGGATGGAATATGACTATAAAAATGAAAATTTTTTTTTATTTATAAAAAAAGGAGTTGATAAGGTAAGTTGGTTGGGAAAATAAAGAAAAAGAAAGTGTAGAGAATTTGCTTGGGCTGGAGACTAGAACAAGCCCGGTGCTAGATTTAGGGTGTATTTTGATCTATTAGAAGAAGTTGCACCCCAAATTTTTTAGAAGAAAAAACCCTATGTGTATACAAAAAATAAAGTTAGCTACAATGAAGGATAAAATATGACTATAATAATGAGGGTTCAAAAAAGATCATTATTTTTTTTAATGAAAGGTATTGTTAAGATAAACTAGTTAAAAAATGTTAAAAGAGGAAAGGGTAAAAGTTAAAAAAAATTAGCAGAAGAAAAAAAAATAAAATTAAAAAAATTAATTAACTTTGCAAGACTAAAGAACCATGGGGAGAAAGCCATGAATTCCATGCTTTACTTTCTCCTCCTCTGGATTTCCACTGTTCTCCTTGGTAAGTGAACTTGGTCTTGGCTGGATTTCTTGTTGATCTTCTGGGGGAGGGGCCTGTTGTAGTGATTCTCAAGTGTCTTTGCCAGAGGCAGAATTGCACTGCCCTTACCAGGGGCCAGGCTAAGTAATCTGCTCGGGTTCACTTTTGGGAGCTTTTATTCCCTGAACGCTTTCCATAGAGTTCCGGCGGATGAGAATGAAAATGGCGGCCTCCCAATCTCTGGCCTGGAGGAACCAAGAGCTCGGGCCCCAGTCCTCAGTGCACCCTCAGAGAAAAGCGCTCAATCACTCCCGTCTCCCTGGCCTCTGGCCACACTCCAAGCTCACCCAGCCTGTGACCAAGCATCTCTGCCTCTGGCACACAGCTCTGCCTGGAGTCTCTGAACTCTGAACCCCGCAGATCCCTGAGCTCTTCCAGGGAAGGTCTCCCCAGATCTTGTGGGGACCCCACTCACAGAGCAGTGGCCTGTGCCACAGATTACGGTTCAAGGTGACCCCAAGCTGAAAGTTCACTCCTCGGCTCTGTCTCTATAGCCAGCTTCCCTGCTCTAATACCTGAGAGCTCTGCGACACTCAGACACCCCCGATCCTTCTGTGATCCCGTGGAACCTGAGGCCACGCTGTCCCCATGTGGGCTTCACTCCGGTTTAGCCTTTGGAGTGATATGCCTCAGCAGAGCAGACTTTTAAAAGTTCTGATTTTGTGCTCTATTGCTCCCTTGCTTGCCAGGAGCCGGCCCCTCCCCCCGCAGTCTATCTTCCCATCGCTTTGGATTCACTTCTCCACCAGTCCTACCTCTCAGAAAGTGGTTGATTTTCTGTTTCTAGAATTGTTGCTCTTCTTCTCTTCGATCTCCTATTGGATTTGTAGGTGTTTGGAATGGTTTGATAAGCTATCTAGCTGATCTCCTGTTACCTGATGTTGTCTCAGCCTGCTACTTCTCTGCCATCTTGACTCCTTCCCCCCTCGAAGTATTTTGAACATGAGTTTCTTTCAGTAGTTGTTTTCAGTGTAGTAATCATTGAGGTTTGAAATCTGTATTTGTTGTGGTTTTTTTTTCCCCTAAAAAGGATTGTGGCTTAATGATTTGTGTCAAATGAATTTTTATTCTAGTTTCTGATAATTTTCTATTCATTTTTCTTTTCTTAAAAAGATTTTATTTATTTATTTGACAGAAAGAGAGAGATCACCGGTAGCCAGAGAAGCAGGCAGAGAGAGAGGGGGAAGCAGGCTCCCTGCTGAGCAGAGAGCCTGATGTGGGACTCCATCCCAGGACCCTAAGATCATGACCTGAGCCAAAGTCAGAGGCTCAACCCACTGAGCCACCCAGGTGCCCCTTCATTTTTCTTTGTAAAGGCTTCTATTTCTTTTAGTTTTAGTTTACTATTGTATTATCATCTGCAATACAAAGTATCTCTATAATAATAAATCAAGGGTTCAAAAGTTGGGATGAGGAGTGAGGGGAGGGGTGCCTGGGTGGCTCAGTTTTTTAAGCATTTGCCTTTAGCTCAGGTCATGATCCCAGAGTCCTGATACTGAGCCCCACATCAGGTGCTCTGATCAGTGGGCTGTCTGCTTCTCCCACTCCCTCTGCCTGCCACTCCCCCTCTTTTTGTGCTCTTTCTCAGTCAAATAAATAAATAAAATCTTAAAAAAAAAAAAAACTGCAGTGAGGGAGAATGACTTGCTCTGAATAATGTCCTTAAACTCTCATTGTTTCAGTTTTCTCATCTATAAAACAGGGGAAGTAACAATGCCTACTTGACTATTGGTATGAAGACTGATGCCATGAGTTAGCATATGTAAATGATTTAGAATAACAGCTGACCCATAATGTGCATGATATAGGTTAGTTATTAAAAGTAAGAAGAAAGGGACACCTGGGTGGCTCAGTCATTAAGCATCTGCCTTCAGCTCTGGTCATGATCCCAGGGTCCTGGGATTAAGCCCCTCGTCAGTCTCCCTGTTCATCTGGGGAGCATTCTTCTTCCTCTCCCTCCACCTGCCGCTCCCCCTGCTTGTGCTCTCTCTTTCTCTGACAAATAAATAAATAATAAATAAAATCTTTTTTTAAAAAAAGTAAGTAGAGAAAACAATGTAATTCTAACAATTAAACATATTGAATTATAAAGCCTTTATTCTAAGACTAATCCAAGACAGTACTACTTTCCTCTGGCTGTCCATTCTAATCAATCAGGAGGGTTTAAAATATTCCCAGGGCATATTACCAGGCCCTATAGCACTGAGCTTTCAAAACTTCTTCAGATTATTATAATGTGAAAACATTGATTAAAAACCAAGATCAGGGCAATAATTACCATACAATAATTACGAAACTCCTCTCTCATGCTATCACTCCATGCGTTTCCACAGAATGATTCCTATTTGAAGACAGGTTAAGTGGTATAAACATCAGTATTTTTACAAGAGAAAATTCTCCCACTGAAATGTCAGTGATACTACTTCCCCAGAATCATTTTTCCTATACTATCAGGAGCAATGTAAAGAAAGGACATTTTCCACCAGCCCCATTTGTTACCATCAAAACCAGTGGCTGAAAATCCAAAGACAATTTCCATAAGATAATTCATCCCATATGTGACCCCAAATAATACGATTAATTTTGTATATCTTGTAATTCAATCACACAAAAATAGTTTATTGAATCTTCAAAAATCCCTGTAAGATAAGAATAATTCTTACTGTTTTCTGTCATATATGGGTTCAATGGGGATTGGAGAACCATTTTTTAAATTGCATTACTTGTTACTGAAGAGCTAGAACTCATCCCCAAATGCAATGACACCTATTCCCATAGATTTCCCAACCCACACACAGTCCGATATGCCCTCCTCATGATGATGCTGATGGTGAAATAAAATGAAAAGTCACATCATAGATATTGTGTGTAACCAGTGTCTAAATAATTAAAATGTAAAAATGTCAATCTCACTATTTAAGATAATAGACATACAATTTTATGGGTAAATGGGTTCAACATTAAAAAACAGGTATGGGGGACCTGGGTGGCTCAGTTGGTTGGACAGTTGCCCTTGGCTCAGGTCATGATCCTGGAGTCCCCGGATTGAGTCCTGCATCGGGCTCCCTGCTCACCAGGGAGTCTGCTTCTCCCACTGGTTTCTCTCCTCTCATGCTCTCTCTCTCTCTCATTTGTCTCTCTCTCTCTCTCTCTCTCTCTCTCTCAAATAAATAAAATAAAATCTTAAAAAAACAGGTATGGGTAAGCTGATTTTTATGGTTTGTTTAGGTGAAAATTTTTGGTGTAATGTAGATGACCTCACTTGAACTCCTCTGGGTTTTTCCTAAAATGTAGATGTGACTTAACACATTGCATTGTCTTTTCATTTCCACTTGTCCTGTCTCACTTTAGCTTCTCCAAGAAAACATCAATGAAGAGTACACAAAAGAGGACAAATGTCAGATTGAAGACAGGACTGGGCTAAGATTCTATACATATTTCTGTGTCAAAACAACAACAACAACAACCATTTTATCTATAGGGACTTAACACTGAAATTTTTAATTTAACACAATTAGTGAAATATTTATTGAGCAACCACTTGATGAAAGGCATTATGAGACCTGAGTGAAATATGAGTGAAACATGACAGACTTCATATCCAGCAAGGCAAGATGAGAAGATAAGTACACACTGAAAACTATAGTGCAAGATGGCAGGTGAACCGTTTCTCAAGAGTATGTAAATAGAAAGTTTCAAGCCTCGTAGAGGTTAGAAAAGGCTTTATGAAGAAGCTAACATTTGTTTGGTCCATTTATGGGTAGGATTTTGAGAGGTAATGTAGAAGGGTATGTCATACATAGGAAGCTTCTGGGAAAGAGCAGCCATGATAGCAACAAGTATTGAGAAGGACAATGGTCCAGGATGAGGACTGGATTTCCTAAATGGGACTTAGTTATAGGTTTTTGAAGTAGCTGGTATTGAGACTAAAGAATGAGATTTTATAAGACACAAGAGCAAAGACAGGAACTTATCCCAAGGGTGGTGGTAGCACATGTATTGTTCCATTATTGAAGAGAAAGATAGGGCTAAGAAGGACGTTTGTTAAAAACTCATGCTATTGGGGCACCTGGGTGGCTCAGTCAGTTAATATCTGCTTTTGGCTCAGGTCATGATCTCAGGGTCCTGGGATCCAGCCCTGGGTTGGGCTCTCTGTTCAGTGCAGAGCCTGCTTCTCCCTCTCCCTCTTCCCATCCTGCCCCCCACCCCTGCTAGTGCTCTCTGTTTCTCTCTCTGTCTCTCTCTTTCTCTCTCTCTCTCACTCGGTGTCTTTCTATCTCAAATAAATAAATAAAAATATACTTTTTTAAAAACTCATGCCATTTAGCAGTGTGGCTCAGGATTTTACTTGGTGGTTACACATTGGGAGGTCTAACCTGGTCTTAAAAAATGTAAAATGTTCTGAGATAGTGACTTATTCTCATTGGTCCAAATCTCCATCAAATCTTTGAGTATATAAAACTGTTTTCAATGGTTAATAAGTTTTGGAGGAAATGAAGTAGAAACAAAAGTCTAGCAGTGGGCTGAGTCCAGTCTCTCCCATGAAGTCCCAAATGAGGTTCCTGCAGGATGTTCCTACAGGGTGTTTACATAGACAGGAACAACCTGAGCGAAAGACAGCAGGAAACCTAGGGACAAGCTCAGAGAACAGCATGTGGTTTTGTGTGTCTGCAAATTAAGAAAATGTAGCTTGAGGCTGAACTATGGAAAGACATATAAGGCAAAGGGGTTTTAAATTTAATGTGGTGGATAGTGGGTATCAAATGGAGTTTTGTTTGTTTTATATTTGTTTGTTTTGATAGGTGAGTGGTATCAGAGTCATCCATTTTTAAGAACTGAAATATTAACTAAAATGTTCAGCTTCTTTGGAGCTTTGACACATTGAGACATAACCTAGGAAACCATGAAGAATCTTCTAAAGGTAATATTATTAAGTAGTAGAAATTATAGAAAAAGAGTAATCATAATAATTAACTTTTCTAGGGTAATAGTGATAATAACAAACCTCTAAGCACTCTATATAAGACAAATGTTTTATTAAGTCCTTTATATTCATTATTTCAGTCACTATTCTGTGAATAGGTATTGTGAGCCCCATTTCCCAGATTGGAAAAATGAAACTCAAATTAAATAACTTGCCTTGGATAAGACAAAGAAGTGGAACTGAATGAACTCTCAGTATCCTTCTACCTATGGAAATCTATGAATACTTTTTTTTTTTTATTTTATTTATTTATTTGACAGAGAGAGAGAGATCACAAGTAGGCAGAGAGTGGCGGGCGGGGGGAGCAGGCTCTCTGAGCAGACAGCCTGATGTGGGGCTTGATCCCAGGACCCTAAGATCATGACCTGAGCCGAAGGCAGAGGCTTAATCCACTAAGCCACCCAGGTGCCCTGAAATCTATGAATTCTAACCAAAAAGTAAACACTTTGTCCCTACAAATCTTTTATATTTGTTTAACCAGTCCTCAGATATACTTTATAATTCCCCAAACTTAAAGATATTTTTAGAATTGATAACATATTGCTATATTAGGTTTGGTGTAGTTTATAAGTTATTTATCCTTTAAAGATTAGAGGTGAAAAAAATAATCCATGGACAATGATTTAAACAATGTCAATGAAACAAGAGCAAATGCAAGATCCAAATGCTTGAGTTCTTATAAAAACAGAATCCAGTTTACAATTAAGACATATATATTCTGCAGTGTGTATGTGTGCATGTGTGTATTACTTATGATCAAGTCTTTTTTTTTGGCTACTAACTCTGATTATGGCATGTTTGAAATTTAAGCTGTCCCCTTTATCTTATTATGTGTTTTAAGAATTTTTAAATAATTATTTCAGGAAAAATAACAAAGAATGTCCCTTCTTTCCAAGATCTTGAAAGCTTCTGAAATCCCCTATTTCAGGACTAAAATTTTCATTTCCTGTTTTTGAAAATGGACAAGGAGTGCCTGGGTGGCTCAGTCAATAGAGCATGCAACTCTTGATCTCAGGGTCAGGGGTTCAAGCCCTGCATTGGGCATGGAGCCCACTTAAAGGAAAAAGAAAAGGTCAAAATAGCCAGAAATTAAGTTAAGTTAAATTCTTTACATACTGTGTATGAATAAACTTATTTTGATATTATAGTTGTCCTTGTTGAAAGTAGACTGTAAATCAGAAAACACATAATAACCATGTAAGTTATCTAACTGTACTCAAGATTAAAAGAAGTGTGTGATCTACCCATTAATATTCACAAAATATATCTTGTTCGTATAATGATTTTGGAAATAATTGCAAGCTTAAACATGTCAGTCAAACCTAAATTTACTCTATGGTTTAAAATATTTTCAATAACCTGCTAGATTTTAAAAATCTATTTTTAATGATGAATTTATAGGAGAAAAACTCTCAAATTTAATCTTAGTATTCATTGCTTTTTTGGTATATTTTCAAAACTCATTAATGCAAAGAATTTCACAAAATGCACCTTCAAATTCTATCCTATTATCATAAACTTCAAAGTCTTTAAAATTCTAAACTCTTTACCATTGTTTAAGAATTATATCCTCTTTTTCAAGGGTCTTCTTAACCAGAGAAAGCAATTAATGTAAACAAGACTTATTTACAGATAAATAAAGATGGTTTGGAGCTCAGGAAAGAAGTCAGAGTTTCTAAAGATAAAAAGATGAAGGTTATGTACTTTTTATGAAGTGTCCTCTTCAGATTACACTTTATATCTGAAAACTGTTGTTTGAAATTTGCAAACTTGACATTGCTTGTTACAATTCTGTAAGAGTCACATAAGCCAAAAACATTATAGTCATGTAGGCAAACAAAATCATGAGGTTATTGTTGGGTCCATGGTCAAAGGAGCGAGACTGATACAAAGCGAAGGTCAAGCAAAGCTTTATTTTGCACCAAGCATCGAGAATCAAACTGACCGGCCAAGGCCATCTCTTGCAAAGAGGCAACCCCTCCCAGTCTCACAGGCTAACTTTTATAGAGCAAAGGCCATGTGGTCGAGCCTGGCCACACACAGGTGGCCAAATGAATTACAATTTACCCTATAGTAGTTATTTGAACTAGCCTATCACTGGTCAGAATTGGCACCCAAAAGGCAGGGCCCACATTCTTGGGTGGTTAGGGAGGTATTTTCCTGATACCTTGACTCATCCTTGTATTCTGGGCTCTGTTACCTCCCCCTGACCTGACACGTCCTGGTATATGGGCTCTGTTATCAGGGACTGGTCAGTCATATTTTACTGGTTTCCCAGACTTGTTTCTAAATAAGTTCTTTTGGGAGGGCAAGGTCAATCTAAGTTTACTGCATAAACAACAAAATGGCTCGCTCTGGCTAAGTAGGCCCTTACAGTTATACCACTTCTTAACTCGAAGATGGAGTTAAAAAGATGGCCCAACCAGAATTGGAGAAGTGAAATGGTCACAGTGAAGAATCATCCATTACAAACATATTGTATAAAGAGATCAAAACCCAGCCCAGAACATTGCTACACCATATAAAATTTCTCATCTTTTTTAGTCCTCATCATCACTATACCGGGTCATCTGTGTAGCTTTTGAGTACAAGTTCTGTGGGAAGCCTGTTCCAGGAGGCTAAAAATATGTTAGCTTATTTCAACAAATAGGGATACTATAAAAAATTAGATGTCAAGCTATGTTGTAGCTTATTTTACCAAAATGGTGACAAAAGGCAAATGAAGAGAAATAAAAGTATGCCCATATTTGCTAAGGGAATGGAAAGATAAGTTAAAAAAGAATACTTCTCTTCAATCCACCTAAAAAGGAGATGAGGGAAAAGTAGAAAAAGAGAATTTTTGTTTGTTTCCTTCACTGAAGTCCAGGGACATTTTCCCAATGATTTTACAGTGAATCTAGAAAGAAATCTAGAGATGAGTTGGACCCTTATATTGGAAAAAGTGCAAACTTGAATCCTGCCAGTCATCAGGCACATGATGTGTATGAGTGAAAGTGCCAGGTGTGGGTCCGTATGGAGTGATGGAGACTATATTCTGGAGAACACCTGCTCCATCGCAAGGGGGCAATATGATACTTTCTGAGTATCTCTAGATATTCAGTGTTTTGAGAAAAGCTAGTGATCTAGATTTCTGTTTAAATTCTCTGACATTTTTTTAATGATGGCAACATTCATATCTTCTTAGAATATTGTAATGGCCAAGATTCAGGAGACAAATAAAACATGCTTGCAGACCAGATAGACCTATGGGTCATGAACTCACAACCTCTGCCACATATGCTAAATAAACTCAAAGTTAATTAACATTTACTTATAAAAAAAATCAGTTATAAAGGACTACTTTCTTTTCTTCTTTGCAGACATTTTTTTTAAAGTGATGTTTATTCTAGAGAAGTTTAAATACAATTTTCACCAATAAACCAGAGTAAGGAAAAGGTATGGGAGAAAGTTATTTAAATAAGTAACTAAATAGATTTTCTTTCCGAGTAAATGCTTTTCAAAAGTTGCATGTCACCATATATATAAGATTGTTTTTAGCTGTTAGTAAAAACAGCAACTAATCTTTCTGTATGGTTTAAGAAAATGGTAGTTTCATTCTTCTACATGTGGCTGTCCAATTGTCCCACCATTTGTTAAAGAGACTTTATTCCACTGGGAAAATGCAAGAAATAGGCAAATGCAAAATAACAGTATGAGATTTCTTCTTTTAAGATTGTATTAATTTATTTGAAAGAAAGAGAGAGCAGGAGCAGGGGGAGGGGCAGAGGCAGAGGGAGAAGCAGGCTTCCTCCCCAATGTGGGGCTCTACCCCAGGACCCTGGGATCATGCCCCAACCCTAAGGCAGAGGCTTAACTGACTGAGGCACCCAGGTGCCCCAAGATTTCAGTATTTCTGTCTCAATAATTGATGGAAGTAGACAGAATATCAATAAAGAGATAGAAGCCTTGACCAACACTGTCAACCAACTTGACCTAAATAACATTTATAGAACACTGACTTCATAACAGAATACATACTTTACAAGTACACACAAAGCATTTACCTATATATACCATACACTGTGACACAAAACATATTTGAATACACTCAACATGAATTAAATCATACAAAGTATATATATGATCACAGTAAAATTTCACTTTAAATCGGTAATAGAAATATACCTGAAAAATCCCCACATATTTGAAACTAAATTGCACATTTCTAAATATACATTTAGAAAGTATATTGAACTGAATGAAAATAAGAATATAGCATATCAAAATTTGTGGGATGCAGTTAAAGCAAAAGTGAAAGCGAAATAGAACTAAAATACTTATATTAGAAAAAAAAAGATCTCAAATCAACTATTTCAGCTTTCGTCATAAGAAACTAGAAGAAAAAAAGGACTAACTAAAATTTAGAAAGGACTAATTAAAATCAAAGTAAACAGAAGAAAAGAAATAATATCACAGCAAAAATCAATAAACTAGAAACAGAAAAACAATATAATAATTTTCTTCCAGAATACTGAAAAAGAAGGAATACTTAACAACTTGGTCTATAATGCCATCACTTTTATACAAAACCAGATAAAAAAATTCCAAGAAAATAAAATTACAGACCAGTATCCCTTGACAACCTTAAAAATAAAATAGCCAGTTTGTTTACTAACAAAATGAGTTTATTCAGGAATAGCAGAGAAACTGCGATTCAAAACATGCAAATTATGGCAAATTGTAAGCAAGTCTAGAAGACGAAGAGGAGTGTCCTTTTAAGAGGAAAGGAAGGACTTGGAAGGTGCTATTTTGAATGAAATTTCATTGGAAGAGACCTAAAGTTTGTGGTTATGGCGACTTCTCATTGGCTGAGTTGTAATAATGGTTCTTACTGTCTGGGTTGTTGCTGGTCAGGGAGAAAATCTTCTTTCCTCCTGCTCGGGTAGTAAAGTAAGCTTTTTTGTATTAGGGTATATAAAGTAGACTGCCAAAAGTGATACAGGCATGAAAGTTCACCATTCCAGACTTCCTAACTCCATTTTTATTTTCCTAAAGGTTTTATTTATTTATTTGACAGAGAGAGCACAAGCAGAGGGAATGGTAGGCATGTGAAGAGGGAGAAACAGGGCCCTGGAATCATGACCTGAGCCAAAGGCAGACACTTAACTGACTGAGCCTCCTAGACACCCATCCTGACTCCTTTTTGAATGAGGTTGTCCTTTATTAGTTTTCACTTTCTCATGAACCTCGATGGTAATTCCTTAACAAAATTTTGTCAAACTGAGTCCATTATTATATGAAAGAAAACATTATCATGACTGCAGTAGATTTATTCCAGGAATGAAAATTGGTTTCACATTAAAAAAATCAATCGATATAAGGATGCCTAGGTGGCTCAGTTGGTTTAGCATCTGCTTTCAGTTCAGGTCATGATCCCAGGGTCCTGGGATTGAGTCCCATATTGGGCTCCTTGCTCAGCAGGAACCCTGCTTCTCCCACTGCTTTTCCCCTGCCTGCTGCTCTCCCTGCTTGTGTTCTCTCTCTCTAATAAATAAATATTTTAAAAAAATTAATCAATATAATATAATGTATTAACAGATTGAAAAAGAAAAACCATATGACTATCTCAAGAGATGTGAAAAAACATTTGATGAAATCCAACTTCAGTCCCTAATGAAAACACTCAGCAAACTAAGAATAGAACTTCCTCAAATAAAAATATCTACAAAGCGATTATAACTCACATCATACATAGTGGTAAAAAACTAAATGCAAAAATGAAGGTTAAGGCAAAAATATGGGATCTCACCACTTCTGTTCAACAATGTGATAGATATTGTAATTAGCGCAATCAATAAAAAAAGAAACATGTTTTAATAAAAAAATTAAAACTGGCTTTATTCATAGATATGTTAGAAAACTTTTGGGAGAGTAGATAGTTCATTATATTGATTGTGTGATTTCACAAGTAGGTACAAATGTCAAAACTTTTCAAACTATATACCTTAAGGTACAGTTTATCATATGTTAATTATACCTAATAACATTACTTTAAAACTTTTGTAGAAAATAAGGTAAATTTATTAAATCACCTAATAAGTCCCAAAGTAGAGCATCCATTAAGTCAGTATTTTTGATATCAAGATTTCTCTGTTTTAACAACTGTAGCCTTCACATTTCACGGTATTAGGATGACTACAGTATCTACAGCCATCGTGTTTCTAAATAACAAAATCCAAATGTAAAAAAAGAAAGAAAGAAAAAAAAAAAAAGACATGTGTTGTCCGAAGTATCTTTTTAAGAGTAGAGATAAACTTCCTAAGAAACTACCCCTCATCTGTGATTAGTCAGAATCTCATGACATGCTCAATCTAGCAAGGGCGGTGGACTATGTATTGGCTTAAAGTATTTATTTCATTCCCTAAAATATATGGATCCCCCAATTTCTGAATAAAATCAGAGTTCTGATAACAAGAAGATGAATATAAATGTGTTTTAGTGGAGCTAGATCATCAGTGAATGACAATCATTAAGAGGCATCAGCTCCTTGCTTGGGCTAAAAAAATTCTTTACTGCTAACAAAAGATGCATGCATTTTTGAAACTATGGGGGAAAATGTTAGAATGGCACATCTCTCAAAAATTCCTAATTTATTCAAAATTATTTTAGTAGGATGTAATGAATTTTAAGCAGCTTTTTTTCACACCCCAAAGGTGAATCAGATATACTATTTGTATAACCAACTTCCCAATGTCTAATATTCATTGGAATTATGTGATGTCTTAAAAATATAAACATGCATTACCCTGAGACAGGTGAAAATGGAACCAATGAGAATTCACTTTTAGGATATTCTTTTGTGCATCAAATACATCTATCAGGCCAAAGGTCATAGCCAGGAAAAATACAAAGAGTCAAGAGAATTTGGTGAGTATGCTTTGAAGGGTATACATAAAATTTCAAAAGCTGCCCCATTGAGGAAAAATTGCAGGAAAAAAATAAAGGTATTTGCCAGATAAATTTTTAGAAAGCAAATAAATTCCCAAAGTGGAGGGTCTGAGAATTAGTAATAACATTAATGAATGCACTGTCAAACATGGAACTATTTCCAGGTTTCAGGACAAATACTAGGTTAGAAACTGGCAAATCTTTAATCCAGCTTTCATCTCTGACATCAACAAAGCAGAAAAATAAGGCTACAAAATCTCTGTGCTAAATCCAGTGGGCAGGGCCAAGCAGTTGGGTTTCTCACCAACTTCTGTATGTAAGGGTCACTCCCATCACATCCTCTTCATTTTCCCTATGGGACACATAGCTTGGAAGATCCAGAAACCGTGAGGTAACAAGAGGATCTAACACGACCAGTGTTAACACCTTTTCCTGCATTAATGGATACGAAAATCTCCACAGACCCTCCTGACTCTTTCTCCTCAAAATAATAAACATGAAGTCTCAGAGCTGGAGAATTAGAGGATATACTATGGGTCTTGTTTGGACCACAGTAACCCAAACAAGTAAGTTTCTCTTCTTTTGTACTCTTTGACTTCTTCAAATACAAGCTGCTCTTTTAATTTCAAAATGAAGCTGTTGATTCGGAATGAATCTATCTGGATAACTGCTGATTCAGCACTTCTCCTCACTCTGCGTTCTTCATGCTACTTGATTGAGTGCTTATCTCTGTGGAGTACTGTGATTGTCAAGACAGATTAGGCAGCCGGTAGAGCAGGGTAGGTGATAATGCATAGTGTGTATCTTTAGGAAACTTTAAATAATGAAAAATGATGCTTTAAGTTTCTGCCAATTGAAAACATTCCACAGATAGACTGTGGACTAGACTAAACTAGACTATCTCTAGTTTAACTTCAGATGACCTTGAATGTGAGTGTGATAAGGGGTTCCGTGGCTTCCTTTGTTCAAATAAACATATGTTATTCCTGGGTTTGGTGTGGTAGAGATTCTGTCTTCAGATTTACTGCTACCTTATCCCCTTCTTTTGAAAAGCAGCTAAAAAGAACCACACTATATCCAAATTTTAAGAAGTTTGCATTGAGATCCATTGAACAAATAGGTCCTTCAAAGTATAAGTACTTTAATTTGCTTTTAAATCACCATACAGCATTCTGAAATCACTGTGTGGACAGGAACCAACAGCTCTTGGCTGGTTAGAGCCTGAAACCATCTGCTTTCCCTCCTCCCATGTTGCTATCCTCGACACTTTCTAGCTTCCTGGTCAGAGGGGACAAATTCTTCTTTATATTCCAATATTCCTCCCACATATTCCACGTGTTTTCAAAATGCCTTCTGTCAAATGCAGACATTATTGAGATGATTTATCAAGTGAGATGGAAAGCAGAAGCTAGTATCCCAGCTCTGGTGCCTGGCTAACGGGATTGTGCACATCAATCCCACTCCATGGTTTAATAATAGACTTCACAACGCGCCTCCCCTCATGCTTAAACCCCACCCCTTCCATCTTGAGATCATGGCTTTGGAAGAGACGTCTACTCCCCTTTCATCCACTCATCCCTCTTCCTCTTCAAATATTTTCCCTCCTTAACACATATGCGTTTGTGACAATGTCTTCAAATCAGTACTTGATTCTTATTGATCTTTTTTAAGGATGTGCCATATAGAAGAATGCATGGACACTTCTCACGAAACAATGAACACTTAAGCAATTCTAAGCATCCTACAAGTCCAAATATAACTTTGTGTAATAAAAATTCAACTTGTAACTTCATTGGGAACTCATCATTGGCTGGGAATGACATTCATTCTCCAGATGGCCTCATCCCCATTGGTCACAGCTTATTATAAATGACCATGCAAGGAACTTTCAGTGGAATACTCATCAAGGCAGTTCTGCTCCAGCTGTGTAAAAATTTTAAATAAATAAATAAATGCAAATTTTCTCTCTCTTCTGGGAGATTATAAAGGATGGAATGTTCACTGACCTTTACCTCTGAAACTAACAATGCATTATGTGTTAATTAATTGAGTTTAAATAAAAAAGGAATGGAATGTTTCCGTTGCACACATCTTCAGCGTTAAATTCATCCCAAAGAAAAGTGTGATGCTATAAATCAATCCACAGTGGTAATAAAAACTTCTGACTATTCCTAGAAACCACAAGATTATAATTTTTCTATATTTACTCAATCAAGAGAGCTCGAGCAGGTGAGAACCCACCACTTGCTTGTCCATTACAGAGTTTCCTTCAAGTTTTTTACTGGTTTTATGAAAGCACAGGAAAATGAAAGACAGCATGCCTTAGGAGACAGTATACATTTATGTCATACTTTGTATCATGAAGAATGTTTTACATACATTATATATATATAATATATAATAATATATTGAATTACTTATATTTTACTTATGATTGTATTACTTAATCTTTGTAAGAAGCTGAGAAGTAGGTAATGTGCACATTTCACAGTTAAGAAACTGGAGCCCAGCAAGCCCAAGTAACCTACCAATGACACACAACCAGGAGTGACTCTGGTCTATTTATTCCAAAGTCTACATGATATCCACTGTCTCACAGAAGAAGACATGATCCCTGGTGAAATTTATCTAGTGAAGATCAAGTTAAACGAGATCAACCAGAGTCATGTCACTAGATTGTTGGCCGAACCTGAGTTGACTCAGACTCAGGGTGGCGGCAGGAGGGGGTGTGTGTGGAGGGGTGGGGTGATTCATAGAATTGAGCTCCCTGCCAAGGATGGCTGACTGAGAAACAAAGGAGCAAACAAAGGAGGAAAAGTCCTCAAATATAGGGAGTGAATTAATGTACAGCAGCTCTAAGAATGGGTTAACGTGACTATATATCAGGCTGTATGATACAAGATACTTAAAAAATGATTAGCTTAAACTCCAAATAAAACGAGAAACATTGCTATTACTTAGGTGCTCTTAGAAAAGATTCAAGATAGTGTTTTCTTTGCAAAAGAAAAGCTTAGCAACATCTGCAGTACCCTGGGTGTTTATCCACAATATGTTGGGAAAAATACGGGTTTGACTCAATGTAAAGGTCTATGAATTATCGTCCCCAAATGACAAGCAGCAAAGGTAATTTGCTCTATTTTTTTTTATGTTTTTTTAATTTGCTCTATTTTTCTGCAGAAGTGGAATGACTACCAACGATAAAATATCCAGTACTATAGAAAAACTCTGACAGCCTGATATCATGAAACATAGTTACTGCTAAAGCCATGAGAAAAGCAACCACAATCAATGCCAAGTGATCATTATAGCATTCTTTCAAATCATCCTTAATGACAGCAAGCACAGCCTAGCCTCATCAGTAAACCACAAGGTGCAGTCCAACTAATGGAACCCACTGGCAATCTCAGTAAATATTCCATTTCTGAGAGCCTTTGTAGAGAAAGCAGCTTTAAGGGAGAGGAAAGGGAGAAACAATCAATTTTCTTTAAAGACTCTGGCCGCTTATAAAATTATAAATCAATCTTTCATGTGCTGCTTAAGAGGCTAAGACAATGGAAACAAATGGGAAAAAATACTGTTTCGAAGACACTCTTCTATTGTTGACTTAAAACAACAGATCATTAAAGCAATCTGACCAGCTGCAATTTTTCTCAAATGCAGAAAACATCAGAGCTAATCAACTGTCATATGGTCAGACTAAACCATACACAACCCTATCTTTACGGCTCAAGCCATTTACTTTTCTCTCCTGTTATTTCAAACATTTGCTTTGAAGTTAAAACAGGGGTAAAATCGTTTTTGAAGAGTGCCGAATGTATGGGCCTTTTAACAGAAGGACATTTGCGAAATGGAAAAAAGCATGTGGCACGTTGAAGGTAAAATAACTAACTCATGATCTCTTACCAACTTAGAATTTTTAGAAAAACAAAAGTTTTGGGGCACCTGGGTGGTTCAGTGGGTTAAAGCCTCTGCCTTTGGCTCAGGTCATGATCTCAGGGTCCTGGGATCGAGCCCCACATCAGGCCCTCGGCTCAGCGGGGAGCCTGCTTCCTCCTCTCTCTCTCTCTGTCTGCCTCTCTGCCTGCTTGTGATCTCTCTCTGTGTGTCAAATAAATAAATAAAATCTTTAAAAAAAAAATTTCAAATTAAAGTCACAGTGACATAGTTCAGATTACAAGGGCCTCCATTACATTTCCAATACATCTCCCTTCTGAATCATCCAAAACCTAGTGTCAAGTCATCGTATGTTATGGTCTTCTTCTGGAAAAGATATAATATAAAGCCCTGCAATTAGTTTTAAAAATATGCCAGTCTCGGGGCACCTGGGTGGCTCAGTGGGTTGAGGCCTCTGCTTTTGGCTCAGGTCATGATCCCAGGATTTTGGGATCGAGCCCCACATTGGGCTTTCGGCTCAGCAGGAAGCCTGCTTCCTCCTCTCTCTCTGCCTGCCTCTCTGCCTACTTATGATCTCTATCTGTCAAATAAATAAATAAAATCTTAAAAAAAGACTTTAAAAAAAATGCCAATCTCAATATCATCAAATATAAATTAAAATAGTGCATGGCCAAACACAAAACTTCAAAGACAAAAAGTCAGCAGAAAGATAGAAGTGTATCTTCTTACATGGTCAGACATTAATTAGTTTTACTAATTTCAATGCCTCTCTGAAAATATCTATGATCTAGGTTGAAATAGACTGTGTTATGTACCCATCAAGAAGAAATGTACATCTTATTCTTTTTAGGCATTCACTGATTCTGATTTTCATAGGCTTAGTAGATAAAAGGTGATGCAAAAGTATTTTTTTCTAATATATAGAATGTTCTAAAATGCTCAATATCCAGCAAGCTAGATAGCTCAGAAATCTGCTCCAGTATTTTGCAAACATAAAACATATGGTCTATGAAGTGTCTTCCACACATTTTGGACCAACGCTTTTAGAGAAAGCAGCTTAAATAAATTACCTAAAATAACTTTTTAAGTGATTCAGAAATTTGTGAAAAATAACCCAAATGTAACTGGTTTCAGATTTCAGAATTAATTTTAAATTGAAGTTTGATCAGACACAGAATTATCTCTCATTAAATTTTTTAATCCTGATTACAGTTACTCAGACCTAGAGACGTGAAACCAAGAATTTGCATTCAGTTTCAAATTAGCTTCAAATTCCATTAGATTTAAAATTCATAGTAAAATTCGTTTAGTAGATGCATTAGTTTTCTGTTGCTATATCATAGATTACTACAGACTCGGTAGCTTACACCAACATCCACTTATTATCTCCCAGTTTCAGAAGACTTGGATTCTCTGGGTTCTCTGCTCAGGGTCTCCCCAGACAGATCCAGGTGGTGAATGGAGGTGTGGTCTCAACTCTAGCTCAGGATCCTCTTACAAAGTCATCCAATTCTTGGCCAGCATTGGGTTCTTCAAGACTGTAGGATAGAGGTTGCTGGGTTCTTGCTGCTATCAACTAGAGGCTGTTCTCAGCTCCTGGAGGCTACGCGCGCTTCCTACCACACACAGATGTTTGCTCCTTCCAGACCAGCATAAGAATCTCACTTGCTTTTCGTCTCTTTACTTCTTTTAAGGAGTCACCTTATTAGATCAGGTTCACCCCAATAATCTTTCTTTTAGTTAAGCCAAAGCCAACTTGTTAGAGACTTTAATTATATCTGCAAAATCCTTTATGCTGTATAACATAATATAGGAATGACATTTCATCATACCGACAAGTTCTGATCCTTGTCCGTGAGGGAGAATTTTATACACTGAATTCACAAGAGGTAGGACTATTAGAATTCTATTTACCACAGGTGCTTGCAAAAATAACACTACTATAAAATGCTACTATATTTTATGAAACTCTAAACTATTTTTGTATCTTGAAACAACAGGGTGATTTCAATAGAATTTACTTATACATACAAACGGTAAAATGTTACAGTTCATTTCCACAAGTCTTTGGATGTCATAGAAGTTGGTGAAACTTCTGTATCAATCCTGCTATGAAAATGTTTTTGTTCTCTTTCAAATGGAAAGCACACTACTCAACCAGGACAAAAGGAAATCAACTTTGATTAGGGTAGCCTTTCCCTCCCCAGGCTAGCTTAACCATTGGGTCAAAGGCTGTGCATTCAAAACATCTGGATCTTTTGTTAGTCTGGAACAGATCGGGGAAACCACTGGGAGGCTTAGTCCATTACAAGGTGAAACTGGAATTCAGATCACTCCTCTAGATGTAGTCTCTGGGAGGCCAGTTGCCGTATTCACAGCTCTTCTATATTTGCTGGGTCCCTATAACTGGATTTCTGACACCTTTCTTTAGGAAAGTCTATGTTTTCCCTTTGAACAAGCTTATTGGGAGGTGTCTCTGACAGCCAATCTCAGACTGTGCCAGGCCCTCCCTTGAGGAACTGGGCCTCCATGTCCTTGGCTGCTGGCCACGTGCTAGTCCCTGCTGGGGGAATAACCAGAACGTCACTTTAAATATCACCTCTTATCTGGATTTCTGTTATCTCATTCTTCCTTTGGAATTGAACCTTAGATAAAAATACCAGTCGGAACAGCCAAGTAGTATGATGTATTTAGTGTCTGCCATATGCCAGATATTCAGATGGATATTTTATATTTACATAAGCTTTTCAACAACTTTTGAAGGAATTATTATTTCTGTTTTACTGATAGAGTGCAGCTCAAAGCGATTATGTGATTTGCACTAGGTCAGCGACCTAGTAAACATCAAAGCTGGGATTAAAACCAAAGTCTAGCTACTCACAAACCTGTATTTTTCCCCCTTTAAATAGAAGGGAGTACTATTTGTTTCCCGAAACAGGTCACTTTTGAGACTAAAGAAGAGTCTTATTAATAATCACAATTAATAAAAATTATTGCAATTAATAATTATTATTACAATAATAATAATAAAAATCAGTAACATAGACAAAAACCAAGGCTGTGCCAAGCACATCAAAAGATAACATTTCTTTACCTTTAGCTGTCACATCCTTTACATCTTAAAGCCTGGTTCTATATAGTAAGATGCCTCTTAGTGGCCAATCCAACAATTAAGGTGACTTCCCCAAGTGGATTTCAGCTTTTTCCCCTTCCACACGGATCAATGATGCATGGGTCAGAACATGCTCCCACGCTATGCATGCCAAGCAATTTCCTGTTAGTCTAACAAAAAGACGTGAGTTTGAACTTTCTGGTTGTGAAGCCCGGCAAGTCAGTTTCACATTCAATTTGTTTACATGTAATTCCTCTTCCTGATCATTAGCAAGATTTCTCAGTTGCATATTAGAGACCAAAGAAACTTCAAAGTACCTGAGATTTTCTCATTTAAACTTATATACCCAGTTCCCAGCACAGTCATAAACACACAAAAAAAAGGTTTCCAAAATGTTTATTGATGATGATAAATACGGATACCTACACAACCATAACATTTTTGAGTATGTACAGTTTTTTACCCAGGCTGTCTCATATCCAGATTCATATGTAGTGTGTATCTTCCTATATTTTGTTTTAAAAATGAAATTTTTTCTCATTATTTAATGAAAGCCTCATGAATGGATGTTATGGTACAATTGGCACAAAACTCAGTGAGAACATAATGAAGAATACAGATAAGCTGATTTCAACTAACATGGTGTCCCAACGTCTACAGTTTTCTGCAAAGCCTTTAATTATATTCACAATTAATTTTAACTTTCATTTTCATTAAATAATTTTCCAAAATAATCCTATGGTTCCTTAATCCTTTGAAATTCTCTTCAGAAGTGCAATGTAGCCTCTTAACTTAGGTAATTCTCATTCAAGTCTTTGCACTTCCAGACTCCTGTGCGGACAAATACAATGACTCTCGGATATTTCTTATTGATATGGCCTCGCCTTCCATAGAGGGCAAGAACATGGTGATCAAATTGTCTTTATAAAGTCTGGCATGAAAATACAAATTTGCCATACAATTTCCACACACATCATTGTAGTTAAGTGTTGTTTAAAATTCTCTCATGAGAAGATAACAAATATTTAAATAAATTTAAGAAGCACTATACTTTCCATTTCATCTCTCCGTATTTGTTAGCATCTTAAAGATTATAGTGTGTGGCTATGTCTCCCACCATGGACAAAGGAGAGCTAAAGACAGAGAAATGCACAAATACATATATAACTGAAAGTACAGAAAATCATGTAACGCTGCCAGCCACAGTATTGCAAATTCGGATGAAATTTGTGAATGGCCCCATCCTCCATCCACCCCTGGTTCTTTGTAGTATGTCAGCCCTTGTGTACAGCATAGTATTTAGTATCATTAGTACTTTATAGATGGAAAAATACTGGTTTTTTTTTTTGAAAAATACTGTTTTTAACTAGTAACACAATACTACAATTTATATGCTTGGAAATTTTGGACCATAATTCATTAAGGTAGGATTTCAGTGTAACTCTTGAAAGTAGACTAATGACAAGTTTTGTAGTAAACTTGAATTGTTAGGAAAAAAAAAAAAAAAAAAAAAGCTAACACCCTAAGGAGGAAGGTTGGACCATAGACTATAGATTGAGGGAAGAGTAAGTTACCACCTGAAGACTCCCTTACACTGAAAACTCTTTTATGGTGATGTATTGGTAATCCCATAAATTAAAGATTTTTTCCTGGGATGCCTGGGTGGCTTGGTCAGTTAAGCGTCTGCCTTTGGTTCGGGTCATGATCTCAGGGTCCTGGGATCCAGTCCTGCATTGGGCTCCTTGCTCAGCAGGGAGCCTGCTTCTCCCTCTGCCTGCCACTCCCCCTGCCTGTGCTTTCTCTCTCTCTCTGACAGATAAATAACTAAAATCTTTTTTAAAAAGATATTTTCCTGCTACTATGGGGACTAGCAACCTCAAGTAGAATACTTTAATATCAATTCCCCATTCTCTGAAAGTGGAGCTAAAACTTTCCCACTTCTCTAAAAGGAAATCAGGGGGCGCCTGGGTGGCTCAGTGGGTTAAAGCCTCTGCCTTCTGTTCAGGTCACAATCCCAGGGTCCTGGGATCGAGCTCTCTGCTTGGTGGGGAGCCTGCTTCCCCCTGTCTCTGCCTGCCTCTCTGCATACTTGTGATCTCTGTCTGTCGGTCAAATAAATTAGAAAAAAAAAAAAAGGAAATCAGAAACAATGCAACAAATGATTATGGTAATATCAATAGTAAACTTCAGACCTGGGGCCACATGGAAAAGTTTGTTTTCAGTGTTTATACTGAAAGAGTGCCAACCAGTAGTGATAGTGATGAAGCAAACAGGTTGATAAAAGACAAATTAACTGGGCCAGAGCTTGTAGGTTTTCATTGACGTGGACCTTGCAGGAACCCAGGAAAAATCTTAGCCAGTAAACCCAACAGCCAAGTGGAGAGCATTCACAAGTCAAAATAGAAATAAGAAGTCATCAGAAAGATATATAGGGAGCTTACAAAGGAAGTTTCTAGGCTTAATCACAATTTGTCATTTGGTACTGAATCCATTTAGAACAAAATGAAATCAATATTCTTCTCTCTCTCTCTCTCTCTCTCTCTTTTTTTTTTCCAGAACCCACCTTGAGGAGGGAATTAGCAAAACCGTAAACAATAGAATGTGCTTTCCATGCCCAGCAATTGAGGCCACTTGCATAAGATTTGAATTGGCTTTCCAAAGTGGTACCCCTGCTCATTTAGAAGGGAAAGTCCTGGACCAGGACTTCCAGACCTCAGCACTTCTGTGGGCTCTCTGATGGGTTCTGCAGAACAGCAGTTCCATTCCTCTATCTTAACCTCTCTCACACGAGAATCCCTACTGCTGACCGCAGGAGGACACAGTTAGCCTGCTGTCAGCAGGTGACGTGCTGCTGCACATTTGTAGGCTCCTACCTGGCTTCTCACATTAAGGGGTTTTGGAGGAGCTATAGTGAGCTGAACTTGAGTGGGAATGCATGTGTCTGCAGGACATGAATTCCATTCATCGCACCCCCTTCTCATGTTGGTTTGTTTGTTTGTTTAAAGATGTATTTATTTATTAGAGAGCAAGCATGCAGGGGGAGGGGCAGAGGAAGAGGAAGAAAGAATCCTCAAGCAGACACCCCCCAGCCCCCGAGCATGGAGCCTGACGGGGCTCCATCTCAGGACCCTGAGATCATGACCTGAGCCAAAATCAAGAGTCAGCCGCTGAACTGACTGAGCCACCCAGGCATCCCCTTCCTCATGTTCTTAAGAATTTGCAAGTTCCCTGGTGCTTTTTCTTAGCCTGTGAGATGTAATGAACAATCAGGCATTTTAACATTGAAAAAAAAAATTCAAAAGGGAAAACCTTGTGTATTTCCCTGATTGACTGACTAAATCTGCTAAATGAAAATTTATCAGGTTAATTTTGAGAGACAACCCACTTATTGATACAAAAAAAAAAAGTCTTCTGTCTCCACTGTTTCACTTAATTATTGACTAAATTCAAAAGGCTTGGGAACAAGAAATAGATTTGCAAATACTGGAGTCTATTTCATAGGATTAAAAGCACACTTAATGGTATCATGAAAAGGGTCTTCTTCCCCATGAGCCAACTGACCACAAGCTGTGCATTAGGTGAAATTCCAGAGGTTTTGTAATTGATTTTTTCCTACAAATTGTGCAAGTGAATGCAACATTAACAGCAAGTAGTACTTTAAGGACTATAATTAACAAAACAAGCTTATGAAAAAATAAAAAAGATGAAAACGAATTGAGTTCACCTTAAGAAAAGACGCTGAGTAACAAGTTAAGTAACATGTTCAGGAACTTATTACAGTTGCTAAGGAAACATCAATGGTTTATGAAAGAGGATTAATGGTAAGAAGGAACCAGACTCACATACCAGTCTGAGCTCATGTTTTCATTATTCAGGCAGGATAACAAATCAATGGGGGCCCATCAGCTGAATCTGCAATAGCCAGGCAATGCCACACCTAATTGTGTAATAAACGGAACAGATATAGATTCCCACCAATAAAAGAAACATACCAGATACAGGCAAAGAAATGTACTGGCTTAAATGTACAAGAAATGATATGCTAAAATGACATGGAATATAAGGCCACCTACCCAGCATATTTAAAAATGCACATAAATCAAGGGATTCCTGGGTGGTTAAGCATATGCCTTCGGGTCAGGTGATGATCCCAGGGTCTTGGGTTCAAGTCCCGAATCTGGCCACCTGCTCAGTGGGGACTCTGCCTCTCCCTTTCTCTCTGCCCCTCCCTCTGCTTGTGCTCTGTCTCTCTCTCACTCACTCACTCATTCTGTCTCACTCACTCACTCTCTTTCAAATAAATAAATAAAATCTTAAAAAAATAAAATGAAGAGAAATCTAAAGTCAACATAAGTTTGCCTTATGAAATTCTAACAGCTTGCAGAAATAGTTTTTATTTTTCTAATTTTATCTTCTTATGTTTGGGGATATTTAAAATTCTCATTTAGGAATGTCATTTAAGGCTGAAACTTAGATATAAAATGGAAAGCTAATGCTTTGTTTAACTTTCAATCCTTTCAAACAACCAGCAACAAAGATTCTGACTTATAGAATCACACTGGCCCATAGGATACCTTAGTCTTTGGCAAAGAGGGTGGAAGATATAAACCCCCTTTTTACCTTAGAGGATAGATCAATGCACATCCTCTCTAGGGTTGTTTGTTGGCTGACACCCTCAACCTGGTAACCCAGAAGGAGGTTAGAGGGTCAACAGGGAGCCCCTGGCCTTGACTTGTGACAGGGGTTTGAACAAGCTCTTAAGGTTAGGGAAATACCAAGTAAGCATCCTAAAGGAGTATAAAATAAGACAAGGAGTTGTCATCTTATTTCATTAACTGCTTCCCTTGAACCAGGCAAAAAAAATTAGAAAATGCAGCTTTTCTGTCCAGGACTTTGGAGGATGCCCTGCCCTATTGGAATTGTCTTATTCCCTAGGCTTATCTCCCCGTTCCTTTCCCACAGTGACACTCTGATCCTCTCTTCCCTTGGAAAACTCACCTCTCCTCAGAACCTTCTTCACCTCTAGAAAAATTCTACTTCTCTCACTTCAGACTTCAGCAAAATTGTAAGAGAAGTTTTCCTTTGCTCAGGCTTGTGCTGGTTCTAAGGGGAGCCATGGGCTGTGCGCCCAGGAATAGAAGCCAATAAAGGCTCTTTGCCAATAATGGTTGCCGCCATGTTCCTCTAGAACATGCTAAGAAAGGGGAGTATAATCATACAAGAAGAAAGCACAGTGTTCCCATTCACAGGGTCTTCCTCCTACCTTTTAAGAAATATGCTGTTGGCATTACTGTGCTCAGAGACTATTGCTTCCTTCCTGCCTTGTTTTCATCACAGAGCACTCACTCCCCACATAAAAGAATAATGGCTCTGCCTGAGCCATCGGCATAGACTGTGCAATTATTAAATGCATTCTCTCAGAACGCATTTGCTTCCCCAGTGGCAGTGAGGGAGTATTGGTTAATCCTGCCGTGTACACAGATTCCTCTTTCTGGAGTCCGAGATCATGTTTTTAGAAATACAAAAATACCTCCACAGAATTACTTGATCTACAGTCATTTTTATTGACTAGGTTTTTGTCTAACCATCATATGGAGTTATCAGTAAAATTGTTAGACAATTTTACAACAACTGGTCATTAAAAAACAGCAGGATCACAGATGACCCCCCAAAAAAATAAATAAATAAAAATAAAAGGCCAAATGCTTATAGTTCCATTATTGCCAATAACTCAATTATGAAAGTCACTGTAGTCTAAACCATTACATCCCTGGATATTTATTCATTCAGTGAACAAATATTTAGTGGACACCAGCCACATGTAAAGGGCGGGGTAGCAGGGAAGAAAAGCCAACAGACAGACACATAGCAGCTCATTCCCGGTCGATGGAGCCTTTCCTCTGGTCCACTACTGCCCAAGCTCTCTCTCCTTCCTCGTCTGTTTTATTGCTCCCTTAAGTGAGAAACTCAGCAGAGGAGCTCTAGTCGGGGTGGTGTAGATAAGTGCTGAGTGGGCTTCTTCACACAAAGCTGCAGCCTGGGATCCTGCATAGCACACGCTTCTCCTCCCTCCCTGCAGTCTCCCCAGCATTCGCCACCCACCGCTCTAAGATGTTCTAAGTGGTGCTCTAAATGTTCTAAGAGGTGTTCTAAGTGGTTCCTCTTTCTGGACAAGCACCCACCTTAGACACAAACAAACTGGGGATGATTTCCTCTATGAATGCAGGTGCTGTGGAAATCTCTCCACAGCTCTTTTCCAAGATGATGGGACCACAACCCACCAAGTGCCCATTAAACTCCCAGTGAGAGTGGCAGCCAGTTCCCATGGTGAACACACATGGCCAAGGCCAACTTCATTGGATGGGAAACAAGAGGCTTCCCACTGAGGACTTTTTGTTTGTTTTTTGTTTTTACTTGAGTATGGTTGATAAACAATGTTGGATTAGTTTTGGAGGTCCAACCTTTGTAATTCAATATCTCTATATGTCATGCTCTGCTCACTGCCAGTGTAGCTACCATCTGTCACCATGTGACACTATTACAATACCCATAACTATATTCTCCATGTTGTGCTTTCATTCCTGTGACTTATGCATTCCATGACTGGAAGCCTACACCTCCCACTCCCCTTCATCTGTTTTATCTACCCCCTCCCGCCCTTCCCCCTGGCCATCATCCATTTGTTCTCTATATTTATAGGTCTGGTTCTGCTTTTTGTTTATTCATTTGTTTTTTGTTTTTTGTTTTTTTTTTAGATTCCACATACGAGTGAAATCGTGTGGTATTTGTCTTTCTCTGTCTGACTTATTTCACTTGGCATAATACTCTCTAGGTCCATCGGTGGTGTTCAGTGATAAAATGATAGCACCTTGGAGTAGGGAGGGTGGGGCCCCCCAGGATGACAGAATCATTCTGTCATTACAACAATGACTTCTGCGGCTCTGAGTGTAGACATGGTGCCCCATGCTGCCCTCTGCTAATCTGGAAAAGCGTGCAGAAGCTGCGGGCCGTGCAGAAGAACAGTCAGGGCGAGGGCTCCATGAAAAGCATCTACCTCAATGGAGCAAAAAAGCTTTTAAAAATCAAATAGAATTCTCAGCTCCCCAGAGAGTTAGACATTGCTCCCAAGTTCTCCCACGTCCCCACAAAGCACCTGCATAAGGCATATATTTGACTCAATACAATCATATAAAAAATATATTCCCCCTGGCAGGGGCAATGACGGGGAAGCAAACTAGTATAATGTTTTCAACCAGAAAATTGTGGCCTTACTTCTACTGTCTGTCTTCCTTCTCTCCAGCCAAATTCTTATGTCTTTTCCACCTTTCCTGTATTTTCTCCATTCCTCTTCTCAGTGTGTTTGGTATTTGTTCACAAAGTTATAAAGACTCTGCAAACTTACCTCCAGAAAAAGTTGGGCCTCAAGGAGAAGGTAAGTGGCTTGGGGAGCTGACAGAATTTCTGACAGCTTCGGAATTCTGTGAGAAATGGGTGTCCTCTGAGGGAGAGGGTGTCCTAAGACACAGCTCTGGATTTGATGCTGTCTGCTTTGTCTCTGATGCCAGGGTCAAGCAATGGAGAAAAGAGATATTGGTGAACAAATTTGGGAATGATGGAAGTAAACTGGAGGAACAGAAATGCTTTCAGCATAGGTAACCCAATGTCTTAAGGTAAGAAAGAGAGAAGAGGGAAGACAACCCCCTTCTTCCTTAAACGTACCTTATCTCCAAACTTCAATCCCACACAAATATTGAGAAAGCTACCATGATGAGCACAAACTTTGAGCAAAAAATTTGATGTGAAGAAATGTAACATTAAAACTGTGGAAGGAGCCAAGATGCCCTCTAAGAGAGGGATGGATAAAGAAGATGTGTTTCATATATACAATGGAATGAATATTATTCAGTCATCAGAAACAATGAAATTTAAAAATTAAAAAAAAAAGAAACAATGAATACTCACCATTTGCATCGACATGAATGTAACTGGAGGGGATTATGTTAAATGAAGTAAGTCAAGCGAGAAAGACAATTATCATAAGGTTTCATTCATATGTGGAACATAAGGAATAGCACAGAGGACCACAGGGGAAGGGAGGGAAATCTGAAGGGGGAGACATCAGAGAGAAAGATGAACCATGAGAGACTATGGACCTTGGGAAACAATCTGGGCGTTTTAGAAGGGAGGAGGGTTGGGGGGAGGGTGTTACAGGGTGATGGGCATAAAGGAGGGCATGTGTTGCGATGAGCACTAGGTGTTATATGCAACTGATGAATCATTGATCACTAGATCAAAAATTAATGACGTACTATACAGTGACTAACTGAACATAATTTTAAAAAATCCATCAAAATGGAAAAAATAAATATTAAAAAAAAGAAATGTAACATTATTTTTTTCACTCAGTTTATACTTTGAATCCTCATTCTCTTGATTGATAAAAACTAAATTTTTACCAGTTCTGTGTCCTTCCTATTCTGAGGTTACATGACAATTCTCAGGCATTTACTTGGTGCCAAACCTGGAGGTATGGCCCAGAAAAACAGACATCTGAGCCAGGTGGGAGTCCCTTCCTGGCAGCCCACCAGCCAGGTGTCATCTCTGACTCCCAGTGGCAGGTGCCCTTTGTCCACCTCTGCCGAGCTATCTCCAAGTGCTGTGGTTTCCCTGGCCAACTAAACTTCCTCTGCCTACATCCGCATGAAGACATTAATTCCTTCTTTAGAGTTCTGCTACCTTCCAAACTCTGTCTGAGAATCGAGGCCTAAGCTTGATTGTCTGCTCTCCATCCCCCAAACATACCTGGGAATTTTATTATCCTTCCAAAGCTGGGACTCATAGAAACACAGGAAATAGGCCCCTAGCCACCTTATCAAGGGCCCAGTGCCCTTCTCACTTCCCT